>NW_022436944.1:56538930-56548937 GCF_009761245.1 Sapajus apella | reverse complement strand
AAAAAAAAAAAAAAAAAAAAAAAAAAAAAAAAAAAAAATTAAAAATTTGAAGAAAGCAAAGAGTTTTAAAAATAGGTCTTAAAAAGAAAAAAACACCAGGAACCTTGCAGATAATCAAAATGCCTCTATTTTTCTTTATCCAAAAAATTTCACACTTTTTCTTTGATTCTTTTACCTGAGTTTGGAGAACACTAATATACTGATCTTTCTCCTCTAAAGATGCATCAAACTCCTCTTGGAGATGTTTCTTTGCCTGCTGGTCCATCTGGAGCTCCTAAAACATAAAATGTTTTACAAGTACTTTTCAGTATAAGACAAAAAATATTTAAAAAGTTTTCAAAGTTTAAAACCCTGTTGAATACAGGTTTCCATTTCCCTTAAGGTATCAGCAACAATAATTAGAGAATAATCAGCATTTAAAACATTAACATTATTTAAAACATTCGCATCAAAAAATAATTTCATTCCATAAAGAATATGAAGATCCAAGAAGAAAAAAGTATACCTTCTGGAGCTGTAACGATGGCTCAATTGATAATAATGCGGAGAAAATAAGTAACCACTTAAGACAGGCCGGGTGTGGTGGCTCACAACTGTAATCCCAGTACTTTGGGAGCCCATGATCGGGGGGCGGGGGGTGGGTGGGATCACTTGAGGTCTGGAGTTTGAGACCAGCCTGGCCAACATGGTGAAACCTCATCTCTAATAAACATACAAAAATGAGCCGGGCATTGTGGCAGGCATCTGTAGCCCAAACTAGTTGGGAAGCTGAGGCAGGAGAATTGTTTGAAACCTGGACGCAGAGGTTGCAATGAGTTGAGAGCATGCCACTGTACTCCAGCCTGGGTGACAAAGTGAGGCTTGGGCTCAAAAAAAAAAATTACTCAAGATAAAAGTAAAACTTTACTTTGAGACTCTTACTACTTGTGTTATGTTATATTCATTTGATCTAAAACGAAAATATTATATACCACACAGATAGCTAGTAGAGTCTTTCTCTTCTCAATATATGAGTGTCTGATAGTCAAAACCAAACGCTTTCTCATCTGTAAAATGAAATTTCTAGCTCCTGAAATTGGTTAAAATGCTGCTTTCTTTGGGTCATTAATGAATCTTCCTAACCAAATCCACTGATTTCTATCTCTCTGCAATACCAGCCACCAATAATTACCCCCTCATTCTAGGTATAGTCACATGCCATGTAACAATGTTCTGGAAAATGACGGACCATATAGATGACGGTGGTTTCATAAGATTATAATAACGTATTTTTACTGTACTTTATCTATGTTTAGATAGACTTGAATATACAACTACTTACTACTGTCTTACAAATGGCGACAGAATTGAGTGCAGTAACATGCTGTATAGGCTTACAGCCTAGGAACAATAAACTATACAATACTGCTAGGTATGTAGTAGGTTGTATCAACTAGGTTTTTCTAAGAACACTCTATGATATTCATTCAATGACAAAATCACCTATGGAAGCTTTTCTCAGCTATAGCTGCTGACCATGGCTTTAAGGCTCCTGGTTACATTCCTGTCAATTACAGTTTCCTCTTTGCCCTTCATTCATTCCTTCTAGCCCTCTGGGTTCAATCTCGTGTCTTCTGTATTTCTCCCTTAGCATGCTAGAGATTAGCACATGGAAGTATTAGATAGCCCTTTATTGTTGTGGGATTCATACACTTCACTAGTTCCCTAAACTCAAAATATTCAAAGTCACGTTTTACTTATCTTTGTTAATCCCTGCATATAATCAATTTTTTATTACTTTTTCTAGAATGTTTAGATCCTATCTTTTACCACAACTATAACCACAGCCCAGGTCTCTAAAACTTTAAATCACGGATGTCCAATCTTTCAGCTTCCCTACGCCACACTGGAAGAAAAAGAATTGTCTTGGGCCACATATAAAATACACTAACAATAACTGATAAGCTTTAAAAAAAAAAAATCAGACAAAAAAATCTCATAATGTTTTTAGAAAGTTTACAAATTTGTGCTAGGCCACATTCAAAGCCATCCTGGGCTGCATGCAAGCCATGGGCTGTAGGTTGGGCAAGCCTGTGATAGTCAGTTTCCTTCAACAGCCTTCTAGACAGACTTCTCACCTCAAGTCCTCCTCTGATTTAATCCATCCCTCACACATTTGCCAAAATAATTTTCCTCTAACAATATTTTAAAAGACTTATAAGCAACTCCCTCTTTTTATAATGTTTCAAACTTATTTCTCAAAACACTGAGAATTGCCCGAGCAAAACATTGAGGCACCATCTGGAACCTTGTAAGTGTCCTCTATTCTGCCCAACACCCACAAATTCCCCGACATCTCTGAGCACATTTTTTACTTTTCCTCTCATAAATGTCTCTTGACTTGACATTCCCACAGCAGTAGTCTCCAAATGATGGTCATGTCCTGAATACAGTTTTCAGAGATCCATAGTGAAATAAGAAACAAAAGCCAATGTGGAGAGATTTTCTTAGATCTAAATTTCTTTCACTTAAGTTAACTGTTACTTTATCTTGGGAATATGTCCTTCCTAATTGTTTTGGTACTAAAACAACCTCTTTAATGAAATAATGGCAATAAGAGAATTTGGCTGCTTATTCCTGATGTCTTGACTCAGAAATACAACACTTAGTAGCCCTATGACAATTCTCTTCTCCTCTACTTCTGGAAGGAAGTGGAAGGTAATTTTTCAGTCCATAAAATCTAACAATCTGGAAAGCACTTTTTGGATTTCGCAAAGTCCAATTCTTTTGCTTAGAACTGTTGCACATCTACTTAACAGCAAGGTGCTTCCTCTACTTTCTTTAAAATTCTTTTTTTTTTTTTTCAAAGATGAGATTTCACCATGATGGCCAGGCTGGTCTTGAACTCCTGACCTCAGGTGATCCACCCACCTCAGCCTCCCAAAGTGCTAGGATTACAGGCGTGAGCCAACGCGCTCAGCTAAAATTCATTTCTTCCAAATAATTTCCTACGACCTACAACCTTCCATGCTCAACTGTTACATAGCAATCCTAACCGCCCACCAAAACAAAAAACAAACAAACAAAAAAACCTCAATTTACACTACAGTTTTCAGATTTTGCATGTTTTCATTTTCTCATCTAGATAAGAATGCCTTGGATACAAGGGCAGCATCTTTTAATCATTTCCCCTTCTCCCTCTCCCTGATACCTATACACTATTTTGACAGTGTTTTAGCCCAGTGAGGCTTTTGTCAAACTTCCAAGACAATAAATTTGTGTTGGTGGTAATTTCTTGCAGCGGCAATAGAAAACTAACACAGGTGGGTGGATTAAAAACAAGAAATTCATCAATCTGTGACTCTGATAAGTATTAATATTTCCTAATAGAGGAAGGTAAAATTACTGCATAAAATTTTGGATTTAGACAAGAAAGTTAAAATACATCCTTTAGTTCCCTATTCCCTTACCTTGTCTTTGCCCCCAACATTTCACCAGCTCCCAAAAAATTTAGGTAGAGTTGCAAATCTAATTGGCAGCATCCAGAGTATTCACATAGCTCAACCTTCTTTGAAAGGACAACATACATGCATTTTACTACAGACAAGCATGACAAGGCATGCTTTTCAGCCAAGTCTGTCTCACATTTTTCCAAGTCCCTCAACACCTACAACTGAGTAGATGAGTAAGGCTGGGGCCTGCTAGCCAAGCTAGTTCTTTTTCTTTCCCCATTTGATATTGCCAGGGAATGCTGGTTCTATAATTTAAATTAGAGAATGGAGAGGAGGCCTATCTTTACTAATAGCCGGCAATCACATGGGTGTTTACTCATTTATGAATAAAGGAGATGTGGTTCCCATTCAGCTGTATTTTCTTGAGGACAGCTCCCACAGACAAGGGCTCCTAGCAGAAAACAGCTGAGCAGTAGGAAGGAAAAAAAGCAACAAACACAATATTCCTGTGTTTCCAGATATAATAACATTATAAAGAGGTATTCCTGTCTCCAGGATTTACCAGGTTTTAGGCCTCAAAACCTGGTGCCTAACCTCTACTGTACACTCTCTGAATTTTAAACATGCCTGCTCTCCGTTACTATGTATATCTAACCATCAACTGTATAAAATATGGGCATTTAATTTCTTACCAGAAATACAAGATACCTATCATTAACACTTTTCATTTATTCCCAAAATACAAGACAAGTAAAAATGAAATATTAAGCAAAAAGATATTAGCTTAACAGAAAAATCTTTTGGGTAGAAATGCCGTATTGTTCATCCCTCTAGCAAAAGCAAAGGTGCTTTTAACTGCTAAAATCACCTTCTTTCTATTAATGTAAAGCAGGAGAAACAAAAGAGTGCATATGAAACTACCCTGGCACATACAACAGTCATGATAAATACGAGATTTAATAACTGTTTTCAAAGTACTCATCACCGAAACTTACCTCTCTTAATTCTGCAATTCTCCGAAGTGATTTATCCTGACTCTGACTTAATATACCCTTTAGTTGAAAGGGGGAAAAAAAAAAAGCTGGTTAAACAGCTAACTGTATGACATAATAAATGCAAAGCAAGTCAAAAATAATTACTTTTAAAATATTACAACTGTTTATCCAAAAATAACTTGAAGACAGAGGACAATACTAAAATGTTAAAGATGTGACCATATTAAAAAATCTCTTCAAAGTTAGATCATGATGTTATAGAACTATTCTGCATCCTGGCAGTGGCAGTGGTTCAAAATCTATACATTTGTTAAAATGCACAGACATGTAAACCAATCAAAAAGTCAATTTTACTGTCTGTTAACCTAAAAATTTTTCCAAATTCCAATTGCAATTTATTTCATTGTAACCTATACCGTGTAGAACACAGCAATTACCAGTCTGTTCTAAAGGTTTTTGTGGCTTAGAAACAAAATAACTGTCTATATTAAAAAAAAAAAAAAAAAAATCCAGAAAAATTCACAAGAACGTTAGATGGCTAAATTAGTAACCATATATTTAAAAAACAAAATCAAGAAGCTAAAAGAGTAATATTGAGAGATGAAATTATTCACCCTTTCCTAGGGTGGGGTAAGGAAGGTGCTTTTCTCTAGCAAAGGAAATTAAACTTGGAAAGTTATGGCCTATGGAAACAAAGTAACCATATATTCCTCTACAACATAAATACAGGGTAAAGGAATAGGGTAATCTGGAGCTTCACTGGTTTCTGTGGACTAACAATCAAAACAAAGGGATACAGACAGGCAAATGGTTTACTTATGACCAAGGGAGTATGACTGAATTGTATTGTGGGGACGTGTAAGTGAATAAAACAAAAATAAAAATTACTGTCCCCCAAAAAGCCATGAACACAGGTTTTCTTTGTTCAGTTTCAAACACAAAATTTTTCATGCAGGAAGATGCCATGCTGAGAATGATGAAAAACTGTAGTGCAGTACATGCTCTCCAGCCTAACTTCAGGCAGAAAGATCCCAGCTCTCCCCGCATCTCTTACAAGCTGTACAACAATGAACAAGCCATTCTCCCTCAGTTTCTTCACAGGAAAGGGGCTAGAACTAAATATACCAAAACGTCTGGCACACAAACAGCTCAATAAATGTTATCTAATACAAGCAGCATAGGTAAGAGTGTTGGCAGTACCTACGATTTTAATTTCATTGGATCTATTGAAAAGATATTTGCCTGTTTTAAAAGGTTTCTAGGCTGGGCACAGTGGTTCATGCCTGTAATCCCAAAACTTTGGGAGGCCGAGGTAGGCGGATCACGAGCTCAGGAGTTCAAGATCAGACTGGCCAACATGGCTGAAACCCCGTCTCTACTAAAAAATACAAAAGTTAGCTGGGCATGTTGGCACATGCCTGTAATCCCAGCTACCTGGGAGGCTGAGGTGGGAGAATTGCTTGAACCAGGACCTGGGAGGCAGAGGTTGCAGTGAGCAGAGATCGCACTATTGAACTCCAGCCTGGGCTACAGAGCAAGATTCCATCTCAAAAAAAAAAAAAAAAAGTTTCTAGGCATGCACACATGGGCATATATACACTGTAGAAAAGAGAGCAAAGCAATGGCTTTTATCTTTTAACACTATTGAAATTTGGAACTATGAAACTACAATTCTCTACTGCCACTTAGTGTCACAATTATGTATGTATAACTAAAAATAAAAATCCATAGACAATTCACAAAAGAAACACAAACAAGATACTCAAAGAACTTAAGAATAAGTTAATCTTTTGAGAATGAATTGATGAAATATTAATAGCACAGTGGGTTAAGTGAGAATTATGTCCCACTTCAATGGGCCTCATGTTTCAGAAAACATTAGTCCAAGTGCACTGGTGCACATCTGTAATTCCAGCACTTTGGGAGGCAGAGGTGGGCGGATCACTTGAAGTCAGAGTTCAAGAACAATCTAGCCAACATGGTGAAATCCCGTCTCTACTAAAAATACAAAAATTAGCCAGGCATGGTGATGGACACCTGTAATCCTAGCTACTTGGGAGGCTGAGGCAGGAGAATCACTTGAGCCTGCCAGGCGGAGGTTGCAGTAGGCTGAGATTACGCCACTGCACTCCAGCCTGGGTGACAGAGCAAGACTACATGTCAAAGAAAAAAGAAAGAAAACATTATCAAATAAACTAAAAACTCTATTTGCAATCACCATATTTCCTATGTACTATGGGCAATTAGAACATTGAATTAACAATAAATAACTAGTGTTACCACTTTGAACTGCTTACGTTCTAGACCAAAGCAGGAAATTTAACGTTGTACTTAATGGAGTTAACATTTATGGCACAGTAATTATTCGAAACTAATGTACATGAGGAAATTACTGACTTTACAAAATCACTTTTTGATTATGTATCTAATTAGCTTCTTTAATTAGAACAAAAAATGCTAAGATGTTTGAAATAATTTTTACTTTAAAAATAAGACTTTTATTTTAAAACACAGCAAACTGAGGGCACCATATGAACTGGAATGGAAAATTCTCCTTAGCTCTGATGTATGAATTATCACCTGGAAACCTGGTGGGAAATTTCCATAGATAATTCATAGAAACACAAGCAAATGGGATGACACAGTGGGGCCAAGGTGAGTCACCTAGAATGTAATAGCTTCTTATCCCTACATACTTAATCAAAAGCTTCACAAGCAGCAGCCTCAGGAAATAGTTACTATAGGAGAGAGGATGATTGCATTTGGACCCTGATATAGTGGTAAGAAACAGATGTCTTCAGGTATTTATAATGTAGAAGGAAAAACGTAGATTAGATATGTCTTTACTACTAAAACAAGGAAGCAACCTGTAGACTTAGACACTAGAAAACATGCTTGGGAGAGGAATGCTGTAAATCCAAACTTCTTAAACGCTGCAGAGATCTGTAACTCAAGGAAGTTCATCCTTAGCAGAGGTAAAATCTCTAGGATCTCATGCACTTTCTCTTCATCAAAACCTCCAATAACAGTAAAACAAGCGTAATACTTTGTTCATATGCAGAATTATTTAAAAGGAAGGCTTAAAAATATTTTTATTTTTAAATTAGAAAGTATCTAACTATGTAAGATATTTTCTAATTTAAAAATTATGACTCAATAATACAGAATCACTTACTTGTAGTTTTTTCTTCTCTCTCTGAAGCATCTGATAAGCTGTAACAAGCTAAAATATAGTCATCAACATTAGTTATTCCTAAATAAATGCAATTAATTATTCTAAACTCCACTAAAAAATCTCTTTATAAAAGTAAAAAATAAATAAGAGTCCTTTATAGGATAACCCAATTAGATGCATAACAGTCAAAACTAACATGCGAAATACATTTTTAAAAAATAAAATGTAAGCGTGACAATAAGACATTAAATCTCCATATGACTTCACCTTACAGATACACCTCTAAATTTTAGTACCTAATTCACAGGTGGGGATTCAAGCCAACTTCCCTAAGGTCAGGATGCTACTGAAGTACTGACAAACTAAATAGTCACAGACTAAATCAGTAACATCATCACCTGCAAGTTTGTTTGAAACAGAAATTCTTGGGCCCCACCCCAAACTAAGTGAATGAGACTTGGGTGAAGGGTGTGGAGAGACAGGAAACTATGTCTCAATGAGCTCACCAGGTGATTTTTCTGCTTTGGGCTATAATGGACCACGTAATTGATTTCTAAAAGCTCCTTCTGGTTATAGGATCTGTGACTACAGCTCTGCAAAAATCTGAACAAAGAAACTCATAATCAACAAGAAGAAAACTGGTAATTCAAGTCATTTAACCATTTAAAATAGGATATTTAAACATTCTAGCACACCCTGATGAAATTATGGATTAACAAATCTTTTTAGCCCATAAGTTACATAATATTACTCATCTGGCTGGGTGCAGTAGCTCATGCCTGCAATCCCAAAATTTTGGGAGACCAAGGTGGAAGGATCACTTGAGCCCAGGCGTTGGAGACCAGCCTGAACAATTCAGTGAGACCTCATCTCTATTATAATTAAAAAAAAAAAAAAAAAAAAAAGTATTCATCTGAAGGCTAAGCACATGGCTCCAATGAATTCTTTGGACCCTACTCTGGAAGTGCTAAAGAGACAGGCTTCAGGTTTAAGAGGAAGCATCCCCTATTCAAGTTTTGCCATTTACCTTGGAAGGCTGCTGTGTGTCCCAAATGCCACTAGTGATATCCTGATTCAAAAGACAGGCAGCAATAAGGCGAGGCATGCTGGCTTACACCTGTAATCCCAGCACTTTGGGAGGCCAAGACGAGAGGACTGTTTGAGTCCAAGAGTTCTAGACCAGCCTGGGCAAAATGCCAAAACCCCACCTCTACCAAAAATACAAAAAACTAGCCAGGCACGGTAGTGCTTGCCTGTTAGTCCCAGCTACTCAGGAGACTGAGGTGGGAGACTCACCTAAGCCTGGGAAATCGAGGCTACAAGGTGAGCTGTGATCACACCACTGCACTCCAACCTGGGTGAAGGAGTCTCAAAAGAAAAAAAAGCAGCAATGAAAGGTGCATCTAGCAACAAAGAATATAAAAAATAAAATTTTGCCTAAGACCAGGACTCTCCAATTATTATTATTATTATTATTATTACTATTATTATTATTATTATTATTTTGAGAGGGAGTTTCACTCTTGTTGCCCAGGCTGGAATGCAATGGCACAATCTCAGCTTACCGCCTCCCAGATTCAAGTGATTCTCCTGCCTCAGCCTCCTGAGTAGCTGGGAATACAAGCGCCCACCACCATGCCTGGCTAATTTTGTATTTTTAGTAGAAATGGGGTTTCACCATGTTGGTCACACTGGTCTCCAACTCCCCACCTCAGGTGATCCACCCACCTCAGCCTCCCAAAGTGCTGGGATCACAGGTGTCAGCTACTGCACCTGGCCCCAGAAAGAAAAATGATGTTCACAGTCAGGTGCAGTGGCTCATGCCTATAATCTCAGCACTTTGGGAGGCTAAGGCAGGCGGATCACGAGGTCAGGAGTTCAAGACCAGCCTGGCCAACATGGTGAAACCCCATCTCTACTAAAAAGACAAAAATTAGCTGGGTGTGGTAGTGTGTACAGGGAGTCCCAGCTATTTGAGGGGGATGAGGCTGGAGGATCGCTTAATACTGGGAAGTTGAAGCTGCAATGAGCCGTGTTCAAGCCACTGCACTCTAGCCTGGGCAACAAGGTGAGACCCTGTCTCAAAAACAACAACAACAAGTAAAGATAAAATACACAGTATCTAGCATACTTAAATATTACGTATACTACAACCCCAGCTTCCCAAGTTAAAAGCCATGGTTAAGTTAGTGAATTAACAGACAAAAAGATTCACAACCATTATTAACTTTGGTAGAAATTTAAAAATAGGCTGGGCGCAGTGGCTCACGCCTGTAATCCCAGCAATTTGGGAGGCCGAGGTGTGTGGACCACGAGGTCAAGAGATCGAGACCATCCTGGTCAACATGGTGAAACCCCGTCTCTACTAAAAATACAAAAAATTAGCTGGGCATGGTGGCGCGTGCC
>NW_022436944.1:56495624-56538920 GCF_009761245.1 Sapajus apella | reverse complement strand
CTCAGGAGGCTGAGGCAGGAGAATTGCCTGAACCCAGGAGGCGGAGGTTGCGGTGAGCCGAGATCGCGCCATTGCACTCCAGCCTGGGTAACAAGAGCGAAACTCCGTCTCAAAAAAAAATAATAAAAAAAAATAAAATAAAAAAATAAAACTTAAAAAATTGTAAAAAGGAGGCTGATTCTACAAGTGCCTCATGAGATACATGGCTTTTAATGCCTTGTTTGTATCTCTGGGTAGGTTTCAGCCAGCCTACATATTTAAGCCTGATAATTGTTTCCTATGTTGTTAGCATTTCATGGTTTAAAAAGATATCTTATCTTGTATATTTCATCTCTGTTTTTGTTTTGTTTTTGGTTGTAGGATAAAATTACTCATATTGTAGTCATAATTAGAGATAGAAGTTATGGCAATCTTTAATATACTGACTCTGAATTTTAGTTCATTAACTAAAATTAACTACAATGGTGATTTACAAACCATAAGACAATAAAACATTACACATTTTGTTTAGGACAAACAAACAAAAAGATATGGACAACTCACTCCAAAAAGGCTTTCCTGAAGAACTGTTTTAACTGCATAGGATGCAGAGGGAATTGAGGGAGGACAACCAATAAAATTTAGCCTGAAGGGAGGGATATAAGAACCAGTAGGCTGGTTCTTATATCTTATATTCTTATATAAGAATAATAAGAACCAGTAGGCTGGCCGGACGCAGTAGCTCACGCCTGTAATCCCAGCACTTTGGGAGGCCGAGGTGGGCAGATCACGAGGTCAGGAGTTCGAGACCAGCCTGGCCAAAATGGTGAAACCCCATCTCTACTAAAAATACAAAAATTAGCCAGGTGTGGTGGCATGTGCCTGTAGTCCCAGCTACTTGGAAGGCTGAGGCAAAAGAATTGCCTGAACCCCGGAGGTGGAGGTTGCAGTGAACCAAGATTACACCACTGCACTCCAGCCTGGCCGACAGAGTGAAAATGTGTCAAAAAAAAAAAAAAAAAATCAGTTTAGAACCAGAAGGCTACAGATTACAATCTTCTCCAAAATTTTACCAAGAGTCTTGCCAAAGGGTCTCTGTCTTTGTTTAATTAGATATTGAAAGTCTTTAACTAGATATTGCCACAGACTACCTACCATTAGTAACCAGGATATATCTAGGGAATTAACAGGTTAGCCAGTCACAGGAGTAAAAGCAATACAGTAATATGAATGAGAAAACAAGGGAAGAAATTTTTGTACAGACAAAAAGGTCATGCTCCTACCTCAGAATATTTTCCTCTGTAGCTACTTAAGCTTCGTTCCATTCTTTGCAACCGCTGAATCAACTGTTCTTTGTTGAGACTGTCTGAATTCCCTACCAAGTCTTCAGCCTCGCTATCCATATCAGAGGGTGGATCAAAAGTGGCAGAAGAACAGTCCAGGTCAAGTCGATTCAGGGATTCTCTAGAAGATGTTCGTACCAAAGACTCTTTAGAAGAAGACCGGAAAAGAGACTCCTTTATTGGACTTCGAAACAAAGACTCCACGGAGGGCACCCGGAGCTGGAGCTTCTGTGCAAAAGACTGTGTGTCACCTGACTGCAACCAAAACCCAACAGAATGTGTGGGTTAAAATACGCACATTTAGACTTCCACTACCCCATCACCAGTAACAATCTAATAAAAGTTCTAACAAGTTTAATTTATATTCCTGACATTTTACATAATATACTGTTTTTTGGAAAACAACACCCTTGGTGATTGCTGAAACGATGTTGGACCTGAAGTGAGAAGACTGGAGTACAGGTCCCAGGTCTGTCACCTAGAGATAGAATGCCCCTCAGTAAGTCACTTTCCTTCAGTCTGCACATCTGTAAGAAAGAAGAAAGCAGTACTTTCCCAGCTGACTTCACAGGTGTGTTGTGAGGATTCATCCACTAAACTGTAAGATCCTTGAAGGTAGTGACCATCTGCAAACACCATCCATAACAGTCCAAGCCCAGTATCTAAACTCTAGGTATATACCATGAAATGTGAACTGTGTAACTGAACTTAAGTGGGTTTTATCTGGAGGGTCTTTATAGACGTGGTGATTCTTGATCAATCTCAAGGAAAGAGGGGAACTGAGGTGGGGGGAGGGTAATATGTAATGAACCCACTTTGTTTAATAAGGAGATGTGAGGCAGAGTTGACTATGTGGTGCAGTGTTGGCTGCAGAGTGGCAGTCAATTCTGCTCTACTTCCCATTTGTCTACTAGGAATAAAAATAGGCATTAACAAATTGTGGAGGACGGTTGAAAGGTCTGAGTTAGAGTCCCTCTGCACAGATCAGTAACTCCAGGGCTAGACAGTGATAAGCAAGACCTGTTCTCCTAATTCATTGGAATAACAACAAATTAATTTAAATAGTCACAATGAAAAATAATATGAGCTGATTCAACTATTCTAAACAGTATTGTTTTGTTCAGGTCACAGCACTCAATATTTAACAGATGTCTCCTAGAAGCTCATTCTCATTAGTTAACAACAGGGTCACCATAAGATCTCAAAGGTGCCAGGAGTGAAATACTTCAGTGAAACTGACGTCATGTGTAGCCAAAAAATACAGGAAAATAAAAAGATTCTCTTCAGTCTACAGTTTAAAAAATCAAAACAAAAATGTTTTACTCACGGATTCTAGAGATTTAATAATACTGGTCAAGGCAGGAATAAGAAAGAGGAGCTAATACACCCCATATCCTTCATACACACAGATTTGTCACAGGTGGTTTAAAAGAGTAAAATCTGGAAACAACCCAAATGTTTATCACTAGAAGATACAGTTTATAAATTATACTATATGGAGAGCACTCCCCAAGGCAACTCAGAAGTATGTCCTAGGCTATAAAGTATTTTCAAAAAAAATTTTTAATAAACAATAATACATGAAGTTCAAGATATACTATTAAATGGGAAAAATCAAACTATAAAACAGTATGTATATTGTGAACTCATCTTGACTAAGTACTCCTTACACAGAAAGCCTGGAACCAGATATTTTGGATTTTGGATTTTTTCCAGACTTAGAATATCTGCATATACATAATGAGATATCATGGGGATGAGAACAAGACTAAACACGAAATTCATTTATGTTTCATACACACCTAATACACATAGTCTGAAGGTAATTTTCTATCATAGTTTTAATAATTCTTGTACATGAAACAAAGTCTGTGTACACTGAACCATCAGAAAGCAAACGTGTCACAATTTCAGACACAAATACAATCTGTGGTTGTCTGGTATCACCATCATTCCTGACTCTGAACTTACATGCCACTGATAAGCAATAATTTTCTTAAGCTTATTCACATAAGTACTTCACAGCAAAAAATACATATGTGACATACCATTAATACAGTAAAAAACTAATGTGTTCAGCGTAACTAAGCAGCACAGTAGTATCACCAGAACACCTGTAACAGCTGTTAAGCAACAGCAACAACAAACACTAGTAAGCTTTCAGTCTCTATCTATGATGCTGAGTTTTGATTGAAAGGTTACTCCACGCTGTATTTTCTTTTTTTAGGTAAGAAGAAACACCAGAAGCAATTGAGGGACCAGGAAATGGGTCCACTAGGGAGGAGGAAGCATTCTGCTGGATGGCTTTTTAATTTAATTTTTTTAAGACATGGTCTTGCTTCGTTGGAGTGCAGAGGTGCGATCTCAGCTCACTGCAACCTCTACCTCCTGGGTTCAAGCGATTCTTGTGCCTCAGTTCCCCAAGTGGCTGAGATTACAGGCATGTGCCACCACACCTAATTTTTATATTTTTAGTAGAGATGAGGTTTCACCATGTTGGCCAGGCTGGTCTCGAACTCTTGACCTCAGGTGATTCACTCACCTCAGCCTCCCAAAGTGCTAGTATTACAGGTGTGAGCTACCACACAGGGCCTCTGCAGGGCTCTTTGACATTTTCAACAAATCTTCATACAACAGAACAGAGAAGAAGCAAAAAACGACAGCAAGTAAAGCACACTGGCCTTGGCCCCATGTGGGGCATCATGGGGAACTGCCCTTAACGCATCTGGCCTGCACATGTGCCACTGTGTTACTCTTTGTGGGCAGGCTTGCATGAGAGAATCTGGGTATGCCTGGAAAAGATAATTACACAGCTAGAGGGCAGGGAGAGTCTTTTATCCCTTGGGAACACTGAATAAGCTATGTTGTACACCAGTGTTTTGACTCCAACTCAACATGAGGTGAGGTGTGAAATTTTCCACTGTGGCATCATGTCAGTACTCAAAAATTGTGCAGATTTTGAAGGTTTTGGATTAGGGATGTTCAATCTATATAGGATACTTTGCCCCAGTAATAAGAGGATTCACAGGCTGCTACATTTTAAGAACTCTAGGGTGTGCTTTTTACCATGTCTTCAACCTTGATGTCAACTATGGTTTCCTGCTGCTGTCAATATGTTCAATGTAAGCATTCCGCTCCCTTCCTGTATATACATTGTTCCTAATTTCCGAAACCCAACAATCAACTTTTCAGAAATTAGTTTAAAATAAAATTAAACAGGCCAGATGTGATGGCTCACATCTGTAATCCCAGTCACTTGGGAGGCTAAGGTGAGAAGACTGCTTGAGCCCAGGAGTTTGAGGTTGCAGTGAGCTATGATTGCACCATTGTACTGCAGCCTGGATGACAGAGCAAGATCCTGTCTCAAAAAAAAAAGTAAAACTGAGTGAAGCCATCTTTTTGTTATAAGAATTAATGAGATCGTATATGTAAAGTGTTTTATAAATGTCTAATACACAGCACATAATACCATTTTTTCATTTTTTTTTTTTTTTGATACGGAGTCTTGCTCTGTCGCCAGGTTGGAGTGCAGTGGCACAGTCTCGGCTCACTGCAACCTCCACCTCCCGGGTTCAAGCGATTCTTCCGCCTCAGCCTCCCGAGTAGCTGGGACTACAGATGCGCGCCAAACACCCAGCTAATTTTTGTATTTTTAGTAGAGACAGGGTTTCACCATGTTGGCCAGGATGGTCTCGATTTCTTGACCTCGTGATCCACCCGCCTCGGCCTCCCAAAGTGCTGGGATTACAGGCGTGAGCCACCGCATTTTTATCATTTTTAAAGAAAATATTTGTAATATTTAAGAAAGTGCAAAGCCCTCAGTGAGCTTACTTCCTGAATATCACCTACATTCATTCTTTACCTCAATTAAAATTCTGAATTTGTTATAAAGTTGATTATCATTCATTCCAATTTTTGCATTCATAACTATATTTAGTCTTTTTGGACTATTCTATGACAGAAAAAATATCTATTTTATATAACACTCCTGAATAATATTTTTTAAAGATCACTAGACATGTTCAGTACAGTACTACTTAAGACTGACGCCTTCTGATATTTTACCGCTACACTTCATGGCACTTATAGAAAATAATGCATTTGTAGAGAATTTAGGATGACCTGGAGTGGCTGCTCAAGACCAGAGTCAACAGACCCAGAGACTTGGGCTGCCCCTAGAATCTGACCAGCCTCACTGACAGTTATAAGGATCTAAGCTCACAAGACATCCATTCACGGAGTTTGGGAAGCTCATTTAAACATCTGTTAGACAATACTTCTGAATGTTTTGTCTACATAATTTAGTTCATATATCATTTAGCTCATAAATCAACTTGTCTAGACTCATGCCCTGGATTTGCAGAATTAAAGTGTTACTATTTTACATAAGGGACTACTAAGAACAGCCAGGATAATGATAATAGTCATCACTAAAACCAAAGTAAACAAATGTTCATCTCCAATACTGCCATCACAACGGTTTTTTTTTCTTGAGACAGGGTCTCACTCTGTCACCCAGGCTGGAGTTACACTGGTATGATCTCAGCTCCCTGTAGCCTCCACCCTCCAGGCTCAAGCAATTCTCATGCCTCAGCCCCCTGAATAGCTGGGATTACAGGCAGGCACAACCACAGCAGGTAATTTTTTTTTTTTTTTTTTTTTTTAGTAGAGACGGGGTTTCGCTATGTTGTCAGGGCTGGTCTCAAACTCCTGGTCTCAAGCGATCTGGTCTGAAGCGATCTGGTCTGAAGCCTCCCAAAGTGCTGGGATAACAAGCGTGACCCACCACACCCACCCTGCTAATCATAATGATTTTTTTTCCTTCTTTTTTGGAAGTGGTCAAACAAATATCACCTGTGCCCCTCTCTATAAATAACTTTTTTTAAAACCAAGGACAAAAACTCTGGTAGTAATATACTCTTTAAAGTAGAGGAGACTTTAAATGAAACCTCATTCCATCATGTTCCCCTTCCACCTTATATAACTCAATATGTCTCTCAATATGGCTACCTCCATAATCTTTTATAACTATAAATGCAGATCACAAATGTTTTCAGTTTCTCATAATTTTCTTTTTCTTTCTTTCTTGTTTTTTTTTTTTTTTTTTTTTTTTTTTGAGATAGAGTCTTACTCTGTTACCCAGGCTGCAGTGCAGTGACGCAAACTCAGCTCATGGCAATGTCTGCCGCCTGGGTTCAAGTGATTCTCATGCTTCAGCCACCCAAGTAGCTGGGATTTCAGGCATGTGCCACTCCTGACTGACTTTTTCTATTTTTAACTGAGACAAGGTTTCGCCATGTTGGCCAGGGTAGTCTCGAACTCTTGGACCCAAACGATCTGCTTACCTCAGCCTCCCAAAGTGCTGGGATTACAGGCGTGAGCCACAAAACCTAGCCTCTCATTAATTTTTAAAATGAAAAATAATACAATCTTGCTTTCATTTAAAACTTTTTCCAAGAAACCATGAGCAAACCTGTATTTACCATATGCACTGTATTGAATATCTGGGCATCACCATTTAAATGTAAAGTCAGATGCTAATAATTACATAGACTGACCTACACTCTGAAATGACTTGTTATTTTCTAAAATAACAATTAGTAACAGACCTGGGGAATGGTTGGTTCACTTCCGTTAACTCTGTCAGGAGATTTCGTGGCATGAGTAGATGCATTCTAAGAAAATGAAAGAAACATTGTAAAGCAAAAGAACAAAAAACTAACGGTTTAAAACTGTTAAGAATAAAACCCAAATACCAAGACCTATTAGATACACTTATCTATTAAACAAAATTAGTAATTGTTCATTTATTAGAACGTTTTCATGCAAGGCAAAACTGTTGTAGTATGGTAAGTATTTCAGAAAATTCATTTTGCTGTAATACATAGAACCCAATAGCAAAGATTAGTATGTAGCAAAATTTATTTTAAGCTAGTCACATACCTCTTCCCATTATGTCCACAGTTTTTCCCCCATAACAAAAATCAACATCAGGGAATCAATCTCACTCACACAGAAAACTAACCAGAAAAGGAAGTAATGTTAGTTTTTACCTACAATAACATAATACTCAAAATTAATTGGGCTAAGCTCTGAAAAATATCTTGAAAGCAAGAAATGGTAATGCCTCATTCATTTGAACTTAGCAATCTAAATGAAATTATAATTTTCACAAGAACTTAAAATCTTCTTCTTCCACACATGAAAGGTTTTTGTTTTGTTCTGTTCATATGCCCAAGGTTCCAAGTTAAGCAACATTCTACTGATTACGTCATACTGGCATAGATTTCATAATAGATGAGATTCCTTGAGGTTCAAATTCTACATTGCATTTATAATACACTGAGTGTCTAACTAAAATTAGTTAGTTAGAACTGTGGAAGTAACTCATGATAAAATAACTTCCATGTTTTAAACAAAAATATTCCACCAAATGCCCGCCACTGTTTCAGTACCTTGGTAGTTACATCTTGCATTTCCCCCACCTCTAGAGCTGACCAAGAAAAGGCAAATATCTGACCTAACTTGCGGAAAAGGTGCTCAGTTTTTCAAAGGTGTTTTCTACTTTGTGAACAATGATTAGGTAGCTGACAGTAAGAAATTATCAATTTTTAGGTGTGATAAAGAAATATTGTGGCTAAAAATTTTTCATCTTTTTTTCTGAGACAGGGTCTTGCTCCATTGCCCAAGTTGGAGAGCAATGTCATGCTCACAGTTCACTATAGCCTCCTCCCAGCCTCAAGTGATCCTCTCATCTCAGCCTCCTTAGTTGCTGGGATTACAGGTGTGCACTACCACACCTGGCTAATTTTTGTACAAACGGAGTTTCCCCATGTTGCCCAGGCTGGTCTCAGATGATCAGCCCTCCTTAGCCTCCCAAAGTGCTGAGATTACAAGCGTGAGCCACCATGCCCAGCCATCTTTATCTTTTAGAGTAGTGGTCCTCAACGTTTTTGGCACCAGGGAAGTGCCAAAAGACAATTTTTCTAAAGACCGGTTTCATGAAAGACAATTTTTCTAAAGACTGGGGGTGCAAGGATGGTCTGAGGATGATTCAAGTGCATTACACTTATTGGGCACCTTATTTCTATTATTATTATTAATAGACAGTGAAATAATTATACAACTCACCGTGCTGTAGAATCAGTGGGAGCCCTGAGCCTGTTTTCCTGCAACTAGACGGTCCCATCTGGGGGTGATGAGAGACAGTGACAGATCATCAGGCATTAGATTTTAATAAGGAGGATGCAACCCATATCCTTTGCATGCAGTTCACAGCAGGGTTCACACTCCTATGAAAATCTACTGTCACCACTCATCTAACAGGAGGTGGAGCTCAGGTAGTGATGCGGGTGAAGAGCAACTGTAAATGCAGATGCAACTTCACTGGCTTGCCTGCCGCTTACCTCCTGCTATGCAGCCCAGTTACCAACAGGCCATGGACCAGTGCCTGGAAGTTGAGAAACACTGTTTCAGAGATACACACCAAAATATTTACTGATGGAACAGAGTTTCTGAAATTTGCTTCAACTATCCAACGGTGTGGGGTGGGGAAGCCAGGGGGAGCTGCGCAAGTAGCCAAGATGGTAGCGGTGCGGTCAGGGAAGCGTGGGCTAGGGTAACAGATAAAACAAGATGGCCATGAGTTATTAATGATTGGCACTGGGTGATGGATATGGGGAGGGGTTCTTGTACCACTACTACTACTATTTCCACTTTTGTAATATGTTTCAACTTTTCCCTAATAAAAACAAATTTTAAGTACCTCCTCCTCTTCCGTCTAATAAAATGCTATCAAATTTTATCAGTCTAAGACATTTCCTTAAAGTTAGATAGGGAAGACAGGCTGGGAGAACACAGGAATTAACTTTTATCTTCCAGTTATATACATGACATCTAGCCGTGTAACATTATAATGAATGCCTTCTAGGTATAAAAATATAATATGCTACATACTATAAAGCAGGGGTCATAAGCCCCTGGGCCACAGTCCAGTATTACCCCATGGCCTGTTAGGAACGGGACCACGCAGTAGGAGAGCGGTGAGTGACTAAGTGAAGCTTCATCTGCATTTACAGCTGCTCCCCATCAGTTACATTACCACCTGAGCTCTGTCTACTGTCAGATCAGTGGTGACATCAGACGTTCATAGAAGTGTGAACCCTGTTGTGAACTGTGCATGCAAAGGCTCTAGGTTGCGTGCTCCTTATGAGACTCTAATGCCTAATGATCTGTCACTGTCTCCCATCACCCCCAGATGGGACCATCTAATTGCAGGAAAACAAGCTCAGGGCTCCCACTGATTCTACGTTGTCGTGAGTTGTATAATTACTTCATTACACATTACAATATAATGATAATTGAAATAAAGTACACAGTATAAATGTAATATACTCGAATCATCCCAAAACCATCCTTGGGCCCCCAGTCCATGGAAAAATTGTCTTCCACGAAACCAGTCCCTGGTGCCAAAAGGTTGGGGACCACTGCATAAAATATAAAATATGCTTTAGGGAGATCAACAATTATCTTCACCAGTTAATATATTGAAAATTAATAGACAAATTATGGAGAAAGAAAATGAAGGGGCTCCATACAATATTTAGTTTAAGAGGAAGAACAGCAAGAAAATCCATATTCTGTTTTAAGTAAATGACTTTACATGTGATTGTGGTCCATATAAAAACGCTACACTGGGATAAGTGCAGTGGCTCACACCTGTAATCCTAGCACTTTGGGAGGCCAAGGCGGGGGAATCACCTGAGGTCTGGAGTTCAAGACCAGCCTGGCCAATACGGTGAAATCCTCGTCTCTACTAAAAATACAAAAATTAGCCAGGTGTGGTGGTATGCACCTATAGTTCCAGCTACTTGGGAGGCTGAGGCAGGAGAATCGCTTTAACCCTGGAGGCGGAGGTTGCAGTGAGCCGAGATCATACCGCTTCACTCCAGCCTGGGGGACGAGGCAAGACTCTGTCTCAAAAGATTTAAAAAAAAGCTACCCTACAATTGTTTGAAATACCACTCTATTAAACACACAGAGAACAAAATTTAAAAACTTCTCCCCATATATATATTTCCATTTATGTATTAAACCGCATATCTAAATAAATGCAGGACAGCTTATGAAAAGTATTGGCCTAAGTTCTCCCGTAAATTTACATCAGGAATCTCGAGAAGTAAAATCAGAGACTTGTCACTACTTGCCACGCCTTCTCCATTTCTGCCAAACTTCTGTTCTTCCAGCTTTCAATTTTTGTGAAGCTTTGTATGTGAGGCTTCATATGGTTCCTGGAAGACTAACACATTCCTTATGCCTGTGTTCTTTTCTATGAAGCCTTAACTCCTTTGTACTTTAAGTGTATGTTGACATTTTTGTCTCCAAAGTAAACTATAAACTCTCAGAGGACAGAGCCCTCCATTTCTTCCCTTTTTTTTCCCTTCGACTTTTAAGTTCATGGGTACATGTTCAGGATGTGCAAGTCTGTTACACAGGTAAACGTGTGCCATGGTGAGAATGCTGGCATTTTCATCTTAGTCCCCATGACCTAACATTTTGCCTGACTAGTATTAAGGACTCAATAAATACTTATTAAATCCTTATGCAGTTGTTTCCTCTCAAGGCTTCCTCCTGGCAAGGTGCCTATAGAACTAGCTCAATGCCTGTCAATACTCAAAACTCACCAATCCTTTTCATTGGGAAAATTATTAGATAAAAACTCTTTTAAAGTATATTCAACTTAAAACCACACAGGTTCCCTGCCGGACTTTTCTTCAATTACATATTTTTTCGGTCTTTCAATGACCATTGTATTGACTGCTGAGCAAGAAGGATATACTAATCTTAGAATTTGGGGTAAACAGCTACATTTATCAAAAAACTTAACTAAGGAAAAGTCAGTACCTGGTGAACTTATAGTGGATTAGACCCTAGCTAAATTTTTATTCCAAAATGGGCTATGCTATGGTTTCCCTTGTCCCACTGGGAGAAATAAGTTTTTGACTAGGCTGGGTGTGGTGGCTCAGGCCTGCAATCCCAGCACTTTGGGAGGGGGAGGCAGGAGGATCACTTGAGCCCAACAGTGTGAGACCCGCCTGGCCAAGATGGTAAAACCCCATCTCTACTAAAAATAGAAAAATTAGCCAGGTATGGTAGCATGCACCTGTGCTCCCAGCTTGGTGGGAGCTCCCAGTTCCCAGCTTGGGAGGCTGAGATGGGAGGATCACCTGAGCCCAGGAAGTAGAAGTTGCAGCGAGCCAACATCACGATACTGCACTCCAGCCTGGGTGTCAGAGTGAGACCCTCTCTCTCAAAAAAAAAAAAAAAAAAAAAAAAAAGCACTAAAGCCTCTACTTTTACATTAATAGCATTCTCAACAATAAGTACTCAATACAAATGCTTTTCTGCTGTTTTTTTTAAATAGCTTCTATTACTACTACATGAAAATATAAAGCAATATTATTTTATACTTTTCAAAGTAAATTGGGCCAGACACACTGGCTCATGCCTGTAATCCCAGCACTTTCTGAGGCTGAGACAGGAGAATCACCTGAGGCCAGGAGTTCAAGATGAGCCTGGGCAATATTGTGAGATTATGTTTCTAAAAAAATTAAAATAAGATTAGCTGGGCATGGTGGTATATGTCTGTAGTCCCATGTCCTTGGGAGGCTGAGGAAGAAGGACTGCTTGAGCCCAGGGATTCGAGGATACAGTGAGCCGTGAGCATACCACTGTACTCCGGCCTGGGCAACACAATGAGACCCCACTCAAACCAATATATATGTATCCCAGAAAATCAGTAAGTCTCTCTAACTGGGACTTCTGACTCCCTCCCAAATCAGTTTTGAAAACAATGAGATATTACTTGTAATTACAGAGCCCAGGAGAGACCACATTTCCTTGAGACCCAAGCTAAGGCGTAACTAGAAATCTCATTATCTCCCTAGCTGCTTTATTTTCTAAAACTGAGTTTACAACGTAATTTAAGACTGCTACTGGCCATATGCAAACCATGTCTTTACTGGCTACATGGTTCAAGTACAGAAACATTCTATTTCCATTACCAGCTACCTAATAAATTAAACCAATTCTTACTGTTTAGAAAAACCTCAATCTCAATCTGATGGTGTTTGACACATTTCTGCACTGTAAACTTTTCTTTTGTTTTTATAATTAATAAGATTTCTGCAACAATTTTTTTAAAAAAGAAAGAAAAATCTCAATCCCAGTTCAGTCAGCGTTTAATTCTAAAGGCTATCCTTACTGTACAAACATCTCAAATTTTAATTTGCTAAATTATGAGCTTACCAGACACTTTCAATAGGAAAATGTCCATTTTCCAAAAATTAAATTACATACAAGATTCAAAACTGTGTGGCACAAGTCAGTTGAAAACAAATGCGACAATCCTCTCCTTTCAGATATTTAACACCTAAAAAACAGGTAACTGCAAAATAAGATGCAATTATCTGTTACAGCAGAATCTACCTATTCAGCGTTGTTTAATTATGGACTTAACATATAACAATGAATTATTCCCCTAAAAATGTAAGTCATATCTCAAAACATTCTTAACCTCCCATCAATAGTAGAACAGAGATTTGTAGCACTGCCTATCTTTTTTTAGTTAATGAACAAACATTCCTTGGAGAAAAAACAAGGTTAGACTAAGCCAAGGTAGCTTCATTACTAAAGTAGCTAAATTAGCGAAACAGTGTTATTTTTGTTGCAGTTAAAAAGCTACCGGGAAGCACACCAGCCATCAGAATTCAGCAATTAACTCTCTGATTTTTTAGAGCAGGGTTAGCACCAAGACACTGAAGATGCTTTGAGAGAAGGTAAGTGGCAAGTAACAGGAGATTTGCTTCTACAATTGCCAAATTACTTTGCTTCCCCACAAAGGGATTGCAGAAAGCGTGGAAGGACTCACCACACTGTCACTCTGTGTTTTAGGATGTTTGGAGGAATCCAAAGCAAAGATAGTATACTCAGAGAGAAAAGCAGGCTCTGCTATCATCCCGGCTAGCAGCTGTGTCATTCAGTGTAATAAGCAAAGGTATAAAAATAAAACAAATGATGAAAACCAAATCATAATGGCATGTTGCAAAGTGTTCTCACCATGCGGCATGCGTTAACACTATAACGGTCATCAGTACCACCACGATCACCATCACCACCACCACCCTAGCCACAGAAATAATAAGCTGCTGGAATAGGTCAGGAATAGAGATGGGTGATCAGTTTAGGAACTCAAAACCCAATCCGTGAACAACTTGCTTACTGACATACATATGATATCCTCAACAGAAAGCACCGTAAAACATATCTGGCAATCTGTTATAAAAATCAATACCAATTAAAAATAAAAACAGTACATGACGGGACATAGTTTCAGACATGCAAGCTAAGTAAGTTCTTGAGATCTTCTATATGGCAGAGCACCTACAGTTAACAATACTGTATTATAGGGCCAGCCACAGTAGCTCCTGCCTGATAATATCAGCCCTATAGGAGGCCGAGGTGGGCAGATCACTTCAGGTCAGGAGTTCAAGACCAGCCTGGCCAACATGGTGAAACCCCATCTCTACCAAAAATACAAAAATTAGGCAGGTGTGGTGGTGAGCACCTGTAATCCCAGCTACTTGGGAGCCCGAGGCAGGAGAATCACTTGAACCCAGTAAGCAGAGGTTGCAGTGGGCCGAAATCACGCCATTGCACTCCAGCCTGGGCAACTGAGTGAGAATCCATCTCAAAAAAAAAAAAAAAAAAAAAAAAAAAAAACTGTATTATAAAAGGCTGGAGCATAGTAATACACTCTTGGCTCACTTGCAGCCTTAACCTCCCAGGCTCAAGCCATCCTCCACCTCAGCCTCCTGAGTAGCTGGAACTACAGGCACACATCTCCATGACTGGCCAGTTTTTGTATTTTTTGATAGAGACAGGGATGCACCACGTTGCCCAGGCTGGTCCCGAACTACTGAGCTCAAGAGATCCACCTGCCTCAGCCTTCCAAAGTGCTAGGATTACAGGCGTAAGCCAACATACCTGGCCTAAAATTTTCTAGAAAAGCAGATCTTATGTTAGTTCTTACCACAAATAATAACAATGGGGGTAGGAGGAAATTTTGGGAGGTAATAGATATGTCTATGATCTTGATGGTGGTGATGGTTTCACAGGTGTATACTTATCACCAAATTCACCAAATTGTACACATTAAATATGTACAGCTTTTTATATGTCAGTCATATCTCAGTAAAGTGGATTAAAAAATGCATGGTAAAGAACACAAAATCTTAGAATAACTTTCATAAATATTGACTCATTCATTTTTACATATTCAAAAAAATAGCATGAAAACACATGGCGAGAATAAAACATAAAAAACTTTAATCATTTATTTGTACTTACATAGCACATTATTTTTCTCTAAAATACGTACATTAGAGACATTTGAAACTTTATAATAAGTTTAAAGACATTTTCTGTTACACTAATGCTTTTGGTACATATTATCTTCTCTGCTTTAGTTTTCTTTCAGAAACTGTATACTACACACCAAACTACTGACAATCATGAATTAGATGTACAATAAGTTATAATCAGAATGAATTTTTTGATGAGCAAAGTTATACAAATCTACAAGTAATAAAATTGCATAGAATTACACACATACACAAACACACACAGAAGACATGAGCATGTAAAGCTGGTAAAATCTCAATAAGAGTTTACTGGCATATAAATGATATATGCAACAGGAAACACTGCATGTAACATACCTGGCAATCTGGCATTCTGTGGATACCACAGTTTACTAATGTCAGTTTCCTTGTTTGGACAGTGTACTAGGGTTACACAGATGTTACTATTGGGGAGAAATGGGTGAGGGGTATATAGGGCTTCCCCCACAAAAGATGTTAGAACCTCCCCCACAAAAGATGTTAGAACCTCCTATGAATCTATAATTATTTCTAAATAAAATCTAAAACCAGCTTGGGCAACATAACAAAACCCCATCTCTACAAAAACTACAAAAAATTTGCCAGGCGTGGTGGCACAAACATATAGTCCCAGCTACCTGGGGGGCTAAGGTAGGAGGCTCACCTAAGCCTGGCAGTGAGCTGTGATCACACCACTGCATTCCAGCCTGGGCAAAACAGTGAGATCCTTTCTCAAAAAAATTTTTGAAACATGACTTTACCAGTTATTACCTAATACGGTGATAAATTACATATTATATCATATATAACTTACAGCTGAAAAGAAATGTCTGCAAAAGCTTAAGAGCATAAACTTTTCATCTCAATACTGCAGAGTTATGAATACTAACTAGAACCTTAACTAACTCTTCATTTGGTCCTACATTAGAGGCCTTCGTAATTCTAAGCAGGAAAAACATTTTAAAGTCTTGTATATTATGTGATAACTAGTACTTCTTGGACAGGATGCAGCCATTAACTTTATTAGTAGAATACTAAAATATGCTAAATGCCTGTTTGGCTCTAGGGTATCAACATATCCAAGTTTCTACTTCTATTGAAAATCTTACAGGAAGTCAGATCATCCTTTGAATGGATGTTAAATTTAAGTTAAAGGCTATAAAAAACCAATGATGAAGTTATATGTGTCTGAACATTCGTGAGGTCTATCTGAAACTCGCTGCAGATGTGCGTTAAAGGCTTTCAATCTCTCTATCCTCCATGTCTCATACTCTCATATATGTATATGTGTGTGTTTATCGAAGTATATCAAAATTAGTGTCCGTTGACAGCCATCTTAAAGCCTCAGGAGTCTTTGGCACACCTCTATAGGGCACTCACTTATCATGAATGAAGGTTGTAGGAGTAGAAATTGCTCTGGGTGAGTCAGTGGGTAAGCCACGAGAGAAGGTGAAGTCCTAGGATGTTACTGTGAGCTTTTATACCCCTGGCAGCACAATAGGTTTGTTTATACAAGCATCACCACAAACACATTACAACAGCTACATGTCGCTAGGCGACAGGATTTTTTCAGCTCCATTATAATCTTATGGGACTATTGTCATATATGCAGTCCATCGTTGAAAAACTATTATTATTTATTTCAGTGATTTTTAGATTGCTTTTTATTCAGGTAACAAACGCTGGAATATCATCTCTCATGTATAACACTGGAAGAAGGGCCTAAAAAGCTTAGTGCCTTCGTAAAAAGGCCTAAAAAGTTTAGTGTCTTCCCAAGGGTATAAATCCCTCTGCCTCTAAGACAGATGGTCCTGTTTCGTTTCTTTTCTTTTTTTTTTTTTTTTTTTTTTGAGATGGAATTTCACATTTGTTGCCCAGGCTAGAGTGCAGTGACATGATCTCGGCTCATGGCAACCTCCACCTCCCGGGTTCAAGCAGTTCTCCTGTCTCAGCCTCCCAAATAGCTGGGATTACAGGTGCCCGTCACCATACCCGGATAATTTTTTGTATTTTTAGTATAGTCAGGATTTCACTATGTTGGCCAGGCTTGTCTCGAACTCCTGACCTCAGGTGATCCACCCAATTCGGTCTCTCAAAGTGCTGGGATTATAGGCATGAATCACCACGGCTGGCAGATGGTCCTGTTTCTGTCTTCCCAGATACTGTTAAGTACAACTGTTAGTAAAACCCTTATGATTTTCAGTCAATTAAATTCATTCAACTTGCAGCCCAGGACAGCTTTCAATGAGGCCCAACACAAGTTCATAAACTTTCTTAAAACATTATGAGACATTTTGCTATTTTTTTTTTTTTAGACAGAGTCTTGCTCTGTCACCTGGCACCAGGCTGGAATGCAGTGGCACAATCTCAGATCACTACAACCTCCGCCTCCCAGGTTGAAGCAATTATCCTGCCTCAGCCTCCCAAGTAGCTGGGACTACAGGCACACCGCACCACCACATTCAGCTAATTTTTGTATTTTTTAGTAGAGACAGAGTTTCACTATGTTGACCTGGATGGTCTTGATCTCTTGACCTCATGATCCACCTGCCTTGGCCTCCCAAAGTGCTGGGATTACAGGCGTGAGCCACTGCACCCGACCACTATTTTTTTTTTTTTTTTTTTTTTAGCTGATCAGCTATTATTAGTGTTAGTGTATTTGATGTGTGGCCCAAGACAATTCTTCTTCCAGTGTGGCCCAGGGTAACCAAAAGATTGAACACCCCTGTAAAAAGTACTTGTGATAATATACTCTACAGAAGATAAAAGAATAAAATGGTTTACAGGAGCAGCAGGTGAAGAAATATGCGGTACACAGTGTGGGTAAATCATGTTCATCAAATTCAAGACCACAACTCAAGGCTCTATTTTGTCTGTATGGATAGTTTTACTACAAAGAAAGCCTTTAAACAAAACGACAGCATAAAAGGACAAGGTATCTAACTTTCCCTAGTCTTAACGACCAATGAAAAGACCAAGGGTACGTAAGATGGGAAAAAACATGTATCAGCCCAGAAACCAGGAAAGAAGATGTAATTTGGATTCAAGGAAGTTTTGCTAAGTCCATGACTCCTCAGGCTTAAGTAAAATAAGTCATCAAAGATCAGCTTTCTACTCCAATTATGAGAATACTCAGCATACTCAACAAGACAGTGGAACCAAAGCTTTGTTCTTCAAAAGATCAACAAAATTGGCAAACCACTGGCTAGACTGACAGAGGGGAAAAAAGAAGACTCACATCATGAAAATCAGGAATAAAAGAGAAGAAAAAGATTACAAAGCTATACTGTGTGTTGAAAGCAATGGTTTTGGCCTCATTTGAGCAGGGGTTAGCAGCCTGCAATTGATAAACCTGACTGCTGTGTCTGGCTGAGACTCAGGAGCTCCTAGAAATCTACATTCCTAACTTGGGCTTTCAGTTTGTTTATGTACTAAGTTAGGCTACAGTTCCTCACATAGGGACTCAAGATACACAGGTAGTCTCAGGCCAAATTTAGTTTTAATTTATGTCAACAAATTGGATAACTTAGATCAAATGGACAAATTCCTAGAGACACACAAATTATAAAACTAACTCAGGAAGAAGCGAAATCTGAACAGAGCTATAAAAAGTAGATACTGAATTAGTTATCAAAATACTTCCCTAAAAAAAAGTCCAGGATACATGATTTCATAGGTAAATTCTACTGAACATTTAAAGAAGAATTAATACCAATTCTTCACAAACTCTTGAAAAAATACGAGAGAGGTGAACACTTCCCAGCTCATTTCATGAAGCCTGTATTATTATGATACAAAAACAAGGTTATCACAAAAAAAGAAAACCGCAGACCAGCGTATCTTATGAATACAGACACAAAAATCCTCAACAAAATACTCGTAAATCAATCCAGTAATATATAAAAAAGATTATATACCATAAACAAGTGACATTTGTTTCAGGAATACATGGTTAATTTAACCTCTGAAAACCAATTAATGTAATGATATTCAATGTAATAAGGGATTTAGGAAGGAATGTTTCTCATGTATTACTTTGAAGATACTTCCCAGTAATCCCGAAAACAATGACTTGAAGCCTTATAAGCCTTGAAACATAAAATAAATCTCTAAAATGTGATTAAGACTTCCCAAAAACTGGGGCCAGGTGTGGTGGTTCATACCTGTAATCCCAGCACTTTGGGAGTCCGAGGTGGGCAGATTACTTGAGGCCAGGAGTTCAAGGCCAGCCTGGCCAACATGGTGAAACCCTGTTTCACTAACCCTTGTCTCTACTAAAAACACAAATATTAGCCAGGAGTGGTGGCGCATGCCTGGAATCCCAGCTACTTGGGAGGATGAGGCAGGAGAATTGCTTGAACTTGGGAGTCAGAGGTTGCATCTGTCTCATACCTACATAAATATTATATATACATAAACAAAAAATATATATTAAAACACGCCTAATTATGGAATTTAATTTAAAAACAATATGAAAGTTCTTCATGGATGAGTCCCTAGGATAACAATGGACATGCTTACTTTGGCCCCTAATAAATGAGGAAGTGTCTCAGAAAGACAGCAAACCAGAGAGAGCAGCATAGGAGGCAAAGTGAAGCTGTCAATCCTTTCTTCACAAATTCAATAGGCAAAGCAACACGGAGATAACATCTGTAGGACCCTAATCCATGTGATAGTCCATCTGTTTCCCTCCTTTCACACAAGGACTGAAAAAGAGGAAATGGAGCAGCCCCTCCTCTCCTACACAGCTGTCCCTAGTAACTTAGCACCTACTATGTGCAAGGTACCATGCTAGAGATTTACATGCCATCTTATTGGTAATCCCCAAAACTTCACAAATTTCTCATTTTACAAATGAGAAAAGCTGAGGCTGAAAAGTTAACTTTCATAGATCTTTCAGTCAGCAAATGGCAATGCCAGGATGTACATCCAGGCTGATTCAACACGAAAAACTTTTCCTCACCAGTCTATTCCAGGTCTTATTCCAAACTAATACAGTACATAGATTTTTACCCCCTTAAAAAAAAAAAAAAGTAAGTAGATACATGCTACAACACAAATGAATCTTAAAAACATTAAGCTAAGCGAAGTCGCCAGAAACAAAAGGTCACATCTTGAATGATTCCATTTACATGAAATATCCAGAAAAGGTAAATCCATCAAAACAAAATGCAAATTAATGATTGCCAGGGGTTGGAGGAAGGAGGAGTGGAAATGATTGCTTAATCAGCATAGGGTTTTATTTTGGGGTGACGGAAATGTTATGGAACTAGATAGAGGAGATGAATGTACAATACTGGGAGTATACTAAATGCTACTTAATTGTTTGCTTTAAATGGTTAATTTATGATATATGAAATTAACCCCAATTAAAAAAAAAACAAACCAAGGTCCCTTGAGCCCAGGAGTTGGAGGCCAGCCAGGGCAACATAGTATGACACCCTATCTCTTGAAAAAGAAAAAATCCAGGTCTAATCCGGAGTGGGACTTTCTCATGTATTACTTAGGATAGGAGGATGTTAGCTTCATTTGCCCTTGTTAATCCCTTACAGGATCCTACATTACATATTGCTCTAAAGCATCCCAGATCTAGGGAAACAAAAAGATTAACCTCAGGCAACAATAAGGACAGGAAGCCCTACTCTGAGGACAGTGGGGCTAGGCCTAGGATCACCAGGAGAGTGCTATGATCAAATACACAGATCTACCATTTGTGCAGGACAGGACAGTGCCCAGAGTAGGCTTATGCAGACTTCAGAGTCAATGCAAATTCAGTCTACTCTGCTCTGCCTTCAATGTTTATAATAACATAGATTTTTTTATGCCCCTTTTATAAAGAAGCACTACAACCAAAGACAGATTTATTTGGGTTTATATACAATATTTACCAATACAGGAAAGTAGACATATTAGTATTTTCAGCAATGGCTAAAAAAAAAAAGCAAAACCTTTTTTTAATTGACCAGGAAATTAACTTAATGAAACCATTCTACTTCTTAAACATTCCAGATATATACACTTAACTGTGACTACTGTTGAGGTGAACAAGTATTTATGTTTTGAGCTAAATTTCTACATTTTCTTGAAAAAAAAGAAAACAAACTTTTTTTGAGACAGGGTCTCACTCTGCTGCCCAGGTTGAAGCACAGTGGTACAATCTCAGTACTCTGCAGTCTCAACCTCCTGAGCTCAAGTGATCCACCCACCTTGGCCTCCCACAGTGCTGGGATTATAGGCATGAGTCATTGCACACACACACACCAAAAAAAAAAAAAAAAAAAAGAAAAAACTATAAAAAAAAAAAAAAAAACACTTAAAATAACTCCAAGCGAGGCACAGTGGTGTGCACCTGTAGTCCCAGCTACTCAGGAGGCTGAGGCAGGAGGATCCCTTGGGCCCAGGAAATGGTTTTACAACATGGTGTGAAGCAGGGATCAAGTTTCTTCCCCTTCAGTATGTTTACCCAGTTGTCTCATCTTTTTCACAGTGCTCTACTTGCTACTGTTTTTCATTAATTGTGCTCATATGTCCATATTTGAGTGGCTTTGTTTCTGGGTTCTCTATTCTGTTCCATTGTTCGTTGTCTTTGATACCACACTGTCTTAATGAATACAGTTTTACATTCACGCTTTATACTCACGACGGTATTTGAGTGGCTTTGTTTCTGAGATTTCTATATTCTGTTCCACTGTTCTCTTTGTCTTTGATTCAATACCACACTGTCTTAATGAGTATAGTTTTATATTCATTAGCTCAGTAGAGCAGGTCCTCACACCTTGTTCTTGAATGTCTTGGTTATTCTTATTCCTTTCTATAGAATCCTATGTAAATCTTAGAATTAGATATTTAATTTCCACAAAACAAAATAAAGCACAAATAATGACAACAGGCCGGGGTGCCGTGGCTCACACCCGTAATCCCAGTATTTAACGAGGCCAAGGCGGATGGATAACCTGAGGTCAGGGGTTCAAGACCAGCCTGGCCAACATGGCAAAACCCTGTCTCTACTAAAAAATACAAAATTAGCTGGGTATGGTGGCAGGTGCCTGTAATCCCAGTTACTCAGGAGGCTGAGGCAGGGAGAACAGCTTGAACCCGGGAGGTGGAGGTTGCAGTGAGCCAAGATCACACCACTGCACTCCAGCCTAGGCGACAGAGTGAGACTCCACCACACACAAATAAATAAATAATGACAACAAAACAAACCTATAAGAATTTTAACTGGGACTGCACTGAGTCTGCAGATTAGTTTGGAGTAAGACTCAATACTATAAATCAAAATTTATAATCTTTTTAGTATTACACATAGCACTCTAGTAAGCCTTGTGAATATACATTTATAATGCTATCGTTCTATAGGACAAATTTCTAGAAACGGGATTTCTAGATAATAGGATATAAGCAAATTTGAAAATTGCAAAGATACATACAAGTTATCTTGATGGTGACTACAACAACAAAAAAAAAAACCTTTATATAGATGTTGACAGCAAAATAAAAAGCACCTAGTATAGTTTTTGCATTCAAAGTTCATGGCATATATACTATATCTTTGGTGCATATACTGAAATAATCTGATCAAGTTGTATAAAAGTACAGAGTATATACAGTTTCTTGAGATCTTATTTTCTTAAGCATTATTTACATTATTGCATTTCTTTAACTTTATAATTTCAAATACAATATTGTTGAACTTCATTTATACATATAACCAATTTGACTGAAAGCTGAAGTGCTGGGTTGTATGGTTTCTGCAATCAGTATTAATTACATCATTTCTATACTCAATATATTGATTAATATTATAGCACATTGGATTGCAAACAATAAAGTAAGTGAAACACTGAAAAAAGTATGATTATGTTAATTGCTATCATTGCTTTCTTTTTTTAATTTATTGCATTTTAGGTTTTGGGGTACACGTGAAGAACATGCAAGATTGTTGCATAGGTACACACGCGGCAGTGTTTTGTTCTGTTTTGTTTTTTAAGACAAGAATCTTGCTCTGTTATCCAGGCTGGAGTGCAATGGCACAATCCCGGCTCTCTGCAATCTCCACCTCCTGGGTTCGAGTAATTCTCCTGCCTCAGCCTCCCAAGTAGCTGGGATTAGAGGCACATGCCACCACACCTGGCTAATTTTTTATTTTTTTAGTAGGTACAGGGTTTCACCATGTTAGCCAGGCTGGTCTCGAACTCCTGGCCTCAAGTGATCTGCCCACCTCAGTCTTCCAAAGTGCTGGGATTACAGGCATGAGCCACCGTGTCTGGGTGACTGCTTCCACTGCTTTCTTAAAATACATTTTAAAAATCTAGGATGCAGGCCGGGCGCAGTGGCTCAAGCCTGTAATCCCAGCACTTTGGGAGGCCGAGGCGGGTGGATCACGAGGTCAAGAGATCGAGACCATCCTGGTCAACATGGTGAAACCCCGTCTCTACTAAAAATACAAAAAATTAGCTGGGCATGGTGGCGCGTGCCTGTAATCCCAGCTACTCAGGAGGCTGAGGCAGGAGAATTGCCTGAACCCAGGAGGCGGAGGTTGCGGTGAGCCGAGATCGCGCCATTGCACTCCAGCCTAGTTAACATGAGTGAAACTCCGTCTCAAAAAAAAAAAAAAAAAAAAAAAAAATCTAGGATGCTTTAAAGCAATTTAATTGAATATACCTTTCCAAAATAACTATTTCTGAAAAATTTGCTTTTAGAACTCTACTTGCAATCAACCAACTAAGCTAAAGTTTTCTTATTTTTTTCCAAATTTTAATATTAACAATCCTAGCTAAGAAATGGCTTTGGATAGAATGATAAAGCATTGTCATCACTTCATCTCCTTGCTTTTCAAACTTTTTTGACAACTTTAACAGGTATTTTTGACCACAGAGTACAATCGAAACCTTACCTCAACTTATTTCATATATAAAAGATTTTTCGATTATATAATTAAGTTTCTGATTAAAAGAACATTAAATTAATGTTTTCATCATCTCCCTACTCCCTGTCTGCTTTCTCATTTTGTTAAACATCTAAGATGGAAGGTACTGTCAGGGATGGTACATGGATGGGACCCAGGGCTTTTTTTTGTTTGTTTTTTTTTAAGAGATAGGGTCTTGCTCTGTCACTCAGGCTGGCACAGTCATGGCTCACTGCAGCATTGACCTCTGAGGCTCAAGTAATCCTTCTGCTTAGCCTCCTGGGTAGCGGGGACCACAGAGGTACATGTCACCATGCCAGGCTAATTTTATGTATGTATGTATGTGTGTATATATGTATGTATTTATTTATTTATTAGAGACAAGAGTCTCACTCTGTTGCCCAGGCTGGTCTCAAACTCCTGGACTCAAGCAATCCTCCTGCTTCAGCTTCCCAAAGTGCTGAGATTACAGGCATGAGCCACCACACTTGGCCTAAAACTAAGAACTTCTGTTCGTCAAAGCACATCATTAAAAAAATGAATAGTAAGCCACTGAGTGGATGATATCTGCAAGACATATATTCAATCAAAAACTCCTATGTATTCTATATTGTTAAAAAAAAAAACTCCTGTTGGTCGGGCGCGGTGGCTCAAGCCTGTAATCCCAGCACTTTGGGAGGCCGAGGCAGGTGGATCACGAGGTCAAGAGATCGAGACCATCCTGGTCAACATGGTGAAACCCCGTCTCTACTAAAAATACAAAAAATTAGCTGGGCGTAGTGGCGCATGCCTGTAATCCCAGCGACTCAGGAGGCTGAGGCAGGAGAATTGCCTGAACCCAGGAGGCGGAGGTTGCGGTGAGCCGAGATCGCGCCATTGCACTCCAGCCTGGGTAACATGAGTGAAACTCCGTCTCAACAACAACAAAAAAAAAAAAAAAAAAAAAAATCCTACAAATCAATTTTAAAAGAGATAATCCAATAGAAAAATGGGCAAGAGACTTAAACAAGCACTTTACAAAAGAAGACATGAAACGGCCAATAAACAGATGAAAATAGTCAATCTTGTTAGTTATCAGAGAAATGCAAATTAAAACCAAAATGAAAGACCACCATCAGAACAGCTGAAATGAAAAAGACTGTTTCCAGCATATTTATTTACACAGAGGAGAAAAATAAAGACTGTCAAAAACACAGAGCAAAAGCAACTTTCATAAACTCCTGCTGGGAATTTAAATTTCTACAACCACTCTGGAAAACCATCAGCATTATATTCTAAAGTGCTAAAATGGAGCAGTGATTCTACTCCAAAGTACATCCCAACAGAAATGCAGGTACATGTATACCAAAAGACACATACAATAATGTTGATGGCAACACAATTCAAAATAGCAAAATAGCCAAAAACTGGAGACAACTCAAATGTTTAACTATAATGTTTACATTTAGAAAGCACATAAAGAAGTAAAACTATTTAAAAAAAAAAAGGAAGCAAGCTAATACCAAAAATTCAGGATGGTGGTAACCTTTCAGGGGGAATGAGAGAGCACTACACTGCTGGCAGTGTTCCTTTGCTTGACTTGGGAGGATTCCCTTGGTGATAATTTGCTGATCTGTGCATTTATGTTTTCCCTTCTTTTCTGTACTTGTGTTACATTTTACAGGAAGAACAAGTTGGAAATAATGACTTTTAATGCCAGCTGCTGGTTACATGGAATCGGTTCAGTAAGTCGTGTCTCTTTCTACTCACCAGCTTGAAAAAATGATGCTATGTGGAACAAACTTATCAAATTATTCTGAAAACCTGAACCAGTAAATGCAGACTGTATTATCCTCTCAAATTAAAGTTCTCAACAAATCAGACTTTACAAAGCGTAATTGGGAGAATCACTGGATCCCAGGAGTTCAAGACCAACCTGGGCAACATATTGGGACCCCATCTATGAAAAATTTAAACATTAGCCAGAAACAGTGGCGGGCACCTATAGTCCCAGCTACTCAGGAGACTGAAGTGAGAGGATCACGTGAACCCAGGAGGTCAAGGCTGCATTGAGTAGTGGCCATGCCACTGCACTCTAGCCTGGGTGACAGAACCAGACCCTATCTTAAAAACATAAATAAATAAATCCTAATGGCTATTTGTAAAAAAAAAAAAAAAAAAAACAAAAAAAAACACTAAGTGTGCTACCAATAAAAATTCTACCTAGGAATTAAATAGCTGACCTGTCAAAATAGTTTCCCATTTTGTTTTCAAAAGCATTACATTTTAATTAGTTTCTTGTGAAAGGTATATTAGAAAAGGAATTCCAAACTTACCTCTCTATTGGGTGTACCTTCATCAAGTTGCTCTGTAAATGAAGATGTCCTGCTCCTGGTTCTTGTTGGTGTTGAAGAATTGGAGGAAGCCTAGATTTCAAAATTATTGCACAAATTAGCAAGACTATATTGACTAGTGAACTGTGTACTAGGTAGTCCTTCTCTCAGTCCATGCCCAAAGAATTCAGTAAAAGAAAGGAAAAGAGCAAACACATGAAAAGCAGAGAAGGATAACAAATATAATCAACTAAAAAATCCAGGCTACCTACCAGGTCCCTGGCCTGACTCTGCCACCAACTAGAACTATGATCTTAGCTAAATGAACTTTTTGAGGACTATGTGGCTCCATATATAAAATAAACTTGTGATACTAATGTAAGATGGTAATATTAGAAAAAACTGAAACCAGGTGAGGGGTACATACAAACTATCTGCACTATCTTGATAACTTTTCTATAAATCAAAATTATTCCAAGATTAGAAGTTCATTTAAAAAACAGGCTGTCAATTCCATCTATAAGATCCCTCCTACCTTCTAGCGCTAACACTCAATACTATGAAATGTACAGATAAACGGCACTTGCCCACCTAATTAACAGCCTTGCTTTAAGCCTACCTTGAATACCACTGCTAAATACTGAGATGCTAGTTCATTTAGCTCTGTAACTGACAACCTGATTCCTATAATCCTCAGTGCAAAACAACTCAGGAGAAAGGGCTCAAAATGTAAACTAGGGGTCGGAGGTCTACTCCAAGGTGAGCTAAAAACAGCCCTAAAAGTATAAAACCAAAACTTCAAGATCCTCCTACACCCACAGCAAAATAGATCTGAACTCATCTACACAGAGAAATGAATGAGTCGTGATACCTTACCTCTTTTTGTAGTCTGTACTTTACGAAAGGCAGTTAATAAATATTTGTCAAATAAATGAATGAATAAACAAATGGAACTCTGGTCTGTCATATCTGTGCACAAACTGCTGTGGACAGGGTAGAACTGAGAGGTTGTGAGGACGAGTATACATACAGACACATACTCTATACACACATATACACATCCAGACCAACATATACATGTTTAGTTTATGATAAAAGCAACATTTTGCATCAGGATAGACATTCAATAAATGTGGGGACAACTGGCCATACTTATGGGGCAACACACACAAATCAGATTCTTACTTCATACTTAAGCTATATTAAAGATTTAATTTTTTTAATTGAAACACAAAAAATACAAGAGTTTATTTCTACAATCACCGAGAAAGGGGTTTTTGTGAAAAACAAAGCAGCAGTTTAATTGGGAGGTGAGGAAAAGCATCTACAAACATGACAAAAGTTTGATAACCTTTTTTCTATTAAAAGCTCTTATAAGTCCATCATGAGTTAGCTCAGAAAACTTACTAACGCAATCTTCTTTTTATCTGAGACAGGGTAACCTGAGCTCCATCAGTGAAACACAGCCACAGGAAACTTCGAGTCCTAAGTGAGTGACGTGACAAAACAGACAAGCAAATAAAGTTCATCTCATGACAACAGAGACAGAACTTCATGCATCCACACAGATATAAGCTGTGATATGAAAGATGCAATGCTAGTGCCAAGCTGAAGCAGCTGCAACATAGAGCAGTCTCCCCAGGACAACTGGACATAAAAATCAGCCAGACTTTTGGGACCTCAAGGAAATTCTGTAAGCTAGAATCTTCAATAAATTCTCTCTCTACTTAACTACTAGATAGACTAAGTTTTTGTTGCTTACAACTAAGAACTCCAACCATATACCCCTTCTAGAAGATGAACCAGAAAAACTAACATATGGAAGATGCAATTAACTATGTGTAGAAGTCACCTTAAGGGATAAGATATCCTCTCCGACCAAAAACAGAACAGGAAAGAAAAGAACTTAAAAATATAAATGGCTGGGCGCGGTAGCTCACGCCTGTAATCCCAGCACTCTGGGAGGCCAAAGCGGGTGGATCACCTGAGGTCAAGAGTTCGAGACCAGCTTGGCCAAACGGTGAAACCCCATCTCTACTAAAAATATAAAAATTAGCCAGGCATGGTAGCAGGTACCAGTAATCTCAGCTACTCAGGAGGCTGAGACAGGAGAATTGCTGGAACCTGGGAGGCAGAGGTTGCAGTGAGCCAAGATCATGCCATTGCACATACTCAGTCTAGGCGCCAACAGCGTGACTTTGTCACACACACACACAAAAAAAAAAAAAATATATATATATATATATACACACACACACACACACACACACACACATATATACACACACACATATATAAATGTATATTATATATATATATATATATATATATATAAACAAGAAAATGATTGAATGTGAAATAAAGCTGAAGCCTTAGCAATGGTTTAAGTGTCTAGAAAATATGTGACTAAAAGTCAACAGTGGGCTTAGAAAACGGCAAGGGAAAGTACAATCACTGTGACTGTTAGTCTCAGTCCTGGAACGAGTTTGAGCCTACCTTGAACACCACATTCAAATTACAAGCATTCAAAGAACATCAGAAATAGCTTCCATTAAAGTTGAGATAAATTCAATAAACCCTTCCCACACCTAGAGCCATAATTTGCAAATCATGCCAGTGCCAGCTTCAAAGGCTGTAGATGCCACTATGGGGGCAGTGTTTGTATATATGTATTTATAAATGATTGTATGTAAGATCTCCTTTAATAAAATGGTCACTGGGTGGTAAAACGTTAGAAAAGTAATTATAAAAGTACTATTATACTATAGGAAATATCTCTTGCCTAATCAACTCTCTCTGTCATGATTCCAACATGTCTAAGAAATCTTTGGGTTATTAGTTCAGCTTTCCAAATACCCAGAAAACAGGAAAGGGCTACCTTAGCCAGTGATCTTCCAATTGCTTAAAAAGTATACCTCACTGTGGCCGGGCGCGGTGGCTCACGCTTGTAATCCCAGCACTTTGGGAGGCCGAGGCAGGTGGATCATGAGGTCAAGAGATCGAGACCATCCTGGTCAACATAGTGAAACCCCGTCTCTACTAAAAATACAAAAATTAGCTGGGCATGGTGGCGCACGCCTGTAGTCCCAGCTACTCAGGAGGCTGAGGCAAGAGAATTGCTTGAACCCAGGAGGCGGAGGTTGCGGTGAGCCGAGATCGCGCCATTGCACTCCAGCCTGGGTAACAAGAGCGAAACTCCGTCTCAAAAAAAAAAAAAAAAAAAAAAAAAAAAAAAAAAAATCGGCATTATGTCTTACACCTTGGCGTCATATGGACTAATCAGTAACTGAAAGCCTCATCGGCTCTGGAGAAACTTGTGACAAAAATCAAATAATGGTGTTTATAAAGTTTAACAGATTCTAAAACACATTCTCCCTGAAAAGTAGTACTATCTGGCAAAATGTGGCCTGATGGCTTGTTGATCTTCCTCTGGAGTTATAAGAGTAAGGATTCTACGAGAAAATGGATGTGACTATAAAGTATAAAACAGTAGATAAAGAACTAACAGTACTGGAGCATCTATCTATCCCAGGTGTCTGCTTCCTTAGTGGGCTATCCTCACTTCAACACATAAAGGCATTTAGGTTCCTTCGAACCAAACTTGAGCTGATTAATTCCTATAGTCATAAGAAATCTGAGTCAGATTTCTAAGCTGTTAACCGAAAAACCAGACAGCTACAACAAGACCCACAATTAACATTTTATTGCCCACTACCTAATTATTAACTGACCACAGTTATTCTCAATTTCACCATAAGAAAAACCATTTTGCCGGGCACGGTGGCTCAAGCCTGTAATCCCAGCACTTTGGGAGGCCCAGGCGGGTGGATCACGAGGTCAACAGATTGAGACCATCCTGGTCAACATGGTGAAACCCCATCTCTACTAAAACTACAAAAAATTAGCTGGGCATGGTGGCATGTGCCTACAATCCCAGCTACTCAGGAGGCTGAGGCAGGAGAATTGCCTGAACCCAGGAGGCGGAGGTTGCGGTGAGCCGAGATCGCGCCATTGCACTCCAGCCTGGGTAACAAGAGCGAAACTCCATCTCAAAAAAACATAAAAAAAAAGAAAAACCATTTTGGCAGTGCACAGTGGCTCACGCCTATAATCCCAACACTTTAGGAGGCCAAGGCAAGAGGACCACTTGAGGCCAGGAGTTCAAGACAGCCTGTGTAACATAGTAAGACCCTGAATCTATGAACACTAAAAAAAAGAAAAATCATTTTACTCATTGTGATAGGCAAAATTGTAAGATGACCCCAAATGATCCCTGCCCTGTGAATATGAGATATCACTCCTATAATTGTTACATCACAGGGCAAAGGGATTTTAAAGGCATATTTAATGTTACTGGGTTACTAATCAGCTGACAATGAGTTCATCAAAAGATTACCTGGATGGGTCTAAACTAATCACATAAGCCCTTCAAATATGGGTCTAGAGGGGAGAGAGATGCACTTTTGTTGTCCTGAAGTAAAGCAAAATGCCTACAGGGGCACGTGGCAAGGAGCTGCTGGTAGCCTCTAGGAGCTGAAAGTGGTCAGCAAGAAATGAGGACTCCAGTCCTACAACCAGAAGGGACTGAATTCTACCACAACCACATGAGCATCCAAAAGGACCCTGAGCTCCAGATTAGAACGCAGCCTGGACAACATACTGATTTTACCTTTGCAAGACCCTGAGCAGAGAACCCAGTCATGCCATGCCAGACTTCTGACTTACAGAACTACACAATCACAACTGGGTTATTAGGCACTACGGTCGTGGTAACTTGTTATGCAACATTAGAAAACTAATTCAGTCATCCTTAGGAATTAGTCTTGAATCCCTAGTTCCTGTACCATGACTTTTCATTACCCATTAAGACTCTACTCAGATGTCTCCCTGACCTTCTCTAGAAATGCCTTACTTTGCACAACCACAACACCCTGAACATACCACCAACACACTGAAAGCACTTGACTCTGAACTCCATTGTGTAGTGACTACATAGACCCTTCAAAGCAAATGCAACATGCAGCACAGGCTTGCAGGCATTCACCGTTCATAACTAACATCTGGTTCGTGTAACTCTTTCTCCCTGCCACACCTATGGATTAGTCACGGCAGGGACATAGTCACTGAATACTCACCACAGCACTGTTGTAAGTCACTGCCAGATATACGGCAGGCAGTAAGGAAGGTTACAAAATAATTATCAAAAGTAGACCACAAATGGCCGGGCGCAGTGGCTCATACCTATAATCCCAGCATTTTGGGAGGCCGGGGTGGGTGGATCGCCCAAGGTCAGGAGTTCGAGACCAGCCTGGCCAACATAGTAAATATACATATAATTCAAAAGGATCATTTTAAACCTTTTATACACAAAGTGATTTTAATTGATCCAGATGCCCTGTCTCACCAGAAGCATTAAGCTATAGAAACAGAGCTCTTATATCTTAGCTTGTGACTAGCTTTATTACTATTACTAAAAACAACCTCTTTGTTAATGAACAAAAACAATTCATTTTCATGAAGAAAAGCTAAACGTTACAAAAAAGAAAAAGCACACTCAATAATTCAGCAACACCTTAAAGTATACCCTTCTTAATCTCGTTTTACTACGTGTGTATATAAAGACACTTACATACAGATTATTTTTGACAAAACTGGGATCACATTTTACCTGCTGCTTCTGTCTTTTAACACAAATATCTTTCTGTGTTAATACTTTTCTGAAGGCTCTAACACTAGCTGCGTAACATTAAACAAGTTACTTCACCTCTTTGAGACTCACTCCTTCATCTATATAATACTGTAATTACCTACCTCACAGGTTTATGTGAGATTAAATAAAATAATCTGTGTAAAATACTAAGCAAAATGTCTGGTACATACTAAAGGACCCAGTAAATGTTGATTTTTTTATGGCTGCATAATAACCTATCTAGCATAACTAATTGCCAGATAAAATTTATTTAACCAATTCTCTATTGTTGGACATTTTTAGCTAGGTTTGGTTTTGTTTTGTTTAAAGACTGAGTTTCGCTCTTGTTGCCCAGGCTGGAGTACAATGGCACCATCTCAGCTCACCACAACCTCCTCCTCCCAGGTTTAAGCAATTCACTTGCCTCAGCCTCCCAAGTAGCTGGGACTACAGGCACATGCCACCACACCCAGCTAATAATTTTTGTATTTTTAGTAGAGACGGGGGTTTTTAACCAGGATGGTCTCGATCTCTTGATCTCGTGATCCGCCCACCTCAGCCTCCCAAAGTGCTGGTATTATAGGCGTGACCCCCCACTCCCCCTCCCACTTCCCACCCCCAGGCTCAGCCTTTTTGGCTACTTGTTAACTCATTAAAACAACACTGACATTAAAATCCATAGAGCTAAATCTAAATCTTTAACACATCCTGAATTTTCTTAGAATAAATTTCTAGAAATGGACTCCTGGCTCAATTATATTTAATACATTCCCAAATGGAAGGGCCTTACATTCACTAACATGCCCATTTCCTCACACTCCTCATCTCTACCTCACTTTCTACCTCACTTTTAAAGTTTATCTTTGTTTCTTAATTAACAGTGTTTTGTAAAATTTTAAAAGACTGCAGTAAATGGTATGAAAAGTACAATCTTTACTACTTACATTTTAATAACCATTCACACTTGAGAAAAGAGGCAAGCCTTCAGTGTCGTATTCTGATTTTTTCTCAAAGCACTGTCTTACTACACATAAGCTTTAGATTTAAAAAGAACAACTTCAGTTTACAGTTTCAGAATAAACCAAATTCAATCGTTGTTTCTAAGATAATGTTAAGAATTTAGAAATGCCTCCAAATTAGTCAAAACTCCACTTTTCTTGCAACTGCAAGCAAAGACCAGAAACCCTAAAATTAAGGAACAGATCTACTCAATCTGTTGGGACTCAAAAAGCCTGGGAAGAAATTAAACGGAAACCGTCATCTTCGCTGTTGAGACCCTGTGCTGCCGGCATCGAAACATCTTCAGTAAGCGCGTAGGAAACTGTTTCTTTAAATTAACACTACTAACACGCCTCCTTTTCCCTGGAAACGCATTTCCTGCAGCGAAGGCATTCCTGAAAAACAAGCGTAACCCTATTCGCAGAGCAGCAGGGCAGCAAGACTCAAAAGGAAAGCAGAGCGGAGTTCTGCACAGGAACAAGGCCGGCCGGGCCTCAGAGTGTCCGCCTCCCCGCCCGCCAGTCCCGGATCAACCAAGTTATGCGAAGTGACTAACTCGTGACACCTCCGGCGCTGGACGCCGGCCGCGCCGCCACCTCGTTCAGGTCCCACCGCTCCTGCAAGCAGCCCGACCCGGGATGGCTCTACTCCCCAGCCTTCAATCCCAGGACCTGGGTTTGGAATTAGGAGACTTCCTCAAGGGTCAGTCGTGCGGGATCCTGGCCATTCCACACAAAATCTCATGATGGGCAACAGAGAGGGGGACACCTCGAGCAGAGGTCAAATACCACACAAGGGACCCGGGTCTTCCCACCCCGCCCTCATTCCCGGAGCGGGGTCTCGGGTGGGAGAACCGCAAATATGGATCAGAGCTCATGCAAGTTCGGTGTCCCTCACACATTCTCAGGCTGGAGTCGGGCCTTAGGGGAAAACTCTCAGCAGAGATCGGATGTCACGAGGGACCCAGCCACCCCCATCCACTCGATACTGGATGGAGTTTTGTGATGGGAAAAATCCAGGTCAGGAGTTACGGACGACCTGCGCCGACCGGGACTACTTCTCGGTCCGGAGTTTGGGAAGAGCCCCGGGTTAAGGGTCAAAGGTCACGGAAGAACTCCCCACTTCCCCTGCCTTTCCAGTCCCGGGCCGGTTCAAGGGGTGTCGGGAACCATCGTACCTGAGTAGGGGCCAGCGCCTGCTGGAGCTGCTGCTGCTCCTCGCTGATCTTTTGCTTCAGTTTCTTGAACATGGCGCAGCGTAGGGTCCTGAGTGTCAATGAGACCTGAGGGGCGAGAGCCCGGGGAGTCCCGGCCGCGACAGCGACTTCTCTACACCAGGGACAGCGGGGGCCAGGCCTCGCCGCCCCCTCCTTGAGCCTGCGGGCAAGTCCGGACACTCGTCCTGAGGGTGTCGGCGTCGCCGCCGCCGCGTCTCTTTCCTCCGGGTGCCACTGGCTGGCCTCGGCCCCCCATCCAGTCCCGGCGGCGGCGGCGGCGACAACGGCAGCAGGTGAACTGTTTGCCAAGGGCGCCTGCGCGGCCTACGTGGAGCGCACCGAGGCTAACTACGGAGCCCCGGACGGGACAAGCACAACGTCGGCGCCCGCACATGCGCGCTCGGCCGGTCGCCCCGCGCTCACTGGAGGACGCAAGGTTCGCGGCTGCCTGATTTCACTGGGTGCGGAGACAGCCCTCGCTGCTCAGAACTGGAGCGAGGGCTGGTCTCAACACTGCACTGACTCTCACCTGGGCTTTGGCCCTGCGAAATCAGACGGGGAGAATGCTGCCTCTGTTGATGGCAGCAGGGCTGACGGGCCCACAGCCAGGAACACAGGGATGAGCGTCCCGGATGGGAGAAGGGGAGATCCAGAGAACCTGACGCGGGCCCTCATGGATAGTGTCCTTCTGTTTAGTGGCTGTAGCTAGAATTCTATGTCTTCAGTGCCTAGTGTACGTTTTTGGGTTTTTTTCTTATCGTGTGTGTGTGTGTGTGTGTGTGTGTGTGTGTGTGTGTGTGTTTTGGTATGTTTTTTAGTAGAGATGGGGTTTCACCATGTTGGCTAGGGTGGTCTCTATCTCCTGACCTCGAGATCTGCCCGCTTTGACCTCCTAAAGTGCTGGGACTACAGGCATCAGCCACCACACCCAGCCTGATAGTGTATTTTATGTGTGACCCAAGACAATTCTTCCAGTGTGGTCCAAGGAAGCAAAAAGACTAGACACCTCTGTTCTAGATTATAGCATCTCCACATTGATCAGGGCAAGAACTATGTCTGGCAGGGCCTGACACTACATTTCTACACAGTTAATTCGTCTTCTTTTTGTTTTTGGAGTCTGAGTCTTGCTCTGTCTCCCAGGCTGGAGTGCAGTGGCATGATCTCGGTTCACTGCAACCTCTGCCTCCAAGGTTCAAGCAGTTCTCCTGCCTCAGCCTCCCAAGTAGCTGGGACTACAGGCCTAGTTTTGTATTTTTAGTAGAGGTGGGGTTTCACCACGTTGGCCATACTGGTCTCAAACATCTGATCTCAAGTGATCCGTCCACCTTGGCCTCCCAAAGTGCTGGGATTACAGGAGTGAGCCACCATGCCAGGGATTTTTTGGTTTTCTTTTTGTTTTTCCAGCACACTGCCAATGGGGGGGAAAGACGTTATTTAGTCTTAATACATCCAATTGCCTTATTGGCCAACTGGACAACTTCCAGTAATGGCCATAGGCATCTCATCTTCAACATGTTCAAAACCGAAATCATCTGCTCCAACCCCTCCACCATCACCATCGGGCTTGTCCCTTCTGTGTGTCCTCTCACCCTCTTGCTGCTTCTCCTTTTCATAAGCTTGTTTTTTCATCTGTATTTTCTACCTTGGCTGGTGTCATCTCCATCTTCCCAGATAGCAAAGCCAAAAGTCTGGAAGTCAATCAAGATATCCCTCTCTATACATCACCCATATCCAGAGAATCACTAAGTCTTGTGTATTTTCCTCTGAAATATTTCTGAAATCCACCTGCTTTTCTAATTTACCCTGCCATATAGTCTCAGTCTTCATTACAGCTTATCATTTAAATGATAAGTCTTCCAGTTTTCAGGTTTGCTTCTTCTCAGTCCGTCTTTTACATGGCTGATGTTCCTCTCCTGCTGCAGCCCCATCAGCGGTCACCTTGTCCTACAAGACAGTGTTCGTGCTCCCAGGCAGTGCAAGAAGCCCTCGGCAGCCTGGCTCCTGCTTTCCCTCTTACTACAGCCTCGCCACTCTTTACACTTCAAAGCTCCAGAAATGTCAGATTAACTCAGAGTTCCCCTGGCACATTCTGCCTTTTCTTAAGAGAAAGAGACAGGGTCTCACTATGTTGCCCAGGCTAGTCTCCAAAAGCTGGGCTCAAGTGATCCACAAGCCTCAGCCTCCTCGTTCTGAGATTACAGGTGTGAGCCACTGCACCCAGCCACATCCTGCTTTTATTTTATTTTATTTTATTTTATTTTATTTTTTGAGACGGTGTCTCGCTCCGTCACCCAGGCGGGAGGGCAGTGGCATGATCTCGGCTCACTGCAACCTCTACTTCCTGTGTTCAAGCGATTCTCCTGCCTCAGCCTCCCGAGTAGCTAGGATTATAGGTGCCTGCCACCATGCCCAGCTAATTTTGTATTTTTCAGTAGAGATGGGGTTTCACCCTGTTGGCCAGGCTGATCTTGAACTCCTGACCTCAGGTGATCCATCTGCCTCAGCCTCCCAAAGCACTGGGATTACAGGTGTGAGCCACCACCCCCAGCCCACAACCTGCTTTTATATACATGCTTGCCCTTCTTTTTTTGGTCTACAAATTATACAGAGTAGTTGTGAAAATTGTAATGAATACAGATAGTCATTGTCCTCCTTGACCTTTCTTCCTTTTCCACTTCTCTACTCTGGACAATGCTGTGCTCACACTGCATTATCTCTTTCAAGCATTCTCTAATACCACTCCCCAAACCACCCCCAACACACACGCATCAGTGGAGTTAATCATGCTCTCCTCTGTATACCCTCAGTCTTACATGTTGGTAATGTATGTATCACACTGAACTTTTTTCCTCTTTTGTTATCAAAGTAATATACTCACTGTAACAAAAAGATATAATCTGCTGCCTGCAAATAACCTCTATTAGTAATTCAGTTTTTATTTTTTCAATTTTTCTGTATTTATGAAATATATATCAACATTTAATATTTATATATAAATATATTTAGTTTTGTTTTATGAAAAATGGATTATATATATTCCATATCTTGCTTTCTTCAATATGCCATGAATATCATTTCTAATCAGCATATGTATTTCAATCTCTTTAATGACTGCATAGTATTTTATACTATACTGTATATGAATTGTAATTTAAGATTTCTAATTGGTAGGCATGTAGCTTCTCTCCTGTTTTTTGCTAATAAAAAACTGTCAGGTCTCCATATGCAAGCCTGGAGCCTGAAAGCCTGAAGTCCTGCTTGCCTGGGCTGATAGTGGTTCTCCCACCCTCCACCCCGGCCTGCATTCACCATTGTCCCTGATCACCCAGAGGAGCGTCCCTGGACAAGCCCCTCACCCAACCCTGCCATCTCAACTGTTCTTATGATAAGGTGAATACCTCTCACCCATCCTGCCATCTTAACCAGCTCTTCTGCCTCACCCCCACCTGCCATTGTTACTGAACTTACACGGTAATGTATACTCCTTGCCCCTACCCCCACTACTGTAACTGATCTTACTCTGTAACTTTCCACTGCCCACCCCAAACCTATAAAACCAACTCCTATCCCACTGCCCTTTGCTAACGCCCTTTTCGGTCTTAGCCAACCTGCACCCAGGTGAATAAACAGCCATGTTGCTCACACAAAGCCTGTTTGGGGGTCTTTTCATTCAAAGCACGTGTTTTTAACAAAAACTATTAAAGTGAGCAACTTTATAAATGTATGTTTGTATACTAGTGTGTATGTTTATGTAGAAAATAATGGATTTCTAGAAGTATAATTGAAGGTTCCATCCAATAAGCAGGGTTAATGCCAAGTTGATCTCCAAAATGTATATTTCTACTGATAGTGTGGGAAATGCCCTTATGTATACATTTTTCATTTTTTGTCAGTCAAAAAAAGATAATGAATGTATTTTACTTTTGTTTTAGTTTCTGTTTATTTAGTTATAAGCAAAGTTAAAATGTCATCTTAAGTGTGTATGTTATCATAGCTCTGTCACATTGTATTATACAATTCATGTAACCCAGATATTAGCTTTTCCTTTTCCCCTAAGGGACAATTCCCTCTAAGTATAATTAGGGAAATAGAATAGTCCTTGATCTTCCAAGTTATATGTTCTTCTCACTGTCTCTTCACTTTTGATAAATCTCCACTCTGCCATGGGACACTTCTCCATTTGTTACTGGACTCAGCCTGGAAAGCATGACTGCAGTCCCCTGGGGATCTTGATGCTTATGCTTCCAAGGAGTTTTACAGGATGGGAGTTAGGGGAAAGTGGGGAATGAGTTGAATTTAGGGTAGGTGTCACATTCTTTTTTTTTTTTTTTTTTTTGAGACCGAGTTTCACTCATGTTACCCAGGCTGGAGTGCAATGGCGCGATCTCGGCTCACCGCAACCTCTGCCTCCTGGGTTCAGGCAATTCTCCTGCCTCAGCCTCCTGAGTAGCTGGGATTACAGGCACGTGCCACCATGCCCAGCTGATTTTTTGTATTTTTTTAGTAGAGACGGGGTTTCACCATGTTGACCAGGATGGTCTCGATCTCTTGACCTCGTGATCCACCCGCCTCGGCCTCCCAAAGTGCTGGGATTACAGGCTTGAGCCACCGCGCCCGGCCAAGTGTCACATTCTTTATGGCCCTAGCTCTACTTCCTTCCTTTACAGCTCTACTCAAGACATGGAGGTGGGAGGAGAGAGACTTTTGTTGTAACAATTAACTAAGATGTAGAGACTGAAATATTTGTATTACTCTATTGTTTTAACATATTTCATCAGAATGGTTCAAAATGGTATGTTTTTAATATTTACTTTTACAAGAGAATATTGTAAGGCTATGTAAATTTTAATTATAAAACAGTTGGAAAACCTCCCATGGAAGAGAGGTCTACACATCAGAGTCTAAACTTAGACTGTCTGGAATTTAGCCAACTTTTCAGCCTGGTGTAACTTATCTTTAGAGGGTTTTAAAAAATGTTTGTTGTTAATTTAATTCCCATTATTGGCATAAAGTAAACTATGGAAAAGTGAAGAGCTACTTCTTACTGTTATTGTCCCTGTTTGACAAATGGACACAAAGAAGAACCAAAAAATGACTTTCCATAGTAATATGATCTCAGTGGTAGAACTGCAAAGTGACTCCAGGACTCCTGGTCTCCAGCTATGTTTAACACTTCCTTCACTTCTCTGAGTCACAGTCTGCTAATATTTTTAAGTTGTTCAACTTAATTTTTAACAGTTTTACATTTGTTTACATGACATGTTCCAGAGATATTTACACAGTTGATGACTCAAAAATTGAATCAGAACAATCATTTGAAAAGACAACGCTGAGCTAAGAAGTAAATCTTATTTCAAGAATGAGGTCCCTTGGTAAGAGAGAGAACTGTTGATGAAATAGAAATGAGGTATCAAATTCCCTACTCCTTACTAAGTAACAACTTGCTAATTAGACTCTTAAGTAACCTAACCTAATTCACTCTTGCAAACATTTGAACACTGTGTTTCTGTTGTGGTTTGAAGAAGAGAAAAAGTGCTTGCCTCATTTTGATAATGGGTTATGGATTGCCATAGAAAGCCTAAATAGAGTAATGAATAAGCACCTTTTGCATTAAAGTCAACTGACTGGGTTCAGATCTCAGCTTTGCCATTTATTATTTGTGATCGGGAAAAATAACTTCTGCATGTTTCAGTGTCTTCATCTCTAAAATAAAGACATGTAATTGTATCCACCATAAAGTTCCTGTAAGGATTAAATGAGTATTTGGGTAATAGGTTGATATCTTTTGGTGGTGGGGGACGGAAGGAATTAAGTTGGATGCATTTTTCACTCCGAAAAAACGCAGATGGCAGGATCAGTGATGAAGAGACTTATTTTATATCCTTTTAACCTTTTGAATTCATACCCCAAGCATGTATTGACTATTCAAAAAGATGAAGTAGGCAATGGACCTTTACCATCAAAACTATAAAGGAAAATTAGTTTCAACCTTGAATTCTTTTTGAGCCAAATATTCAATCATATGTGTCCAAAAATACTTAGGAAAAACATTAAAGCACCAAACTATGACTTGTGGACAGGTTAACTCTGAAAAATGTAATTAATCAGAATGGGGGGGTGAAAATTTCACTTTTCACTTTGTGTGTTTCTATATGTTTTGAAATTTTACCATGAGAATTTAATACTTTTGTGTAGCCAGCGTGTAGCTGAGACCCAAGGGCAGCAGCTATGCTCTTCTTGTCTCAATCTTGGAACTAAATCTCCAAAAGAAAACAGACGCTTCCACACACTATTGAAAACAGATATTTCACTCTTGAATCTAGAATTTCTAGAGTCTAGGTTTTCTATAAGGAACCAAGAGCATATTCTACATTGTATAGTGCACAGTATTTACCCAGAATAATCTTATCAAAAGTATCTTTTCTCCCCAAACAACTCTCCCTGCTGCCCTCTGGGTTGCTGTCTTGATCTTCCCCATGCAGACTTTGGCCCTGTTTGGTTCAGGTCTTCTCTACCCAGTACAGGGACTTTGGCAATCTTTGTCTCTCCCTTCCTGAAGCAGAGCTTTCTCTGCCCCACCTCTCCAATCTTCCATTCCAACGCTTATGACTGAACCCTGTCTTCACCTGCAGGAGAGGCAATTGGTTTTTGTTTTGTTTTGTTTTGTTTTTAAAGGTTAGTCAAGTGAAGCAGTGGGGGTGGAGAAGGAAAAAAGAAATCTGTAGCCGAGAGGCAATTGTTATAAGGAATTTACGAGAAAGATTTTACTCTTAGAAAAAAAGAAAAAATATCCTCTTGTTACTGGGAACTGCCGCCTGAGGAGGAAGTAAGGAAATTTGTTTATTTGTTTGTGTCATCAATAATTTTTAAAGGGTAGCACTTAAAGTTTAAGAAAATTAAATCTTTAAGAAAATAAAGACTTTTGGTTGAGCATGGTGGCTCACACCTGTAATGATAGCACTTTGGGAGGCTGAGGCAGGTGGATCACAAGGTTAGGAGTTTGAGACCACCCTGACCAACATGGAGAAACCCCATCCCTACTAAAAATAGAGAATTAGTTGGGCATGGTGGTGCATGCCTGTAATCCCAGCTACTCTGGAGGCTGAGGTGGTAGAATCACTTGGACTCGAGAGGCAGAGGTTGCAGTGAGCCGAGATTGTGCCATTGCACTCCAGCCTGGGCAACAACAGTGAAACTCTGTCTCAAAAATAATAATAATAGGCCGGGTGCTGTGGCTCACGCCTGTAATCCCAGCACTTTGGGAGGACGAGGTGGGCAGATCATGAGGTCAAGAGTTCGAGACCAGCCTGGCCAACATGGTGAAGCCCACTCTATATTAAAATACAAAATTAGTTGGGTGTGGTGGTGCACACCTGTAGTCCCAGCTACTTGGAAGGCTGAGGCAGGAGAATTGCTTGAACCTGGGAGGTGGAGGTTGCAGTGAGCCGAGATCACGCCACTGTACTCCAGCCTGGCACCTGGAGACAGAGCAAGACTCTGTCTCAAAAATAATAATAATAAATAAAGACTTTTTACTGACATTTTCCTAACCATGGAAATTTATTTTAAACACTAAGGATTTTTACAACATTCTTTCTTTTTTACTTCTTTTCTTTCTTTATTCAACTGGAATCTCGTTATATTGCCCAGACTGGTCTTGAAATCCGGGCCTCAAGTGATCCTCCCACCTCTGCCTTTCAAAGTGCTGGGATTACAGGCATTAGCCACCAAGTCCAGCTGAGGATTATTTGTCTTAAGCAGGGTTTCTGGGGTGCTAGGTTTCCCTCCCCTGGGGTGCCAGGCTCCTATAGGAATAGATGAGATGAAGTTCAAGGCATTGGGACATTATTAAAAGAAGTAGGATTGATTTTTCAACCCAGGTGCAAAGGGACAAGTGTTCCACATTCGAGACTTTACAGACTTTCAGAGGAGAATGAGCGTTTACGCCCTCCTTCCATCAGGGGTAATTCCCCAACAGCTGCACTCCTCGGTTCCTGTGACAGCAGGAAGTGGGTAGGGTCACCTTCTCCTCACACCAGGAGGATAGCTGGGCCTCTAGTCGCAGCTGAAAGCTCCACCCATGCCACCCCCAAGCCAAGCTGTCTTTTCAGCCTGGGAAAGGTGGAGGAGAGACTTTCCTTCTCAGGAGTAGTGATTTCTCCCCAGATAGCTCCTGCACCAGTTAGCTCCTCAACGGGGCACACCCAAGAACTGGTCATTCCAGATTCAACCTCCAGAGAACTCCAGAGGCACTTCAATTGATAAACATTCTTACATGTGGAACTTCCTGTCTGCCCAGCACTTTCTGACTCAGTGTTTTCTATATCTCAAGCATGTTTTACTTATTTCAGACTTTCGGGATTACATTTCATTACAGAATCATCTTGCAAAAGTCACGCTTAGTAAACTGGTGTCTCTAATGGTCCCAGAAGTGTGTGTGTGAGAATTATATTCTTTCTGCATTTGAAAGGGCATTATTCAGAGTACAATGACCTGCTACTGGCCTGAACCCTCTTTGAGAGAAAAGACAGTCTCTCTTCTATCTTTTCCTATTATGTATGAAAGAATTGCCTGTCCTCCTAGGGTCAAGGGACAAATGCCGTAGCATAGCAGTGTGGGATGACTGTGAAAATATTGACATTTAACAATAGGCGCCAACCACAAACTGTGACAACTCAGCAGCTGGCCCAACCCAGGACAGGTTACAGATGCAGCCAAAAGAAGCTGTGCCCAACTTGCTCCCAGATGAAGAGGTTTCTGCTGTGGGGAAAGTCCTCTGACCCCCACCCCAGGCAGTTAGATGACAGCAATGACTTATTTGTGACTTATTGACAACCAGAGAGAATTGCTCATATACAGGGAGATGGGCTTTCCTTTGTAACCTGCTCTTTTCTCTACTCATACAACTTCCCCACAACCCCTAGTGTGGAGGACATCTGCTTTCACAGGAAACAGTGATGCCTAGGTAAAAGCTTATAGACATCAATGTACTGTTGTTGCCTCCTGATCTCCACTACTTTCCCCAAGGTACCTTGACTCTGAGGTCATCTACCAAGTCAAGTAGAATTTGCCTGATTCTCAAATGTTCTCCTTCCCCTTTTCCCCCATTTTCTGATATTTCCATGTATCATCATCAGTCAGGGTCAAATCAGGAAAACATAAGTCACACCAGGATGGGGAACTAATTATATAGGTACCGGAAAATCAAACGGGATGATTAGCAAAAGCAGGGAGATGCTGTCAGTCCTAGGTTGAGGAGGGAGAGAATTGAGAAATAGAAGATTTCTAAGAATGGAGGGAGAGGGAGATAGGGTCCTAGCTGTAGATGGAGAGATTGGCCTTAGGTGGAAAGAGACAAATCCTCTGTGAAAACAGGGAGGAATAAGAGAAGATATATGCAGAAACAGGAGG
>NW_022436944.1:56494723-56495524 GCF_009761245.1 Sapajus apella | reverse complement strand
GGGTTCAGGCAATTCTCCTGCCTCAGCCTCCTGAGTCGCTGGGATTACAGGCACGCGCCACCATGCCCAGCTGATTTTTTGTATTTTTAGTAGAGACGGGGTTTCACCATGTTGACCAGGATGGTCTCGATCTCTTGACCTCGTGATCCACCCGCCTCGGCCTCCCAAAGTGCTGGGATTACAGGCTTGAGCCACCGCACCCAGCCGGCTGCTGCTTTTTTTAAAGGACAGCATCTTGCTCTGTTGCCCAGGCTGGAGCGCAGCGACATGATCTTGGCTCACTGCAGCCTTGAATTTTGGGCTCAGGTGATCCTCCCTCTTCACCCTCCCAAGTAGCTGGGACTATAGGTGTGCACCACCATGCCCAGCTAACTTTTTAATTTTTGTAAAGACCGGGTCTCTAAAAGCCCAGGCTAGTCTTGAACTTCTGGGCTCAAGTGATCCTCCCACCTCAGCCTCCCAAGGTGCTGGGATTATAGGCGTGAGCCATTGCACCTGCCCCATATAGAGTTCTTAATTGCTTCCTTCAGAACCTTTAACATACTAACACATACTGGAAATCATTCGGAGTCTTCCCAATCATAATTTACCACAGAACCCCTTTTCATGAATCACCTGGGGGTCTTGTGTTCTGGAAGACATTCCTTGAAAAACACTCACTCACCCAATATATGCCTAGACCTTCCTAACTATTAAATGGAGACAGTACAAGCTTATCCAGCTATAGTTACTTCATTATGATGTTGTAAACATAAGTTTGAAAAATCTATACATTTCTGTCTGTTTTTTTTTTTTTTTTTT
>NW_022436944.1:56472953-56494623 GCF_009761245.1 Sapajus apella | reverse complement strand
GCTCCCAGCTAATTTTTTCTACTTTTAGTAGAGATGGGGTTTCACCATGTTGGCCAGGATGGTCTCAATCTCTTGACCTCGTGATCCACCCGCCTCAGCCTCCCAAAGTGCTGGGATTACAAGCGTGAGCCACAGCGCCTGGCCAAAATCTATACATTTCATTAATAAGTTCTCAGTGTATAGATTCAAGTAGAGAAAGCCATTCTCCATCAACACTCATAGTCTAGGTGGTCATGTAGAACAGACTGTTATCCAGGAAACCTCCAAGGGTGGCATTTAATTACCTTGCTGAATTTACCAAAGCTCTCAGTCTTGCAGACTCAGAAACTGTTTCCTCAAAACACCGACAGCAGACATCGTCTCAGAAGCAAGTGCACATGAACCAGCATCTCCAGATAGACATAAAGTGTATTAATTTATTAATTTACAATAATGAGAGCTATGTCTGTCATATTGTTCACGATAGCCTTACTCATGCATTCAAGAGTATTTATTGATTGTGTGTTATATGCTCGGCCATGAAATGGGTATGAGATCCAGGCAGCACTAATCAGTGTCCTTCCAGGGATGCAATACACAGACCTCTTCCTGCTGGCATTCCCCTCCTATCACCCCCCAGGACCAACCCAGTGATGGAACAGGGCAGTGAGGACCTGATCTAAGCTGGCCCAGCTGCATGACAGCATGTGACTTAGGCTGCTGGTGAGATTAAAAGTGTTGTAAAGTCCTGTCTGCAGTAAGAGATGAAAAGGTGAATATGCCAAAAAAGTTGTGACAAACTGTGTTGGGAACTGAATGGAGAGAGAGTCCAGTTGACCGTGAGCCCAGAGTTCAAGTCTCTGAGGCCCTAGATTCTTGGGCTCTTCCTTCCACCCTCTTAACTAGCCCAGGATCCTTCCCAGTTATCTGAATCCAAAAATTTTCTTTCTGCTTGAGCTGGTTTTACTTAGGTTTCTGTTGCTTATAACCGACAGTCCTGACATCTGTAGCTGGTATGCAACTTGTTTGGATCAGACAAATTTGAAATCATTTAGAGCAGCTGGTATTTCCTCATGATGCATGAACCTCTCAACAGAGAAGATGAAAGAGACAGGTTAGGCAGGAGGCTTTTTTTTTTTTTTTTGAGACAGAGTCTTGCTCTGTTGCCAGATTGGAGTGCAGTGGTGTGATCTCGGCTCACTGCAATCTCTGCCTCCCGGGTTCAAGTGATTCTCCTGCCTCAGCCTCTAAAGTAGTTAGGACTACAGGTGCACACCACCATGCCCAGCTAATTGTTTTGTATTTTAAGTAGAGACAGGGTTTCACCATGTTGGCCAGGATGGTCTCAATCTGCTGACTTCATGATCCACCAGCCTCAGCCTCCCAAAGTGCTGGGATTACAGGTGCGAGCCACCGAGCCCAGCCCTTTATTTAATTTTATTTAATTAATGTATTTATTTATTTTTCAGATGGAGCCTTTACTCTGTTGCCCAGGCTTGAGTGCAGTGGCACAATCTCCGCTCAGCCTCCAAGTAGCTGGGGCTACAGGCAAGCACCACCAGGCCCAGCTAATTTTTGCATTTTTAGTAGAGACAGGGTTTTGCCATATTGATCAGGCCGGTTTGGAATTCCTGACTTCAGGTGATCCACCCTACTCGGCCTCCCAAAGTGCTGGGATTACAGGTGTGAGTCACCGTGCATGGCTAATTTTTGTATTTTTAGTAGAGATGGGGTTTCACAATGTTGGCCAGGCTGGTCTCAAACTCCTGACCTTAGATGATCCACCTGCCTCAGCCTCCCAAAATGCTAGGATTATAGGTATAAGCCCCCGTGCCCGGCCTGATTATGCATTACTGAACAGAAGAAATGTTGACTTATGAAATTGAGATGATAAAATAATTGGCATTATTTACTGAATAAATAGCAACTTAATTGTCTCCTAAGTTGATGAGAATGTACTCAAGGATATAACTATAAAATATTAACTGGAAAAAGTTTTTCTTATTTCCAGGAATTCCTCTGTAACGTAGCAGAATATAGAAAGATCATACTATATACTAAATTTATTTGTAGTTGTTTTGGCACGAATTTTATAGAATATTAATTAAACATTTATTGTTAACACAGAATCAAGGAAAATAGCTGAACGCAGTGGCTCATGCCTGTAATCCCAGCACTTTGGGAGGCTGAGGTGGGTGGATCACCTGAGGTCAGGGGTTCGAGACCAACCTGACCAACATGCAGAAACCCGTCTGTACTAAAAATACAAAATTAGCCGGGCGTGGTGACACATGCCTGTAATTCCAGCTACTCAGGAGGTTGAGGCAAGAGAATCGCTTGAACCCAGGAGGTGGAGGTTGCGGTTAGCCGGGATCCCACCAATGCACTCCAGCCTGGGCAACAAGAGCAAAACTCTGTCTGGAAAAAAAAAAAAAATCAAGGGGCTATAAGATATAAATCACTTAGTCACTTACAATAATAATGATGCCTTACATTTATGCAGCATTTGCTAGTTTACAAAAAATATAGTTTTATATATTATCTCTTATGATCCTCACAACAACCTGGAGGTAGATAGGCAAGGTCTTATTAGCCTAATTTAAAGAAGATCAACCTGTCCAAGTTTACACGAGTGACAAGGGTGTGGGAGAAATACTCCAGTCACACCTCTGAATCATAGTCAAAAGTTGTTTCCATAAAATAAAATACTACAATCATACAATTCAAGAATAGGGTAATGAGTAAATCCTTCTTCACCAGCTGAAGAACACACGGCATCTCACCATAAGGATGCCTCTAGTTTGTTAAGTCAAGCTCCATGTGCCTAGATTAGCAGAAAATCTGGACCTTTCCTTCTCTCCTCTTAGCTTGACCTCCTTCCCTGATGAGCTTAGGAGTCACAGTGGACAGAACCACAGCTGACTGCTCTGGAAGGTATCACCCTAGCTGCTACAGAAGCTGAGAGCCTGGTGTCACTGCTGATTCTGAAATGTTTTGAAACAATACTGGCTGGGCCTGGTGGCTCAAGCCTGTAATCCCAGCACTTTGGGAGGCCAAGGTAGGTGGATCACCTGAGGTCAGGAGTCCGAGACCAACCTGGCCAACGTGGCAAAACTCCGTCTCTAATAAAAATACAAAAAAACATTAGCTGGACACAATGGCACGTGCCTGTAGTCCTAGCTACTTGGGAAGCTGAAGCTGGAGAATCGCTTGAACCCGGGAGGTGGAGGTTGCAGTGAGCTGAGATCATTGCACTCCAGCCTGGGTGACAGAGTGAGACTGTCTCATAAAAAAAAAAAAAAAAAAAAAGCAATACCTTTGTCAAAGCTATACCCTTGAAAAGCCATGCTTTTGTCAGCTTTCACTGCTGCCCACAGGATTTCAGCACAGTGTCCTTATGTCTACTAAAGCTCCAGTAATAAATAATTGCAGCCCATCTCAGACCCAAGTTCCAGCTACCAATACTGTGATCTCTTGCAGACACATAGGCCATCTGAAAGAAATGACTTGGATTGAGATTTGTGTCCTCGCTGTGGCTGATGCTGATACACATTCCTTCGAGGCTTCCACTAAGAAAGGAAGGGAGATGCCTTTTTCCTTAGGATTACACATTTAGTCAAGGGCACTCAAAACTGAGTGGTATAGGGATCTTAACGGTACAGTTCTTCGGATTCATTGACTCAGTCTTTTCCCCAGGGCATAAGCCAAGTGGAGACATAAACTGCACTAAAGCCTTTATTTATTTACTTATTTAAAATTTAACTTATTGTTAGGAAAATGTTCAAACATACAAATAAAATATTAGGCTTCTCCCCTGCTCCCATGTATCCATCACTGAGCTTTAATACTTACTGACTCTCTCCTAATCTTATTTCTGTGCTGCCACTTCCTCTTCTCTGAAGTATTGTGAAGGAAATACTGGAGATCATATAATTTCATCCTTAAATAATTCAGTATATGTCACTAACAGAAAAAGACTTTTTTTTTTTTTTTTTTTTTTTGAGACAGGGATTCACTCTGTTGCTCTGTGGTTCCATCTGGCTACTGCAACCTCCACCTCCCAGCCTCAAGAGATCCTCCCATCTTAGCCTCCCAAGTAAGTGGGACTACAGACGTGCACTACCACCACCAGCCAATTTTTGTATTTTTTTTGTAGAGACGGGGTTTCCCTACAGCGCCTATGCTGGTCTTGAATTCCTCCTGGCCTCAAATGATCCACCTGCCTCAGCCTCCAAAGTTGCTGAGATTATAGGCATGAGCCACCACACCAGGTGAACTGTTTTCAAAAACACAACCACAGTATCATTAGGACATTGACAGAAGTATTAATCCTGTAATTAATTCCTTAATATCGTCTAATATCCAGCCTATAGTCAAATTCCCCCATTGTCTGAGAAAGTTTTAAATAATTGGATTATGAAGTCAAGATCCACATGCTATGTTGAATTGTTATGTTTCTTAAGTCTCTTTTAATTTATTAAGTAACGTATTTGTTGAAGAAATCCTGTCATTTGTCTATAGGGCTCTTCACATTCTGGGTTTAGTTGACTGTAGTTTTGGTGTTGTTTGATACCTTCCTCTATCATTCATTCTCCTCCTCAAAAATTGGTAGTTAGATTTAAAGGTTTGATGGGATTCAAATTAAAAATTTTTCTGCAGGGGAACAAAAGTACTTCATAGATGGTTCATATATTTTAAATTATACTACATTGGGATGCATATAACTTATGGTTGTTTGATTTTAGTGATGTAAAGATTGCTCAGTGGATCCAGGTGTTGTCAGCCTCATCCATCCATTAACTCTACTCACCAATTTTTCATTTAATGATTTTAGCAGCCATTGCTGATTGTTTCTTAAATCTATTGTTTTATTAGTAGTTTCTGAAATGAAGATTTTTCTATTTGTATCTTATTTTTTTGAGACAGAGTCTTGCTCTATTGCCCAGGCTAGAGTGCAATGGTACGATCTGGGCTCACCGCAACCTCCGCCTTCTGGGTTCAAGCCATTCTCCTTCCTCAGCCTCTTGAGTAGATAGGATTACAAGCACCTGCCACCACACCCGGCTAATTTTTGTGTTTTTAATAGAGATGGGATTTCACCATGTTAGTCAGGCTGGTCTTGAACTCCTGACCTCAAGCAATCCACCTGCTTCAGCCTCCCAAAGTGCTGGGATTACACAGCCACTGCACCCAGCCTATCATTTATTTTACATTTATTAGTTGGAAATATTTTATACAAAAGGACTTTTCCTTTAAAATTCATTGGCTATACTGAAATACAGTTTGTACAATAAAGGCAGAACAAATGTTTGGTTCTTTCCCTTTATTTACAAATTACCGTATGATTAGCAACCTGCCATGGCAACTTCTATAGGTATTTCTTTCCTTTTAGAAAATTTGTAGAGACAGTCTCATTATGTTGCCCAGGCTGTTCTTGAACCCCTGGCCTCAAGCAATCCTTCCACCTTAGCCTCCCAAAGTGCTCGGATTACAGGTGAGCTACCGCACCTGGCCTGAATATATTTTCTTAGTATCATTATGAACTTGTGATTTTTTTTTTTTTTTTTTTTTTTTTTGAGACAGCGTCTCACCAGGAGCCAGGCTGGAATCCAATGGCGAGACCTCAGCTCACTGCAACTCCACCTCCCGGGTTCAAGCAATTCTCCTGCCTCAGCCTCCCGAGTACCTGAGACTACAGGCGTGTGCCACTGTGCCCAGCTAATTTTTGTATTTTTAGTTGAGACAGGGTTTCACCATGTTGGCCAGGATGGTCTCCATCTCGTTACCTTGTGATCCACCCGCCCTGGCCTCCCAAAGTGCTGGGATTACAGGCGTGAGCCACTGTGCCCGGCCAAACTTGTGACTTTTAACATCAGTGATGTGATAAGTGATTTAAAAAACATTCTGTGCTTTGGGAGGCCAAGGTGGGAAGATTGCTTGAGCCCAGGAGTACAAGACCAGCCTGGGCAATATGGCAAGACCCAGTCTCTGTAAAATAAATAATAATAAAATAAAAATCTAACAATAGGCCAGGTTCGGTGCCTCATGTCTGTCCTGGCACTTGGGGAGGCCGAGGCAGGCGGATCAATTGAGGTCACGAGTTCCAGACTAGCCTAGCCAACATGGTGAAACTTCATCTCTACTAAAAATACAAAAATTAGCTGAGTGTGGTGGTGAACACCTGTAATCCCAGTTACTCAGGAAGCTGAGGCAGAAGAATCTATTGAACCTGGGAGGCTGAGGTTGCAGTGAGATGGCGCCTTTGCACCCCAGCCTGGGTGACAGAGCAAGTCCCCATCAAAAAAAAAAAAAAAAAAAAAAAATCTGCCTGGCGTGATGGCTCACGTCTGTAATCCCAGTAATCCCAGCACTTTGGGAGACCAAGGCAGGCAGATCACGAGGTTAGGAGTTTGAGACCAGCCTGGCCAATATGGTGACACCCTGTCTCTACTAAACATACAAAAATTAGCCAGGCGCGGTGGCATGCACTTGTAGTCCCAGCTACTTGAGAGGCTGAGGCAGAAGAATCGCTTGAACCTGGGAGGTGGAGGTTGCAGTGAGCTGAGACTGTGCCATTACACTCCGGCCTGGTGAAAGGGAAAAACTATGAAAAAAAAAAAAAAAAAAGAAAAGAAAAAAATACTAACAATAAACTTACTTTGTTGTAGAGAAACACTTTCCTGAAGAACTAAAACATAAGACCAAAATATCTAAACATACTTAAGCAATATTTCCAGGATTCTCTACTTGTTCTCTGATTTTCTCCTTTTCCTTTACCCAGTGTACTGGCCTTTATTTAATGAATTTTTGGTGTCTGATTGAGGCTAAAGATTGACAACTTCTGGCAAACCTACTAATGATTTCCATCTTTATGTCGTTCAAATTACATTTATAAGACCTACATTTCCTATAACTAGTATTTGCATCTGCACTTTCGTAAGAGCAAATAAATATTCCAATAATTGAACACTACTCCAATAACTGGACACTGCCATACCGTGTGGACAACCACAGGGATGCCGCTTAAACTGAAGCAGTGACAGTCAGTGCCAGTGTATACGAGTTCTGCTTGCTTGGTAGCTTAGCTATCAAAGCCAACATTTGATTTGTAAAAGAAGGTTTAGGCATTTTGATGGAGGATGCATACAACCCTGTTATTGACTGTGACATGCTGGACTGTTTCTGTTAGCTTACTTGTATCCCCACTAGATGACAGTTAGTTCTTGGGGGGCAGGAGCCACATCTGTACACTTATTTTACTCCTAGCATTGGTACATGCTTTTTTTTTTTTGATACGGAGTTTCGCTCTTGTTGCCCAGGCTGGAGTGCAATGGCGCAATCTCAGCTCACTGCAACCTCTGTCTCCTGAGTTCAAGTGATTCACCTGCCTCAGCCTCCAGAGTAGCTGGGATTATAAGCATGTACCACCACACCTGGCTAATTTTGTATTTTAGTAGAGATAGGGTTTCACCATTTTGGTCAGGCTGGTCTCAAATTCTTGACCTCAGGTGATCCATTTGTCTTGGCCTCCCAAAGTGCTGGGATTACAGGCGTGAGCCACCGCACCCCACCCTGAACAGGCTTTATTGATTGATTGATTGATTGAGACGGAGTTTCCCTCTCGTTCCCTAGGCTGAAGTGCAATGGCGTGATCTCTGCCCACTGCAACCTCTGCCTCCCAGGTTCAAGCAATTCTCCTGCCTCAGCCTCCCAAGTGGCTGGGATTACAGGCATGTCACCATGCCCAGCTAATTTTGGATTTTTAGTAGAGACAGGGTTTCTCCATGTTGGTCTTGCTGGTCTCGAACTCCTGACCTCAGGTGATCTGCCTGCCTCAGCCTCCCAAAATGCTGTGATTACAGGCATGAGCCACTGCACCCGGCCACTGTACAGCCTTCTTTTTAAAATGAAAGAATGATATATGCAAGACAGGAGAGAAATCTACCATGATTTTGAGCAGTGAGACACATAATTAGATTTTTTTTTTTTTGAGACAGAGTCTTCCTTAGTTAGGCTGGGTGGTGTAGTGACATGATCATAGTTTACTGAAATTTTGAATTCCTGGCTCTAGCGATCCTCCTGCCTCAGCCTCCCAGGTAGCTAGAGCTCTAGGCACGTGCCACCATACCCACATAATTAAATTTTTTTTTTTTTTTAAAATGAGGTCTCCCTATGTTACCCAGGCTGATCTCAATTTCCTGGGTTCAGGTGATCCTCTCATTTTGGCCTTCCAAAGCACTGGGATTACAGCCACCTCGCCCAGCCTACACTGAATTTTTATTTTTATTTTGACTCTGTGGTATTGGTATTTGTCTTAGTCCATTCAGGCTGCTGTAACAAAATATGTACTAGGTAGATTATGAACAACTAAAATTTATTTCTCACAATTCTGGAGGCTGAGAAGACCAACATCAAGGTGCAAAGCAGATTCAGTGTCTGGGGAGGACCTGCTTCCTCACAGACAGCTGTTTTCTCATTCTAATATCACATAGTGGACCAGGAAGCAGTGTCTCTCTGGCCTGTTTTATAAGGGCACTAACCCTATTCATGAGTGCCCTGCTGTTATGGCCTAATCACCTAAGGCAGGCCCCAAGGTGTCCTGCCAAAACTCACCTGTTGAAGTCCTAACCATCATCTTGGGGGTTAGGACTTCAACAGGTGAGTTTTGGCAGGACACAAACATTCAGACCATAGCAGTAATATAATTTTTTTTAAGACAGAGTTTTGTGCTTGTTGCCCAGGCTGGAGTGCAATGGCACGACCTCAGCTCACTACAACCTCTGCCTCCTGGGTTTAAGCGATTCTCCTGTCTCAGCCTCCCGAGTAGCTGGGACTACTGGCATGCACCACTATGCCCGGCTAATTTTGTATTTTTCGTAGAGATGGAGTTTCACCATGTTGGCCAGGATAGTCTGAAACTCCTGACCTCAGGTGATCCACCCGCCTTGGCCTCCCAAATGCTGGGATTACAGGTGTGAGCCGCAACACCTGTTTTTCTTTAAAAACTAATTTTTCTGATTGCAGATGTAGTACATTTCATGTTTGAATTTTAGAAAATAAAAATAAAATCACTGATAATTCCATTCCTTAAGGTTAACATTTGTATGTGTTTTCTAGTATTTTTCCATGCTTGTATTATTATTTTTTTTGAGATGGGGTCTTGCTCTGTCATCCAGGCTGGAGTGCAGTGGTGTGATCAAAGCTCACCTTGAAATCCTGGGCTCAAGCAAATCCTCCCGTCTCAGCCTCCTGAGTAGCTAGGGCTACAGGCACTGGCCACCACACATGCCTGGCTAATTAAAACAAAAATGTTAAATGTTCATCTAGAACATGTGGTTTAGTAACCTACTCTTTTACATTCGTATGTTATTCACTTTCTCATACAATAGAAATTGTAATGGCTGTAATATGTAATTATTTCATTATCACATCTATTTTTAAAGAAACCAGGCCCAAATCCAGTTTCCGTAACATGAAATTCTGATGAACAGGACTACAGAGCAGTGATTTTGATCAGGATTGTGCCTGTTAATAAAAGCTGGCTACTCCATGGCATGCACAGCTCCAGGATGGGAGATTAACTTCAACAACCATTCATTTAGTTTGGTTTGATTTTCTGCCAGTCTTATGACCGACTTGAAGCATGTCCTAGAACAGAGAATGTTATGTTTGGTGTCCAAGGAAGCAGCAAACTAGAGGAACCATCCTAAATTCTAGAATAGAGCCAAAAATCTTTTCACGCCAAAGTTATCCATTTTCTGAAGCAGATTTTGAACTAAAATGTTAAAAATGTCATGTAAGGTAGATTAAATATCATATGGAAAAAATAACTTGTTAGTGCAACAAGGAAACTGAAAAGACATATCTGTAGATAAATTTTCCTTTCCAGATTCTACAATGTAAATATCCTTCTAGAAGACGAACTTTAGCAAATTCATTGTCACTTGCTTCTGACGTGTTTCCCAGGCATGTTAGTTAGCAGCCACCCTGCCTCTAGGGTATCAAGGACAAATAAATATGTTTCAGATAGGCTGACAATAGGAGAGAAGTACAAGGACAAGAAACTACCTGCAATACCAGGTGGGAGTGTCCTAAAAAGCGATGTGCTGAAATACTGACCCTTCCAGCTAGTTAACTTTCATAATCATGCGTTTACTTTTCATGACATTCACCCATCAGTGCCAACTAAATATATGAAAGCCTGATGATTCAGGGGAAAAAAATGCAGTATTGTGTGTGGAACTGGAAGAGATTCAAAATGAGTGCCATGGCAACAACTAACTTCTTTTAAAAGCTTAATGCAAAGGTCTTTGAGTTAGTTGGTGTAGTAAGTATTGTGTTTTGACAATCAGTATCTATTTCCATGTTTTGGTGACAGTACGCCTTTTTTTCTTCTGGGAACCACTCCTCTCCTATAATCCATGCTCTCTGGGTGGACCAGAGGTAAAGCATATGACTCAAATTTGGCTAATCATAGCACAGAATCTTCCTTGCTACAGTAATTTGTTAGAGGATGGGAAGGTAACTCATATTGGTTCAGTGAATCTAGGAGCTACTGGAAAAGACCTCTCTCTTGCTGGACTTGGACTGGAGTGAATATAGAACTAAAGTTTTTGAGAGCTATCTTGCTACCACATGATGAAGTCTGCATATAAAGCCAATATGGAGAAGAGCTGCTTGGGGTTTTTTGTTCGTTTTAAGAGATGGGATCTTGCTATGTTGCCCAGGCTGGAGTGTGCTGCTATATAACCTTGGACTCCTGGGGTCAAGCTTCCTGAGGTAGCTGAATCTACTACTACAGGCATAAACTTGGCCTGTCTCTACTAAAAAAAAAAAAAAAATTACCTGGGCGTGGTGGTGCATGCCTATAGTCCCAGCTAAGGAGGCTAAGGTAGGAAGATCACTGCAGTGAACTATGAGCATGCCATTGAACTCTAGCCTGAATGACAAAGTGAGACCCTGTTTTTGTTTTTTTTTTTTTAAAAAGGAGGTGCTCGCTTCGGCACATATACTAAAATTGGAACGATACAGAGAAGATTAGCATGGCCCCTGCGCAAGGATGACACACAAATTCGTGAAGTGTTCCATATTTTAAATAAATAAATAAATAATGGAGAAAATTTGTTACCATGGTCACCAGTTTCATCTGGTCTCTATTACCATCCTATTACTGTCCTTCCCGCTTGTCCTTTACTCTTCAGCCTTCTTACTGCTCCTCAAACATGGCAAGCACATTTTTGTTTTAGGGCCTTTGCAATTGCTGTTCCTTTGCTTGAAATGCTCTTTCCCCAGGTATTTACACAGCTGGCTTCTCTTTCTTTAGATCACCTCATTAGTTCTGACTCTTCCAAGTATTAAGTTGAACCATATGATCCTAATGTCACACAACTGATTGAACCACACGAACCTAATGTCATTCTCAGGTCAAAAATTACTTTTAAAAATCAGTAATTTCGGCCAGGCGCGGTGGCTCACGCCTGTAATCCCAGCACTTTGGGAGGCCAAGGCGAGCGGAACATGAGGTCAAGAGATCAAGACCATCCTGGCCAACATGGTGAAACCCTGTCTCTACTAAAAAAAATACAAAAATTAGCTGGGCGTGGTGGTGTGCTCCTATAGTCCCAGCTACTAGGGAGGTTGAGGCAGAATTGCTTGAACCCAGGAGGCAGAGATTGCAGTGCACCAAGATTGTGCCACTATACTACAGCCTGGTGCCTGGTGACAGAGCAAGACTGTCTCAAAAAAAAAAAAAATCAGTAATTTCATAGGGTTCAGGCTAATAAAATAGCAACTCCACCCTACCCTTTCATTCTCACCCTGTTCAAATATTCTTACAGCACTATTATCTCTCATATTATTTGTATACTGTGTGTAAGATGCTCACAGATAGGGAATTTGTTGTCCACTGCCGTGTCCTCTGTGTGCGGAATAGGATTTGGTCCATAGGAGGCCCTCAGGATGCATTTATTTAAAGAATGAGTAGCCATAAGGCCTTGAATGATGGACCCTCAGCTCTTCAGACTCATCTCACATTCTCTCATTTCAGTCCCTGGGACTCTGTTGGTTCCATCATGAAGCCCACATACGCTCTTTCTTGCTTTCCCCCACTTTCTGCATGTAGTTTATACTCTAAGGCACTTTTTTTTTTTTGAGATGGAGTCTCATTCTGTCGCCAGACTGGATTGCAGTGGTGCGATCAGAGCTCACTGCAACCTCCACCTCCAGGGTTCAACCGATTCTCCTGCCTGAAGCACTTTTAAGTGTCGGCTTGAAACACCTCTTCCCAGGAGAGGGCATTTCTGACATGTCAGCTTAAGTCAAGTCCCAATGTTTTTATGCCCTCATGGCAGCACATACTTACCTTCTGTAATACCTGTTAGATTGTAAAGGTACTTTTGTGAGATTGTCTCCCTTACCAGTTTCATGAGAAAAAGAAAACAGCTTTGTTTTTGCTTCCTGTCTGATGCCTAGCATTTGCAAATTACCTGGCACATAGTGAGAGCTTAATAGTCATTAAAATATATGTATCAACAGAAACTCTGGAATTCTAGCTCCTTAAGGGCAGAAATTCTGTTTTGCCTCTGTGTTAAGTACCTAATTGGGTGCCTGATACATGCCAGATAAATGTTTGTTAAATAAGCTATACAATGAAGGACGTTTTATTACTCATTTATAGTAAGTATATAATACAGAAAAACCATTACTTTATCATCAGTGATTAGGCATTCATAATCACTAGCGGAGTAAAGGGTGAGTGCCCTGGGTAGGAGAATCCACGTAGAACCAGAATTAGCCATAAGTGAGATTTTTGCATCGTAACCAACAAACCACAGCATTCTTTTTTTTTTTTTTTGAGATAGGATCTTGCTCTGTCGCCCAGGCTGGCTTGCAGTGGTGTAGTCATGGCTCACTGCAGCCTTGACCTCCAGGACTCAAGTGATCCACCCACCTAAGCCTCTGGAGGAGCTGGGACTATAGATGTGCACCACTACAATCTGCTATTTTTTTTTTTTTTTTTTTTTGGAGACAGGGTTTTTCTCTGTCACCCAGGCTGGAGGGCAGTAGCACGATCACATCTTATTGTAACCTTGACCTCCTGGGCCCAAGGAATTCTCCCACCTTAGTCTCCCAAGTAGCTGAGACCACAGGCACATGCCACCATGCCCAGCTAATTTTTTGTAGAGACAAGGTTTCACCATGTTCCCCAGGCTAGTCTTGAACTCCTGAGCTTATGCAATTCACCTGCCTTAGAGTCCCAAAATAGTGAGACTACAGGTGTGAGCCATTATGCCTGACCTAGACACACTTTACTAATAAAAATATTAGGCTTTCAAAAGTGGTATCAAAACATTTATTTCTTGGCCTCATCAATAAAAACTGTGAAGAATTTGTTATGAAAGGAACAAAAATGTACACATCATACTACCTCATCCCCCAAACTGTACAAACAATTGCAAAATTTTCCTTCATCTATTGATACAACCCCAGAGAAGTCAGTCCTCACAGACCTGGAGGAATTCCCATGTCAGAATATTCCAAAAAGATATAGGAACACATATTCTTGGCAGAAAAAATCACTTAATGTGAAGGGAAAGATTGCCCATGAAATAATTCATGGTGATGCATTTAGTAGGGCCAGAGAGAGTTCAAATTTTGGCTCTTCCAGCTACTAGTTTTGCTACCATAGATATATCACAATCTCTCTGAACCTCAATGTCTTTGTTACTAAAGTGGGTATAATAACACCCATATCTCAGGCAGGGCGTGGTGGCTCAAGCCTGTAATCCCAGCACTTAGGAAGGCCGAGGCCAGTGGATCAATGAGGTCAGGAGTTCAAAACCAGCCTGACCAACATGGTGAAACCCCATCTTTAAAAAAAAAAAAAAACCTCATATCTCAAGGTTAGTCCTAATACTGGAAGAGATATTTAAATTCCTAGCACAATGTTGTGTAAATAGAAAGTGATCAGTAAGTCTTAGCTTCCTCTCAGTCCCAGTTTTCCGGGAAACACAATACAAAATATTTCTGCTGGTTTGCATAAATCAAAACAAGTGGCAAAGGAGTAAAATTAAAAGGGCAAGAGAATCTAATGTATTATCTAGACAACTTTTTTATTAATTGTGCAGTTAATATTTAATACGTATTGGGTTTGTTGGTATTATTCAGGTACTGCATCTGAATAGATCCCTCTCCCTTTATTTTGTCTTTAACAAATTTGGCAAAAGACGTCATTAATCATTTTATTCAGATCATAACATGCCAACGTAAAAATCACAGTTTTAATGTTTACTCATGGCTCTGAGAAAAATAGGGACATAGAAACAGTGAAAGGTTAAAGCATTTGTCTTTCAAGGCTGATAGGTATAATGCCGTGTCTCTAGAAATTCTCTCATTAGTACCACAACGCCAGACCCCATAACATAACCTGTAAGAGTGATCAAGCCTTCTGAAATTGCAGGGGAAGTGGACAGCACAGAAACACCCCTTACGAGGCTTCAGAGACAGACACTCAACATGGACCTAGGGCTTATTGAGAGGGTTCTGAAATCTGCAGTCCCTGTATGTAAAGTCCTGTTTAGGTGTATTTCACGCCTTTTTTGGTCAGGAGGTTCCTCAACTATCACTTCCTCCTGGAGGTCTTCTCTAGCCATTCTACTATCCAGCCAAAGAGGCCTCGCTCACAAAATCTTTTTCATCATTCTGTTTCCTGCAAAGCCTTACTACACCTGTGATTACCTTGTTTATTAGCTTCAGTCCGTCCGTTCCATTCGAAGCTTTCCAAACGCACGACTCTGGTCCTCCCCTAGTGCCTTGAACCTGGTGGGTCTCGATGGACACTTCCGGAACAAATGACGAGCCCGTGTCTTTCAGATTTTTAGCAGACTCCATAGTCCTCCCTCCATCCCGCTCCCCCACCCCGCCCCACACCTCTCGGGCAAGCGTTCTTCACCAGAAATAATTTTAAGGTCACGCGTTTTCATTTTTGAGATAAGGCTTTGGCATTTCGACCGCACCCACCGTCCCTCCCTCCCAAACTCGTTTGCTAACACAGCTACTCCCACACCCAGCAGGCCGCAGGGTTTGGAGGCAACCAGGGCAGGGGCAGCCTTGAACCGGCACACGTATCAGTTCACATTCCCGGCACTGGTACTGGCTCGGAGAGACAGCGCAGGAACCGTGGGACCTGAGAAGCCGCCCCGCCAAGGCCGCCTCAGGCCTCCGCCTCACCGGCAGCCGGGCGCCGCCCTCCCTCCAGCTTGGCCCTAAAGGCTCGCAATGGCGGAACAGGGAGGCACGAGCATGGCCGCTTGGGTAACTTCACCCGGCGGCCCAGGGCGCAGCTCGCCGTGTGACAGCCTCGGGTACTTTGCCCAGCGGGGCGCGCGCCCTGCCCGCGGTAGCGCCGCTCCCTGGCAGTCGCGGCCACAACTGCTTCCGGGTGAGCGGGTCGTCGACCCCGTGGCCCCGCCCATCCTTCGCCTCCTTAGTCGGCCGCTCAGGTTGCGGCTCCTCCCGGGGCCGGTTCCCGCTGTCTCCGCCGCGGCGCGGAGGGCACATCGGCGTGACTGACTGGCGGGCTGCCGGAGCCGAGAGCCGCCGCGTCCATCCCCGCCCGCCTTGCCGGGGACCCGGGAGTGAGTCGTCAAGCCGCGCCCTTCGCCCCTCGCCCCAGCGGGCGCAGGGCGGGCGAGCAGCGCTTCGGCCCTTCCTGGACAGCGACGCAGTCACAGCCGGCGCCCAAACACAGGTGAGGGCCGCTCCTGCCGCCGGCCCGGTGGGAGCGGGGGGTTGGGGCCTCCTTCCCGGCCTGCGAGTCCCGTGGGATCCGCGCCGCCTCTGACCTCGGCTGGGGGCCGGGCTTCCCTGGGGACTGGCCGGCCCCCGGCGGGCTCGCGGGCTGGGGTCGCCCCCTGCCTGCGGCGTTCTCAGGCATCCAGCCTGATTTCTAACGCTCCCCCTTCTTCCGCGCTGGGGAAAGGTACGTGTTACTCCCACTGTCCGAGAAATCAAATTGGGCAGCTGTCCCTCCGTTTCGGGTGCTCAAGGCCCCTTCTCTTCCTCCCCAGACGCCACACTGCGGTTCTGTCCCGGGACGAGCACCCCAGGGAACGGTGTCGGGACGGTGTGGGGCGTAACATTTTTGGGGGAATTTTACTCCTTCCTCCTTGAGCCTAGTTGGAGCGCAGGTTTCACAGGCGCTTGCTGGGTTAATGCTTGACTAATATGAGGCGTTATTGACACCTAGATTGTTAAGTTATGGAGCTCCAGTCAGCCCTGCCTGTGGGCTACCAGCAGGATGCAGGAGGACCTAAGGAAACCCACTTTTTCTTTCTTAGAGGGAAAACGTTCAAGTCTTTGCTTTACTTTTTCCACCGTGGGAGATACAAATACAGGCTGCTGAGACATGGCTAGCTAGATAAATACTGCATCCTAAACTTTAACTGTTAGTAGCTGGTTTTCTTTGAGCTTCCATTTAATGATTCAGCGTTTCTACTATAAACAAAAAAATTGTAGATTGGGTTGACTGACTAAAAATGATACGTAAGGATAATAGTGGCTCTTAATTTTTTTATGTTGTCATAATGGGAAGAGAATGTGGGTGCAGTAATGGAACAAGAGAGAGGGAGAGCAGGGTATGGCTGGATAACTTCTTAATCAGTGTTTAAAATAGCATTTTTTCAAGATAACATTTTCATTTGGGGATAAATCTGCGTGAAAAAGTGCAATTATTGGAGAATGCTGTGTTGCAAATAGAGTTAGTTGGCAGGGACTCCAAGGTTGTTGTGGTTTGAATATCTTGCAGTACTAACCCTATTTAACCAACGTCATGCTCTGTTTAACAGATACAGAGATAATGACCGAGTATTAGAATATACTCATGTAGAATAAGAATTTCGGAAAGTGTGATTCATTTCGAAGTTAGGTCACTCTGTGAATCATTGCTATGAATCTGAAAAGTGAAATAGAGGAAAGCTAAGCTCGTGTCTGCCTAATAAGCTGGTATTCTTTAGTCATTTTATAGGAAGTGTGGTGTTATGTTTTGTTAGGTCTGTTGCTTCATATTTATCATCATGAAGAATGGTAATGAAATAAAAGTTGAAGTATTTGCAGAACGCTCGAGTTTAGAATAGTTTGTTAGTTTTTAAGTGATTGCTGATTTTACTGCCCCTCCCCTTTTTTTTTTTTTTGCCAGATGTGGGAAGATAAATGAAGGGGTCTAGAAGTAAATGTCAGTGGAAAGGAGAGCTACCATCACTAAGGTATGAAAATGTTCACTGAAAGAATTTGCACTATGCAACATAGCCTTTTGAGTGGAAAGCATCACCTATTTTTGTGATTCTGTCTTTTAAAATGTAGAATGAAACTACGCTAAGTTCTTATTTGAGTTCTGTTCTAGAAGAAAGTGTGTATTGAAGTTGTGATTGGAATGGATTCACTTTAAACTAGAAATAACTTTTTATTGCTGAAATGTAATTTGATCATTTTTCACTTTAAAAATGTTAAGTAAAATAAGGTTGAAATCAGAGAATTATCTTGATACCCTTAGCCTTGTTTTTTCTTTTCCTTCTCTTGGAGTTCACCTGCTTTTCACTTTGATTTTCCTTTGTAAAGAACTTTAGCTAGTGGTAAAATAATGCCAAGTCGGTCCTGTTGGTCTAGCTTACTAAATTCCTTTACTTTTTTCACTAAATTTTGCTGTCTTTTTTTACTTTGGCTATCCAGTGTATTCAGAGTGTTCCCTAATGTTGCTTTTGACTTTTGTCCAGCTAACAGTGACTTAAGAGTTTCAGTTCCCTGTGAACAGAGATTCCCTTTTGGAAAATCCCTTGTGGAAATTACTATAACTGACAGTCTTTATAGGTAAATAAGCAAGGGAAACCTTCCTACATCAGGATTTAAGTATCTCCATAACAAAAAGACAAGGTGATATGGAGAATATATTTGGCAAAGTATCTGTGCCTCTCAAAACAAAAACAAGTCTTTATTAGAAATGAATTTAGCAAGAGGGAGGGAACAATTTCTTGCAGAACTCTTTGTGGATTGTTTACCTTGTTCCTAGTGTGAGAAGGAACAGAGTTGATCATATATAGAAAAAAATAATTCTCGCAGTGTCCTGGGAATGTTGATGAGGATCATTCAAAAGGAAAGAAAATTCTTCTGTCTTTATCTTAGGATCATTATCCATTGCACCTGCAAAATAGAGGCTGTTTCTTAGCTTTTTACTTTTAAGTAGTTGCTTTCTATCTGGAAAATCTAAATGGAAAGATGGTCCCTTACCCAGGAAAGTGTACTACTTTATCCAGTTTGCAAATAAAGAATAGAATCTATGATCATCATTTAAACCCTAACTTTTGAAGGCCAAGGCAGAAGGAATGCTTGAGCCCAGGAGTTCAAGACCAGCCTGAGCAACATAGTGAGACCTTGTTTCTACAAAAAAAAAAATTAGCTGGTGGTCTGTGCCTGTAGTCCCAGCTGCTTGTGAGGCTGAGGTGGGAAGATCACTTGAGCTTGGGTGGTTGAGGCTGCTGTGAGCCCTGAAAGCACCACTGCTCTCCAGCCTGGGAGACAGGGTCTCACCCTGTCTCAAAAGTAAATTAAACTCAACTTTTTTTTTTTTGAGACGGAGTTTCACTCATGTTACCCAGGCTGGAGTGCAATGGTGTGATCTCGGCTCACCGCAACCTCCGCCTCCTGGGTTCAGGCAATTCTCCTGCCTCAGCCTCCTGAGTAGCTGGGATTACAGGCATGCACCACCATGCCCAGCTAATTTTTTGTATTTTTAGTAGAGACGGGGTTTCACCATGTTGACCAGGATGGTCTCGCTCTCTTGACCTCGTGATCCACCTGCCTCGGCCTCCCAAAGTGCTGGGATTACAGACTTGAGCCACCGCGCCCGGCCCAAAACTCAACTTTTAAAACTTCAGAAGGAGGGAGTTGAGCAAAACTTACCTTGTGAACTTTTTGGCTTATAATAAATTATTCTAGACTTCAGAGGAGTCAAACACTAGGCTAAAAACTGGGTTCATCATATGTTATACTTTTTAATTTGTTCTGTTATTTATTTTTATGGTGAGGTCAAGAAATAATTCCATTTCTTTTTTCTTTTTTAATAAGATAATTCCATTTCATAGGGAACATATGTATCCATTTGTTTTAGCCTAGTGGTAGGGAGAACAATAGATAAAAGTAGAGATGATTAAGGAGGGGGAAGAAATGGCATTATAGAAGGAGAATGCTTACTTCATAGGTTTAGTAGATGTTTATGGGACTTTAAAAAATTGATAAAACATTAAAAAATGTGGTATATGATGAAAAGAAAGTCTGCTTTCTACCACAAACTCTCACCCTTTCCTTACCCCCACCCCCAATCCAAGCAACCAGTGTTAATGGTTTTTTGTGTATCTCTTTCCAAATTTCTATCATATATACAATCACATATGTTTAGGAGAAATATACTGTCTTTCATTCTTTGACATATGACGATTTTTCTATATTTAGCACATATTTCTATCTCACTTTTTTTTTAAAAGACTGCAAGTCTTGCCTAGTGTAGATGAACCATAATTTATTCATTTTCCATTATTTATTTTACCGTTTTCTATTGACAGACATTTAGGTTGTTTTTAGCCTTCTATAAACACTGCTATAATGAACAATTCATATATAAGTCTTTGTGCTAGTTAATAATGTATGTAGAATGTATTTTCAAAGTGTGACTGTAAGATTGGGACTGAAGTTATGAAAAGATAAAACTATCTCAATCCTATATTGGGCTTTATTTATAATGGAATTTAACTTATTTCTTGGGCTTGTGGAAGGGGAAAGGAGCTCTTAATTACTATGTATTCTTTATGCATCGCTCCATTAAAAAATATTGCAAACGTATTTTATAAGGTACTTAAAAACACTTGAGTATCTGGTGGTTAATTTTATTCGTACTGGTAAAAGTAGAAATATTGTGGTTTGAAGACTGGTGCTGTCATGTAGAAAGCATTTATATTTGGTAATAGTTTTATAATAGGTTGATTGTTTCATAATTTTATGACCAGTATCAATTAAAAGCATTGTGTATAGTTTAACTTCTTGCCCCATATAAGTTGGCTACTATGTTATTAGTCAGGAAAGAAGTAAATAATCTACCTTCTCTCTTCTTTTATGTTCCACCTCCTACTCTATTTGTAATAAAATAAACCTCTGTGGAGTTTGAGATCCAAAAATCCTTTTGCAAACCAGGGTGCTATTGATGGATTACTTTCTCGAGACAGGAAGTAGGTACAGATTCAATCTTTATTCTGCAAAGTGTTTCTGAACAGAATAAAGGAGGCTTAAGTTTTACATTTTGATGTTATACAGGTTACTTGTGGCCAGGAGGAGATTCAGGATTCTTTTCCTTTTTGAAATGAGAGACACAGAGAAAAAAAATTACACGCCAAAGGGCTACAGTTTGTTGGAGTCGGACACTGCGAGTGGCAGCTTCCCTGGCTTGTACCCAGGGTCTATTTTGAGACCTTGTCAAAGCTTGCCTGACAGAACCTACCACATAACCATAATCTAGCCTGGTCTGCTGCACGTCAGGAAGGCCTGCGGTTTAGGATCAGTGGCAACCACAGAAGGGGGAGTTATAAAGGACATTTTGCCTTCAGAAGATTAAGGCTGTTTTGGGATGAACATCTACTTAGCCTGTATATCCTGTGATCCAAGTTTTTTGCTGCCATCTCCTCCTCCCCTACTTCTTCCTCTTATTGAGAAAAACTAAAGAGTAAAGGTTTTTTGGTTTTTTTGAGATAGGTCTTACTCTGATGCCAAGGCTGGAGTACAGTGGTAGATCACAGCTCACTGCATTTTCGACTCCCTGGGCTCAGGTTATTCTCCCACCTCAGCCTCTCAAGTAGCTGGGGCTGTATGTATGCACTACCACACAGGGCCCAATTTATGCCTTTTTTGTAGAGACGGAGTGTCCCCATGTTGCCCGCACTGGTCTTAAACTCCTGAGCTCATGTCGTCCTCCCACCTTGGCCTCCCAATGTGCTGAGATTACAAGCATGAGCCACTGCGCCTGGCCAGGAGGAAAGTTTTTAGAAAAATAATCCACAAGAAAGTTTTCAGAAAATGTGCCAGCATTGATGTTATCTTCTGGTTATATGAGAGTGTTTGCCAAGAATCAGTCAAACGTTTTACAACAGGGAAAAGGCATTATTGTTACTGGCATAGGGAGGCCCCCAGTTAAAACAGCAGTCCAGTTCAGAAACCCTTCATACTTGCCATTAGGGTCAAAAGGACTCTTGGAATAATGGACTGTTTTACAGGATGATTTTGAGTTCAAATAGATACATTAACTTCTTCCCAAATTCTCATTCTGTTTTTCCTGTGGTACTATAGAGTATCATGAAGTCATGTCTTTTTTTTTTTTTTTTTTTTTTAAAGACAGGGTTTCACCATGTTGGTCAGGCTGGTCTTGAACTCCTGACCTCAGGTGATCTGCCTGCCTTGGCCCCCAAAGTGCTTCGATTACAGGCATGAGCCACCATGCACAGCCATGAAGTCATGTCTTTAAACTCTTGGTTATTACCACGTGCTCTCTCCTAGCATAGTTGCCTCCTTGTATTATACGGTGTCTTACAAAAACCTTGATGTTTTTTATTCTTAGTGAACGAAACACTTGAGTTTAAAGTTCTTTTTTTTTTTTTTT
>NW_022436944.1:56463120-56472853 GCF_009761245.1 Sapajus apella | reverse complement strand
GATGGAGTTTCACTCTTGTTACCCAGGCTGGAGTGCAATGGCGCGATCTCGGCTCACCGCAACCTCAGCCTCCTGGGTTCAGGCAATTCTCCTGCCTCAGCCTCCTGAGTAGCTGGGATTACAGGCACGCGCCACCATGCCCAGCTAATGTTTTGTATTTTTAGTAGAGACGGGGTTTCACCATGTTGACCAGGATGGTCTCGATCTCTTGACCTCGTGATCCACCCGCCTCGGCCTCCCAAAGTGCTGGGATTACAGGCTTGAGCCACCGCGCCCGGCCTGTTTAAAGTTCTTTAACTGATGTCAGTTCTTAGGCTACGAAGCTGAAAGAAAACTTAGTGTTCCACCCTTTGACCAAGGTTCATGTCACCACATTCAGCTGCAGCTTTGTACTACAGTCAACATTGTTTGGAGAATCCGGCATACAAACTTAATTTACAATTGCAAGTCTGCAGATTGTTCTCTCTGGCCCCCACTTTTTTGTTTAGATTAGGTTGTGGCTGCAGGAAATTTAGTTTTCCTTTGCCCTCAGTAATTGGGGTTGTTCACATTTATGATAAGGAGGAGGGGGAGGATGATGATGTATTTAGGATTCAGTATGAGGAGAAAAAATAAACTAGTATTTTTGTTTTTCCTTATCAGTTTATTCCCATTATCTTATTTTCCCTTCTCTGCCTCAGCCTTCCTTTCCTCCTCAGGGGGAAAAAAAAAAGAAAAAAGAAAAAGAAAATAAGTAAAGAACAGCAGAGAAAGAGAGAGTGGTAAAGAAGTGGGAAAATCCCTGGAATACATATCAGGATGCTTTCTCAGAGGTGGAATATTAAAATCTTTGTTAAAGAATCATGGATTATCTTTTTCTGTTGTTTTCATTTTGAACCCTGTATATCTTAATGTTTTTCATTACGAACACCCCATTTTTAACTATTTTTGATATAACAGATATCTTTACTGCTTTAGGGAAGCAAATTAATTTTTGTTACGGTTCTGAACATGTTGTTGTTCCTTACATGCCCACTTTCCTAAGTATAAATTATATTAACAGCTAGGAGCAATCTTTTGGCTTTCTGTTTTGTAAGTTAGAGTAAACTGTACTGTGTGCAGAGGATTAGGATGTTAAAATATGTATTTCCCTATTAAATGGCTTAAATCATGAACAAACTGAATGTATAGTGTTGTCATTTTTTAAAAAGTAAGTATTCCAGTCAGGTAACCCAGGGATTATAGACTAAATATAGAAACAAATTCAGCTTTAGATTAGATGTTTTTTTCCTTGTCACAAATAATGCTGTATCTAGGTGAACAGTCAGGGAAATGAGAGGACATTGTTCTCTTTGTCTTGCCAAATTCATCCTTTGCAATCCAAATAAAGTTTGTTTTGTTTTTAAGATTGTGGTAAAATATAGATAACAAAATTTACTCTGTTGACCTTTTTAAAAAATGTTTGTTATTGCCAACATGGTGAAACCTCTACTAAAAATACAAAAATTAGCTGGGTGTGGTGGTGTGCACCCATAGTCCCAGCTACTTGGGAAGCTGAGGCAGAAGAATTACTTGAACCCGGGAGGTAGAGGTTGCAGTGAGCTGAGATCGCGCCACTGCATTCCAGCCTAGCGACAGAGCAAGACTGCGTCTCAAAAAAAATAAAGTTTTTTATTATGGTAAAATACAGTCGTGTGTTGCTTAGTGGCAGGGATATGTGCTGGGAAATGTATCATTAGGTAATTTTCTCATGCAGACATCATAGAATGTACTAAACACTAATCTGGACAGTGTAGCCTCTACACACCTAGACTATATGTTATAGTCTGTGGTTCCTAGGCTATAAACCTGTGCACATATTACTGTACTGAATAACTGTAGACAATTATAACACAATGGTAAGTTTTTGTATATCTAAACATAGAAAAGATACTGTTAAAATATGATATAAAAGGTTAGAAAATAGGCCAGGCATGGTGGTGTGCACCTGTAATTCCAGGTACTCAGGAGGCTGAGGTCTCACTTGAGACCAGGAGTTCTAGGCTGTAGTGTGCTATGAGCATCCCTGTTAATAGCCATGGCATACGAGCCTGGACAACACAGTGACACCCATCTCTTAAAGAGGGCACACCTGTATAGGACAGTTCCATTATAATCTCATGAGACCACTGTCAAATGTGTAGTCCATTGTTGACTGGAACGTTGTTATGCAGCCCATGACTGTATATATAACATAAAATTTATTATTTAAACAATTTTAAGTGTACAATTCGGTGGTGTTAAGTACATTTATATTATTGTGTAACTATCACCTCTATCTGTCTTCATAACTTTTTCACCATCCCAAACAAGCTCTGCCCATTAAACAATAACACCTCATGCTCGTAGCCCTTGGTAACCATTGTTCTGCTTTTTGACTCTATGAATTTGTCTGCTCTAGGTACCTTACATAAATGGAATCATGTAATATTTGTCTTCTGTGTCTGTCTCATTTGTTTTAGCATGATACCTTCAAGATTCATCCACGTTGTAGCATGTATCAGAATTTCATTTATTTTTAAAGCATAATATTCCTTTGATGTTTATACCATATTGTCTAATCATCTGTTGATAGTTGGGTCATTTCCTTCTTTCTGCTCTTGGGAATAATGCCACCATGAATATTACCAAATTTTATTTGGTAATTCTATGTTTAATTTTTTGAGGAACCACCATACTATTTTCCATGGTGGTTGCACCATTTTACATTACCACCAGCAATGCACAGTGGTTCCAATTTCTCAACATCCTTGCCAATACTTGTTATTTTCTGTTTTCTTATTGATTGATTGATTTTTATTTATTTTGAGACAGGGTCTCACTGTGTCACCAAGACTGGAATGCAGTGGCCTGATCACAGCTCACTGTAGCCTTGACCTCCTGGGCTCAAGTAATCCTTCCCACCTCAGCCTCCTGAGTAGCTGGGAGTACAGGTGTGCACCACTATGCCTGGCTAATTTTTGTATTTTTTTGTAAAGATGAAGTATCACCATGTGTCCCAATGAGGTTCTCAAACTCCTGGGCTCAAGCAGTCCACCAGCCTTGGCTTCCCAAAGTGCTGGAATTACAGGTGTGAGACATTGTGCCTGGCCCTGTTTTCTAACACAACAAAAGTCTATTATTTTAAAAATAAAATCTCTAATAGGGTGGTATCTCACTGTGGTTTTGATTTGTAGTTCCCTGATGATGAGTGATATTGCACATCTTTTCTTTCCCTCCCTCCCTTCCTTCTTTTTTTTTTGGCTTTGGAACTCAGGGTGGAGTGTAGTGACGCAATCACTGTCTCACTGCATCACTGCAGCCTCGACCTCCTGGGCTAAAGTGATCCTCCCAACCCAGCCCCTGGAGTAGAACCATAGGCATGTACCACCATGTTCAGCTGATTTTCTTTTTTCTTTTTCTTTTCTTTTTTTTTTTTTAAAGATGGTGTTTTACCATGTTGGTCAGGCTGGTCTTGAACTCCCGACCTCAGGTGATCTGCCCGCCTTGGCCTCCAAAGTGCTTGGATTACAGGCGTGAGCCACTGTGCCCGGCTCTCTCTCTCTCTCTTTTTTTTTTTTTGAGATGGAGTTTCACTCTTGTTGTCCAGGCTGGAGTGCAATGGGGCAATCTCGGCTCACCACAACCTCTGCCTCTTGGGTTCAAGTGATTCTCTTGCCTCAGCCTCTGGAGTAGCTGAGATTACAGGCATGTGCCACTACACCAGGCTTATATTTTTAGTAGAGACAGGGTTTTTCCATGTTGGTCTGGCTGGTCTCAAACTCCTGACCTCAGGTGATCTGCCCACTTCGGCCTCCCAAAGTGCTGGGATTACACGACCAGCCTCTTTTTTTATATTTTGTAGAGATATGTTGCTTAGGCTGGTATCCAACTCCTAGGTTCAAGCAACATTGTCCAGGCTGGTGTCCAACTCCTGGGATCAAGCAGTCCTCTTGCCTCAGCTTCCCAAAGTGGTGGGATTACATATGCTGAGCCCACATGCCCTGCTAAGCATCTTTTCATGTGACCATTTATGTGTCTTCTTTGGAGAAATGTCTACTTCTGTCTTTTGTTTATCTTTTTAATTGGGTTTTTGTTGTTGCTGAGTTGTAGGAATTCTTTTTATCAATCCTTTATCAGCTATGTGATTTGCAGATTTTTTTTTTATTCCGTGGGTTGTCTTTTTACTTTTTGATAGTGTACTCTGATGTACATAGTTTTTATTTTATGTTTTTTTGAGACGGAATCTCTCTCTGTCCCAGGCTGGATTGCAGTCGCACAGTCTTGGCTTACTACAACCTCTGCCTCCATGTTCAAGCTATTCTGCCTCAGCCTTCTGAGTAGCTGGGATTACAGGCGTGCACCACCACGCCTGGTTAATTTTTGTATTTTTAGTAGAGCCAGTCTGCTAAATGTTGGCCAGTCTGGCCTTGAATTCCTGACCTTGTAATCCCCCTGCCTGGGCCTCCCGAAGTACTGGGATTACAAGCGTGAGCCACTACACCCAGCCCAGTTTTTATTTTCATTTATTTATTTATTTATTTATTTTTGAGACGGAGTTTCGCTCGTTACCCAGGCTGGAGTGCAACGGCGCGATCTCGGCTCACCACAACCTCCGCCTCCTGGGTTCAGGCAATTCTCCTGCCTCAGCCTCCTGAGTAGCTGGGATTACAGGCACGTGCCACCATGCCCAGCTAATTTTTTTTTTGTAGTTTTAGTAGAGACAGGGTTTCACCATGTTGACCAGGATGGTCTCGATCTCTTAACCTCGTGATCCACCCGCCTCGGCCTCCCAAAGTGCTGGGATTACAGGCTTGAGCCACCGCGCCCGGCCATTTATTTATTTTTTAATTCTTTTTTTTTTTTTAGACAGAGTCTCCGTCTCCAGGCGCCAGGCTGGAGTGCAGTGGCACGTTCTCGGCTCACTGTAACCTCCCCCTCCTGGGTTCAATCAGTTCTCCTGCTTCAGCCTCTGGGTAGCTGGGACTGCAGGTGCATGCCACCACACCCAGCTAATTTTTTTTGTATTTTTAGTAGAGATGTGGTTTCACCATGGTGGCCAGGATGGTCTCAATCTCTTGACCTCATGATCCGCCTGCCTCGGCCTCCCAAGGCACTGGGATTACAGGCTTGAGCCACCGCGCCCGGCCCAGTTTTTATTTTTAATAGAGATGGGGTCTCACTATGTTAGCCAGGTTGGTCTTGAACTCCTGACCTTAAGTGATCTTCCCACCTCAGCCTCCCGAAGTGGTGGGAGTACAGATGTGAGCCACAGTACCCTGCCCAAAGTTTTAAATTTTGATAAAATCTAGCTTACCTTTTCTTTTGTTGCTTGTGCTTTTGGTATGTCCTAGATAGCATCGCCAAATCCAGTATCATGAAGTTTTTCCCGTATATTTTCTCCTACGAGTTTTATGATTTTCGCTCATTTGTTTAGGTCTTTGATCCAATTTAACTAGATTTCTATATGGTGTAAGGCAGTGGTCCCCAACCTTTTTGGCACCAGGGACCAGTTTTGTGGAAAGCAATTTTTCCATGGACAGGAGTGAGGTGGGTAAGGGGATAGTTTTGGGGAATAAAAAAGAAAAGAAACCATTCCATTTCGGATGATCATCAGGCATTAGATTCGCATAAGGAACATGCATCCTAGACCCCTTTCATGCACAGTTCACAATAGGGTTTGTGCTCCTCTGAGAGCTGATCTGACAGGCGACGGAGCACAGGTGGTAATGCTCGCTTGCCCACTGCTCACCGCGTGCTCTGTGGCCTGGTTCCTAACTGCTACCAGTCCGTGGCCTGGGGGTTGGGGACCCTTAGTGTAAAGTAAAGTTCCAGTTTCATTCTTTTGAATGTGAATATACAGTTTTCCTAACACTGTCTGTTGAAATGACTGTCCATTCTCCATTGACTGGCAACCTTATCAAAAATCATTTGACTATACGTATATTTATTTCTGGACTCTGTATTATATTCTGTTGGTCTATATATCTGTCTTTAGTAACACACTGTTTTGATTATTGTAGCTTTGTAGTAAGTTTTCACATCAGGAAGTGTGAGTCTTCCAATTTTTTCTAGATTGTTTTGGCTATTTGGGCTCCTTTGAGAGTCTATATGAATTTTAATTTTAGTGTGGGTTTTTTTTTTTCACCTCTGCAAAAAAATTGGGATTTTGACTGGGAATGCGTTGAATCTGTAGATTACTTTGGGTAGTATTGACATTTTAACAGTATTATGTCTTCTAATCCATGAGAAGTGGATGTATTTCCATTTATTTATGTCTCCTTAATTTTTTTTTTTTTTTTTTTTTTTTTAGTTTATAAGTCTTTTGTCTCCTTAGTTAAGTTTATTTGTAAGTAATTTATTCTTTTTGATAGCTATGAAAAATGGAATTTTTATTCTCCCTTGTAGAGTGTTCATTTTTAGTATACAGAAATGCAACTTTCTAAAATGTTGATTTTGTATCCTGAAGCTTTGCTGAATTTGGTTCATCCAAAGTTTTAAAAGTTAGCCTGTTAGTTTTCTAAGCCATGTCACTAATTACACAAACTTAACAGCTTAAAATAACATTCATTTTATTATCTCCCAGTTTCTCTGGGGCAGGAGTCTCAAACAGAGTGTGGGTCCTCTGTTTAGCATCCATAGTCAGTGTGTTGAGGTGAATTAAGGTGTTGATTGGGCTGAGTCTCACCTGCAGACTTCAGTGGTGAAAAACTCATTTCTAGGCCCACGTAGGTTGCTGCCAAAATTAATTTCCTTTTGGTTTTAGCACTGAGGCTTCTTATTCCCTACAGGTCAGTTGGTCATCTCAAGGCAACTTTTGGTTTCTAAAGGTTGTTCTGAGCTCCCAGGGGGAACCTGTAGTTGTTTCTGGTTCTGTGGTATTTCTCAGTATGACTACTTCTCCTGTGGTATTGTGTCTAAATGACTTCTTCATCAAGCCATCAAAGAAACTCTCTAGAGTAAGTCTGTTAGCAAGACAGAGTAAGTCTGTTAGCAGGACAGTCTTTTTTTTTTTTTTTTTTTTTTGAGACTGAGTCTTACTCTGTTGTCCAGGCTGGAGTGCAGTGGCGTGATCTTGGCTAACTGCAACTTCTGCCTCCCTGATTCAAGTAATTTTCCCGCCTCAGCTTCCCAAGTTTCTGAGATTACAAGCACCTATCACCATGCCCGGCTAATTTTTGTATTTTTAGTAGTGATGGGGTTTTACTGTGTTGGCCAGGCTGGTCTCAATCTCCTAACCTCAGGTGATCTGCCTGTCTTGCCTTCCAAAGTGCTGGGATTACAGACGTGAGCCACCATACCCAGCCATGTAAAACCATTTTTGTTTAAAAAACAATGTTATTAGAATAGGAGTGTCTTCAGATGGTGGGACTTACTGGTGGTTTTATTGTTATTTTGTATTTCTTCACTATTTCATCCCACTTTCCCTCCTGCAACATTCCAGTTCTGAAATTTTAAATCAATAGTTGGTGTTTTCTTCATAATGAAATAAATATTGCTTACTGGTCAGCCATGTAGTGTATCATGCCTGTTTCCTTTCTTGTTTAACTTTGTTTTTTCAGGGAGTTAAAATTTGCTTTTTACATTTGCATAATTTTCTGCTTCCCTGTTGCTTTCCCCCCAAATGCTGCAACAGATTTTTCAAGAGTATCTATCTATCTATCTTAGCTTATAATGTAAATTAATTTATAAGTTATAAAACTATTTTGGGCAAAAAAATAGTTGTGAACTATAGAGAAATAGAAAACAAAAATACAGTTTTAGGAAGATAATACATGAACACCTGTGGTCTCACTACCTAGTTCAAGAAATCACATATTTATTTAACACATTAGTCATTCTCCTGGGACCATTCTCTGCTCAAGCCTGCAATATCTTCCATCTCCATACATGTATTTTTAGCCAAAATGTTTAATTTTGAAAAACTGAAAAGCTCTACTACCTCTCTGAATCTGTCAGTCAGGATAGGCTAATCTACTTTAATGAATAATTACCAAATCTCGGTGGTTTTTAACACAAACTTTCTCACATCTTTGCTGTGAGTTGAAAAGCCGTGACAGAGTGGTAGTCTGTTCCACAGAGTCATTGAGGGACTCAGGCTGCTTTCCACTAGTGATTCTACCACCTCCTGGGGAGGTGACTTTGAGTTTCCTGTATCTGGCTGGCAGATGCAAGGACAAAGAGAGAGACTGTGGTAGAGTGCATGGAGAACTTGTTGGACCAGGCCAGGATGTGGTATACATCAGTTTTGTCCACATTCCACTGGCTAGAACTGAGTCAGATGGCTACACTTAACTGCAAGGAAGGAAAGGGAAAACGCCTTAGTGAACAATAAGTCAATCTCTGCCATAGTATGTATCCCTAAGAAGTATATCATTTTGTTTTGGAAAATTGAATAGCAAGCATCAATTGAGGCTATGAAAGGAAAGGTGCATATTACTGTTATTAGACAAAGGCTGCCAGAAGGTAAGCTGAAGAGTCTTCCTTGATCCTTTCTGGATGAGTCATTGGGAAAGTTTGTTATCGAGTCTGGAGAAACACAGGCTACCACAGTCAGGGAATCTGGTACAACTAAAGTGTTTACAGGATACTACAGTAAATATCTAGAAGAAACGTGATTGGGAGAGTAGATTGCTCTATGTGGTTTTGCTTCTAAGCTAAGCTCATCATGCAATAGCTCTCAGGAATAAGGAAAAGCAAAATACTTCTGTGCTGTGAAATAATTCTTCAGCTCATCTGGGCACCAGGAAACTTTATCCATACTGGGTCAGGACAAACTAAATTCCAGTGAAAACCTGGACTAGGCACATCATAAGTTAAATGGATGTGTCCCAAAGGCTGTGGGGATTTTGGCAATGACAGTCCTTCATTATGTCTCTTGAATCATATTGCTCCAATCTATAGCTTTCTTTCTGAGACACCTGTTATTCTTCCGGAGTTCCCCTTTTGCCCCTCTTCTGTGTTTGATTTATTTCCTGTATACTAAGTTTCCCTCTCTGTTGGTTTTTCACTTTTACTTGACTCAGCCTCTCTTCTACTGACTTATTGACAACGAATGTAGAAGAGGTAAATTTTTGAGACCTTTCATGTGTGAAAATGTCTTTAATAATTAAGTATGAGAATAGAGTGATTTAACTGATAGAGGCTGCCTATAGATTGTCTGTAATTTTCCTTCAGGGGTTTGAAGGCATCACTGTCATCTTCTTGTTTCCAGAATTGCTTCTGAACGTCTTGAAGCCATTCTTAATCCTTTATATGTGGCTGACTTTCCGACCTCTGGAGGCTTGTAAAATCATCTTTGTTCTCATTGTTTTAAATTACTAAGATATACGTTGGTGTGAACGCAGGACTTTTGTTGAACATTCTGGGCCCTTTCAGTCTGGCAAGTCATGTCCTTAACTTCTGGGAAGTTAGTTTATTAATAATTTATTTTTGTTTTTTCTTTCTCTCTCTCTTTCTTTTTTTTTTTTTTTGAGGCAGGGTCTTGCTTTGTCACCCAGGCTGGAGTACGGTGGTGTGAACATGGCTTACAACCTCAGCCTCCAGGGCTCAAACGATGCTCCAGTCTCAGCCCCCACAAGTAGCTGGGACTATAGGCGTGCGCCACCATGCCCAGCTAATATTTGCATTTTTTGGTAGAGGCAAGGTTTTGCCATGTTGCCTAGGCTCGAACTTCTGAGCTCGAGAGATCCTCCTGCCTCGGCCTCCCAAAATGTTGGGATTACAGGCATGAACC
>NW_022436944.1:56451624-56453120 GCF_009761245.1 Sapajus apella | reverse complement strand
AATGTTTTAAAAAATTCGGTCTGTCATGGTGGCTTATGCCTATAATCCCAGCACTTTGGAAGGCTGAGGCAGGTGGATCACCTGAGGTCAGAAGTTTGAGACCAGCCTGGCCAACATGGTGAGACCCCATTTCTACTAAACATACAAATTAGCCGGGTATGGTGGCGCATGCCTATAGTCCCAGCTACTTGGGAGACTGAGACAGGAGAATCACTTGAACCTAGCAGGTAAAATTGCACTGAGCCAAGATTGTGCCACTGCATTCCAGCCTGGGCAAGAAAAAACGAGACTCTGTCTCAAAAAAAAAAAATTATTTTGGTAGTTTTTGGGGTACAGATGATTTTTGGTTACATGGGTAAGTTCTTTAGTGGTGATTTCTAAGATTTTAGTGTACCCTGTCACTCAAGCAGTTTGCACTGTACCCAGTATGTTGTCTTTTTTTTTTTTTTTTTTTTTTTGAGACAGAGTTTCGCTCTTGTTACCCAGGCTGGAGTGCAATGGCGCAATCTCGGCTCACCGCAACCTCCGCCTCCTGGGTTCAGGCAATTCTCCTGCCTCAGCCTCCTGAGTAGCTGGGATTACAGGCACGCGCCACCATGCCCAGCTAATTTTTTGTAGTTTTAGTAGAGACGGGGTTTCACCATGTTGACCAGGATGGTCTCGATCTCTTGACCTCGTGATCCACCCGCCTCGGCCTCCCAAAGTGCTGGGATTACAGGCGTGAGCCACCACGCCCGGCCCAGTATGTTGTCTTTTATTCCTTACCCCCTGCCCTTGCCCTCACCACCAAGTTTCCAAAGTTGATTATACCATTCTTATGCCTTTGTGTCTGTGTATTTTAACTCCGACTTATAAGTGAGATCATATGATATATGGTTTTTCATTCCTGAGTTACTTCGCTTAGAATAATGACCTCTAACTCCATCCAAGTTGCTACAAGAGACATTATTTCATTTCTTTTCATGGCTGAGTAGTATTCCATGGTGTATATATACCACATTTTCTTTTTCTCCTCATTGGTTGATGGGCATTTAGGTTTTTTCCATCTCTTTGCAATTATGAATTGTGCTGCTGTAAACACATGTGTGCATATGTCTTTTTCACATAATAACTTTCGTAGAGACCCAGTAGTGGGATTGCTCAATCAAATGGTAGTTCTACTTTTAGTTCTTTAAGAAATCTTCGGGCCAGGCACAGAGTGGCTCATGCGTGTAATCCCAGCACTTTGGGAAGCCAAGGCAGGCAGATCACCTGAGGTCAAGAGTTTGAGACCAGCCTGGCCAACATGGCAAAACTCTGTCTCTACTAAAAATACAAAAATTAGCCGGGCAGGGTGATGCACACCTGTAGTCCCAGCTACTCGGGAGGCTGAGGCAGGAGAATTGCTTGAACCCAGGAAGTGGAGGTTGCAGTGAGCCGAGATTGGGTCACTGCACTCCAGCCTGAGTGAAAGAGTGAGACTCCATCTCAAAAAAAAAAAAAAAAAAAAAAAAAAA
>NW_022436944.1:56449894-56451524 GCF_009761245.1 Sapajus apella | reverse complement strand
GAAATCTTTATGTTGTTTTCCATAGTGGTTGTACTAGTTTTCATTCCCATCAGCAATGTATACACTATGACTATTAAGTAAGTGAATAATCTTTAAAATTATGCTGAAGATGATTAAAGACTTCTGAGAAAACTCTTCTGTCCTCTTCAGGAGTTGTTCTGATTTGTGTCTGGGATATATACGCTGCTACATTAAGAAGTACATTTTTTTGTGTGTTTTCTTTTTTTATTTTTTGAGACGGAGTCTTGCTCTGTTGCCCAGGCTGGAGTGCAGTGGCGCAATCTCAACTCAATGCAACCTCCACCTCCTGGGTCCAAGTGATTCTCCTCTCTCAGCCTTCTGTGTATCTGGGATTATAGGCATGCGCCGCCATACCTGGCTAATTTTTATTTTTGAGACGGAGTCTCGCTGTGTCATCCATGCTGGAGTGCGGTGGCATGGTCTCAGCTCACTGTAACCTCCACCTCCCGGGTTCAAGCAATTCTTCTGCCTCAGCCTCCCGAGTAGCTGGAATTACAGGTGCCCGCCACCACGCCTGGCTAATTTTTATATTTTTAGTGGATATGGGGTTTTACCATGTTGGCCAGGCTGGTCTCAAATTCCTGACCTTGTCATCTGCCCTTCTGGGCCTCCCAAAGTGTGGGGATTACAGTTGTGAGCCATCGTGCCTGGCCTCACCTGGCTAATTTTTGTATTTTTAGTAAAGACGGGGTTTCGCCATGTTGGCCAGACTGATCTCGAACTCCTGATCGCCAGTGATCCGCCTGCTTTGGCTTCCCAAAGTGCTGGTATTACAGGTGTGAGCCACTGTGCCCAACCAGTGTTTCCATTTTTTTATTTTATTTATTTATTTATTTTTTTTTTGAGACGGAGTTTCGCTCTTGTTACCCAGGCTGGAGTGCAATGGCGCGATCTCGGCTCACTGCAACCTCCGTCTCCTGGGTTCAAGCAATTCTCCTGCCTCAGCCTCCCGAGTAGCTGGGACTACAGGCGTGCGCCACCATGCCCAGCTAATTTTTTTTTGTATTTTTAGTAGAGACAGGGTTTCACCATGTTGACCAGGATGGTCTTAATCTTTTGACCTCGTGATCCACCCACCTCGGCCTCCCAAAGTGCTGGGATTACAAGCGTGAGCGACCACGCCCGGCCATGTTTCCATTTTAAAATGAGTTCTTAATCAGATCTAGATATGTCTTCTATAGTGAAGTAATAAAGCATCATCAGTCTTTATTCGGGTGGACAGAATAACAGGCTAGCTCTGATGAATGAGAAATGGTGTCAGATAAGTTGGGAATGTCTTGAATCTTTATTGGAGAAAACTTTTTGGTAGAGTAATTCTGCTTTATTTTGCCTGAACGAAGTAAATTCCAGTACATTAAAGTCATTTAGAGTTTCAATATAGCCAGTTCTGTTTGGACAGACTTACTTGAGAATTCCTTTGTGATTCATACTATAATGAAATTTTGCTGGTTTATTTTGGTAAAGCAAGTCAAAAATTTTTAAGTTATGGAATATTTAGCTAAATGAGCTATGCTTCTTAGCAATGTGTGTAGAAGAAAAGAGGTCATGAGATTTGCGTTGCATTCTTTTTTTTTTTTTTTTTTGAGACGGAGTTTCGCTCTTGTTACCC
>NW_022436944.1:56444090-56449794 GCF_009761245.1 Sapajus apella | reverse complement strand
CGTGATCCACCCGCCTCGGCCTCCCAAAGTGCTGGGATTACAGGCGTAAGCCACCGCGCCCAGCCTTGCGTTGCATTCTTTCATGGTAATTAATCTTCAGTCTCAAATACCGTGTGTTAGAAAGGTTAGATAGTCTTTTTCATCGTTATTATTTAATTCTGGCAGATGGGTTTTTCTTCTCCCTTTTGTTAAAATAGGTTTAATAAGTAATAGTAACAGGTTCATAGATACAGTCTTTTTATTTTATTTATTTATTTTTTTGAGATGGAGTTTCACTCTTGTTGTCCAGACTGGAGTGTAATGGCGCAATTTCGGCTCACCACAACCTCTGTTTTCCAGGTTCAATCGATTCTCCTTCATCAGCCTCCCAAGTACCTGGGATTACAGGCATGTGTCACCATACCCGATTAATTTTGTATTTTTAGTAGACATGGGGTTTCACCATGTTGGTCAGGCTAATTTTGATCTCCCAACCTCAGATGATCCACTTGCCTCTGCCTTCCAACGTGCTGGGATTATAGGCATGAGCCACCGCGCCCAGCGATATATTCTTAATCATTTGACTACGTTTGTTTTGTTCATCATTGTACCTTTAGCACCTCTTATAGTACCTGGTAATGACAGACACTCAGGTATTTGTTACACGGACAGTGTTGGTTATTGTTAATTGCGGAATAATAAACCTTCGTTTTTTCTTTTATATGGTTGTGGGTTTTATTTTGTTTTGTTTTTTGAGATGGAATCTCTCTCTGTCACTCAGGCTGGAGTCTAGTGGCACGATCCCGGCTCACTGCAACCTCTGCCTCCTGGGGTCAAGCAATTCTCCTGCCTCAGCCTCCAGAATAGCTGGGATTATAGACGTGCACCACCATACTCGACTAATTTTTGAGTTTTTGGTAGAGACAGGGTTTCACCATGTTGACTAGGCTGCACAGCTATGGTAATTTTAAATGGTTTGGTAGAATTTCTGCGGACAGCAGCTTTCTGAGGCTAATATTATAATACACTCTCATAGGTTGCTATGGGTAGCATAGTCAAAAGAGTTAGGAGGTTTAATAATTAGTAAAAAATTAAATATTCTAAAATTTATTGGAGTAATTTGGTAGTAGGAAGAGAGGTATTTGGTAACTAATTTCTCTAAGAAGAAAGATAATTCTCTGTTAAAAGTGAATGTATAAATGAGCATGAAAACTGCACAAAGAGAAATATCCTAAATTGTTATGTTTTTGTTTCAGGGCTGAAAACACAGTTAAATCACTGTCAAAGTTAAAAGGCTACTAAGTACACAAGATGGGGACTCCTGGCTCTGGAAGGAAAAGAACACCTGTGAAAGACCGATTTTCCGCAGAAGATGAAGCTTTGAGTAACATTGCCAGAGAGGTATGTTTGGTAAATCCCTTCTCAACACTGAGTTGCACAGATGTACTGTAAACATGCTGAGGGGACAGATACAGACATTTACGCATTTAACTAGTTTTGGATGTTTATTAAGAGCAAGATATTATAGCTGGTCTCTAAAATAGTGTATTAGAGTAAAATATAGTTGGATATTATCAAAAGAAATTAAATATAGAGATGAATCTCTGAATAACATATTTTATTTGAGACAATAGAATTGTAATTTGGGCATACACAGAGACTGTTTTGGTCTTTGGTATGTCCAAAGAACAAAGAAAAGATTGGGGTTTTTATTAGAGAAATGTTACCTTTTGTTTTGAAAGAAAACTCATCGACACTAGCAAAGTTTTTGGGAGCTGGCATACTCTGATTGGTTAGTGACTGTGGTAGTTTAAACTAGTCTTAGAGTTACTGCAGTTCATTTCTGCAGCTACTAGGTAAAACTGGTCTTAAGGTTATAGCAGGTTATTTCAGCAGCTGGCTTGCCAGATAATCCCTGGGCAGGTGCTTGCGCCCTAAGTGCTATGCTTTTCCTTTTCTTCCCCCTGGTCTCTAATTTAATTGGGTATGACAAGATAATTCCAATTTATGTAATCAATTTTCACAATATCCAATGCATCCAAAATTAATTTTTCTTTATATTTTTGTGGGTTGCTTGAGTTCCATGTACTTGTTCTAATGTATTGAAATTTGTAATTAATCTTTGGAATGTAAACATAATGAGAATGTTGAAGATATAACTATATTATAGAAATACTCATTGGGCTCTGCAGTGAATATGCTTCAGATGTGCTGATATAAATGAAACAATATTTTGTGTCTGTTCAGATTTAGAGCTTTATAGTTAAAAGTTCTACTGAAACATTGCAGTGGAGTTTTTATGTTTAACTCTTTAGCTGGTAACAGAGCTTCTGGGGCAATTTTGTTTCCGCCTGTTGTAACTCAGAAAAAAGGAAAAGGGAAGAGGTGTCACCTGTTGAATCAGTGGCAACATTTACTGCTGTATATTGGAATTTTTTTTTTTTTTTTTTTTTGAGACAGTCTCGCTCTTTCCCCAGGCTGGAGTGCAGTGGCGCAATCTTGGCTCACTGCAACCTACTGCCTCCCGGGTTCAAGCGATTCTCCTGCCTCAGCCTCCTGAGTAGCTGAGATTACAGGTGTGCTTCACCATGCCTCGCTAATTTTTCTGTTTTTAGTAGAGATAGGGTTTCACCACGTTGGCCAGGCTGGTCTCCAACTCCTGACCTTGTGATCCACCCACCTCGGCCTCTGAAAGTGCTGGGATTACAGTTGTGAGCCACTGTGCCTGACTGATAATTCCAGTTTATATAATCAATTTTCACAATATCCAATGAATGGAAAATTATTTTTTCTTTATATTTTCTTGGGTTACTTGCGTTCCATGTTCTGGTTCTAGTGTACTGAAATTTATAATTAATCTTTGGAATGTAAACTTAGGATAATTAGAAGTTGAAGATACGGCCAGGCGCGGTGGCGGGCGCCTGTAATCCCAGCTCTCCGGGAGGCTGAGGTCGGCGGATGGTGGGTGCTCGGGAGTTCAGGGCTGCGGCGCTGTGTAGAGTGGGCGTCCGCACCGGGCCTGGCACCAACATGGGGCTCCCAGGGGAGCCCGGAGGTGCCAGGTTGTCTTAAGGAGTGGGGGACCAGGCCCAGGCCCGACACGGAGCAGGTCAAACTCCCCATGCTGGGCGGCAGTGGGACCGCGCTCGCAAGCAACGCCTGTAGTTCTGCTCTGGACATCCAACGAGACCTGGTCTCTGGAAAAAAAAATAGAAAAAAGAAATTGAAGATACGATGACTATATTATAGAAATACTCATTGGGCTATGCAGTTGATATGCTTCAGATGTGCTGTATAAATGTTGATGGAAACAATATTTCCTGTCTGTTCAGATTCAGTGTTTTATTTTTTGAAACATTGCAGTGGAATTTTTCTGTTTAATTCTTTTACCCGGTAACAGCTTCTGGGACAATTTTGTTTCAGTTTGTTATAACTCAGAAAAAAGGAAGGGGTGTCACCTATTGAATCACTGGCAACATTTCCTGTTGCCTATTTGAAATTTAAGATAACTACTAGCTGGGATTTCATAATGAATTGCCAACTTTGTTTCAGATTCGATCTGCAACTGCAGACTGACCATGAACTAATATGATAAAAGAATTGTGTGGGGCGGGATGGCTCACGCCTGTAATCCCAGCACTTTGGGAGGCTGAAGTGGGCGGATCATGAGGTCAGGAGATCGAGACCATCCTGGCCACATGGTGAAACCCATCTGTACTAACATACAAAAAAAAAATTAGCTGAGTGTGGTGGCACGCATCTGTAGTCCCAGCTACTCAGGAGGCTGAGGCAGGGGAATCGCTTGAATCTGGGAGGCGGAGGTTGCAGTGAGCCGAGATTGTGCCACTGAGCTCCAGCCTGGCAACAGAGCAAGACTCCGTCTCAAAAAATGATAATAATAATAAAAAAGAATTGCTTAGAGGATCATTAAATTATATTCTTTTGGTGAGAATTATTACCGTATCACTTGTTATTAATAAATAGCTCATTTAGGAATAGTGTAATTTCCTTTAGACACATTACACAGTCTTTTGACCCAGCTCATTGTTATGATTTTCCTATTGGAAGCTACTTGGTTAGCTTTTGAATTAGAATTCAAATGCTGTAGGAGGCTATTTGAAGCAAAGAAAAGTTATAAAAAACCTGATTAAAAAAATTATGATATTACTATAACAAAACAACTTTAAAAATCAATTAGAGCATTTGGGTTGATTCCATGTCTTTGCTATTGTGAATAGTATTCCAGTGAACATACACGTGCATGTATCTTTATAATAGAATGATTTATGTTCTTTGGGTATAATCCTAGGAATGGGATTGCTGGGTCAAATAGTGTTTCTGGTTCTAGGACTTTGAGGAATCACCACACTGTCTTCCACAATGATTGAACTGATTTACACTCCCACCAACAGTGTAAAAGTGTTCCTTTTTCTCCACATCCTCTCCAGCATCTGTTGTCTCCAGATTTTTTAGTGATCACCACTCTGACTAGCACAAGATGGTATCTCATTGTGGTTTTGATTTGCATTTCTCTAATGATCAGTGATGTTGAGCTTTTTTTCATGTTTGTTGGCTGCATACATGTTTTCTTTTAAGAAGTGCCTGTAGGCTGGGTGCGGTGGCTCAAGCCTGTAATCCCAGCACTTTGGGAGGCCGAGGCGGGTGGATCACAAGGTCAACAGATCGAGACCATCCTGGTCAACATGGTGAAACCCCGTCTCTACTAAAACTACAAAAAATGAGCTGGGCATGCTGGCGCGTGCCTGTAATCCCAGCTACTCAGAAGGCTGAGGCAGGAGAATTGCCTGAACCCAGGAGGCAGAGGTTGCGGTGAGCCGAGATCGCGCCATTGCACTCCAGCCTGGGTAACAAGAGCGAAACTCTGTCTCAAAAAAAAAAAAAAAAAAAAAAAAAACAAGAAGTGCCTGTTCATGTCCTTTGCCCGCTTTTTAATGGGGTTGTTTTTTTCTTATAAGTTCGTTTAAGTTATTTGTAGATCCTGGATATTAGACCTTTGTGAAATGGATAGATTGCAAAAATTTTCTCCCATTTTGTAGCTTGTCTGTTCACTCTGATGATAGTTTCTTTTGCTGTGCAGAAGCTCTTTAATTAGATCCCATTTGTGAATTTTTGCTTTTGTTGCAATTGCTTTTGACGTTTTCATCATGAAATCTTTGCCCGTGACTATGTCCTTAATGGCATTGCCCAGATTTTCTTCTAGGGTTTTTATAGTTTTGGGTTTTACATCAACTCAAATGCCCATCAATGATAGACTGGATAAAGAAAATGTGGTACATATACACCATGGAATACTGTGCAGCCATAAAAAGGAATGCGATCTCATAACCTTTGCAGAGACATGATGGAACTGGAAGCTGTTATCCTCAGCAAACTAATACTAAATCAAACATGTTCTCACTTATAAGTGGGAGTTGAACGATGAAAACACATGGACACAGGAAGGGGAACAGCACACACTGGGGCCTGTGGCAGGGGGATGTGGTGGGGTGAGAGAGAGCAGCAGGATAAATAGTTAATGCTTGTGGGGCTTAATACCTAGGCGATGGGTTGATGGGTGCAGCAAACCATCATGGCACATGTTTACCTATGTAACAAACCTCCAGGTCCTGCACATGTATCCCAGAACTTAAAATAAAATGAAATAAAAATCAATGAGAGGCCGGGCGCGGTGGCTCACGCCTGTAATCCCAGCACTTTGGGAGGC
>NW_022436944.1:56419802-56443990 GCF_009761245.1 Sapajus apella | reverse complement strand
AAAAAAAAAAAAAAAAAAAAAAATCAATGAGATATTTTTCAGTCAAAAGATGAAAGATATTTAAAAGTGAAAAAGTAGATACTACTTTATAGTGAGTGATCTTAAGTATTTGCACAAATGAAGCATTTTGGAAGCAACATAGTTATAGTTGAAAATTGAAACTACCCAGAATGTTTTCTTTCACAATTGGAGAGATTTACCCAGATTTCTGTAAGGGAGGAAAATGCTACCACCTTCCAGTCTCTGTGTTGTCACTAAGTATTTGACTTTTTATTTTTAATGTGATGCTTTCTTTAAAAAATTCTGTAGTATTTAACATCCAGTACTTGTTGAGTGCTTACTATGTGGTAAACACCATTCTAAGCATTTTACATACATTGGTTCATTTAATCCTCAAAAAATTCTGCAATCATTTTTTTTCCATCCACATTTTACAGATGCAGAAACCATCACACAGAAAAGTTAAGTAACTTCCCCAAGGTTACATAACTAGGAAATAGCACAGCTTGGATTCAGACCCTGAAGCTTGGCTCTAGAGTCTGTGCATTTAACCTCTTACTATGCCACATTGTTTCTCAATCGGTCTTCTCTAATTCCACCATTAATAGCTTGTTGTTGTTTTCAGTAACTTTTCATGACTTTGAAAGCAGTTTCACATCTTGATTCTCACAAAAGTCTTGAGCTAAGTAGGATAGGTATTATTATTAGCCATGTTTACAGCTGAATAAACAGATGATATTAGATAACTGTCTAAAATGTATCAGAAACAAGGCTAACATTCTGCCATTTAAAGTCATTGTTCATGTTCCAGGAGAGGTGGACTTTGGAGTCTCAGTAGTGTGACTTTGAATTCTGGCTATACTAGTTGCTGGCTAAATAATTTTGTTAAGTAACTTCTCTAGACTTCAATTTCCTTGTCTGTAAAATGGGAATATTATTATTTTCCTGTCTCACAGAGTTGTGATGGTTAGAAGAGATAACGCATGTGAACCTTTAGAACAGTGTTAGGCTTGCAGTAGGCTATTTTTTGCTTATTAAAAAGCAGAAATTGAAAGTGATAATAGAAGACTGGTAGAAAGGTAAAATGGGCTCTTTTTGCAAAAGAAACTTAGATTAGGCTAAGTTTTCTAAAGCATGACTGATCATCAGAATCTCCCAGGGAGCCTTATTAGTGTACAGATTCCCAAGCTATACCCCATACTTAGTAAATCTGAATCTGTAGGGGTTGAGTCCAGAAATCTTGATTGATTGATTGGTTGAAGGAAATGGGTCTTGCTGTGTTGTCCAGGTGGGACTTGAACTTCTGGGCTCAAGTGATCCTTCTGCCTCAGCCTCCTGAGTAGCTGGGGCTACAAGTGCATACCACTGCACCCAGGTAGAAATTTGTGTTTAAACAGACACACACACACACACACACACACACACACACTCACTCTCTCTCTGTCTCTCTCTCTCTCTCTCTCTCTTTCCCCCGCCCCCTCTTTCTCTCGCCCTCTCTCCCTCTCCCCCCTTCCTGTGAGATTCTGATGGCCAGCCAGGTTTGGGGACCATGAACCAAAATATACAGATGATCCTATCCTGAATGGTCAGTTTTTAATACTTCCAGGTTATTTTTCTTCCCTTATGCTATTATTTTGTTATGAAATAACTGAGTTTAATAGTTATTCTATTAGAATATATACTGTAATAATAAAAATATTACTATAAAGAGACATTAAAAAACCCAATAATTCTAGTTTTTATTTCTGTCTTCAGAACTCTGAACATGCATATGGCAACTTTAGTAACAAGATAAAAAGGCTCAAGTTTAACTTGAAAACTGAAAGGACCAGTTTTCATTGTTAAGATTCAAGACTTTATTTGCATGATGAGTACATAATATGTGACACAGCAGTTGTAAAACTTCAGAGGAAATATGTTTAGCTGTTTTAATAGTTCTTTTATATGTTACTTCTTAGTCTCTCTTTTGCCTTTCAAGTTTTCATAGCCATATGCTCATATACTGTTTGTTCATACACTGGATGGTTGACATTCACATACGGTTCCTAATCCTCATTTTCTCCAATAGGGTTATCTCTTTCACCAAAAACATTGCCTTAAGTTAGAAGCAGAGAAAAACTAACAAAATCCCCACCACAGTAAAAATGACAAGCTGCTTAATCTTTTTTGTTGTTGTTGTTAAATCTGAAGAGTTTAATTTATCTTTTCCTAATTTCAGATTGTTTTTTGAAGTGAACAGGGAATGCCATCAATAAAGAAAAATAGCCTCTTTTTCTTCTTGCTGCTTAGTATTTGCTCAGGTTTCCATGCTTCTCAATTGGCCAAAAAGCAGGTAATCTGAATAAAGAGGAAAAGAAGCAAAATGATGTACAAACTGGATAATTTGTATGCTAAAATACGAAACAGTGCATTTTAAAATCACAGTAAAATAAACATCATATACATTTTACCATTTTAACTGTTAAGGGTATACTTCTGTGACATTAAGTACATTTTCATTGTTGCACAGCCATCACCACCACCATCCACATCCAGAATGCTTTTCATCTTGAAAAACCTGAATACATTTTTATTTTTAATTTAATTATTATTTTGAGACAAGGTCTCTGTTGCCAAGGCTGGAGTGCAGTGGTATGATCTTGGCTCACTGCCACCTCGGTTCAAGAGATTCTCCTGTCACAGCCTCCTGAGTAGCGGGGACTACAGATGTGCACTACCACATCCAGCCAATTTTTGTATTTTTAGTAGAGGCAGGGTTTTGCATGTTGATAAGGCTAGTCTCAAAATCCTGACCTCAAGTGATCCACCCACCTTGGCCTCCAAAGTGCTGGGATTACAAAATGAGCCACTACACCTGGCCTCTGAGTGTGTATGGTTTATTTTTGTTTTTGTTTTCAGACAGTCTCTTACTTTGTTGCCCAGGCTGGAGTGCAGTGGTGCCATCTCAGCTCACTGCAACCTCTGCCTCTCAGGTTCAAGCAATTCTTCTGCCGCAACCTCCAGAGTAGCTGGAATTACAGGTGCCTGCCACCACACCCGGTAATTTTTGTATTTTTAATAGAGACAGGGTTTCACCATGTTGGTCAGGCTGGTCTTGAATTCCGGACCTCAAGTGATCCACCCGCCTTGACCTCCTCTGAGTGCATTTTAAAAAGATATTGAAATATTTGAAGACTGTTCTGTGAAGGCAGGAATGTGGGTAGATTTATAAGTCCTGTCATGTCTGTAATAAGCATGTTGCTGTTTGCTCTGGGAACTCAAGCAGTTATATCTGTAGGAAGATCTCAAAAGAGCACACGTTGGAAGGGATCACTAGCAAGTCCCCTAGGGTTTCAGAACACCAATCTGAACGCTTACCTTTCGTATGTGTTTGGCTTTGATATTTTCATAGACAAAATGCAATTGGAGAGTTGACTTTCAATGAAAATTGTCCGAAAGCACATACCTGGTGAATCAAATTGGGGACCCCTAGTTTCCCAGCCTCTCAAAAGGAGAATGATGAGAGTAGAGTGAAAGCCAGTTAAGCTGCCTTACCACAGTCAGTTTCATGAGTGTTAAGGGTGAATTTCCTTTTGAGAAGAAATGGAAGTTTCTTGAATGGTTTGCAAAGTCTTAAAGGGATCACGGAAACCTGGAGTATTATTGCTTTCCTTGTTTTAGAGCTGAAATTATGAAGAAAATGCGTTTTATGCATATTTCTTTCAGTGAAAGTCACAAGAATTTTTTTTTTTTTTTTTTTGGCAGAGTCTAACTTTGTCAGCCAGGCTGGAGTGCAGTGGTGCCATCTTGGCTCACTGCAACCTTCGTCTCCCAGGTTCAAGTGATTACTTGTGCTTCAGCTTCCTGAGTAGATGAGATTACAGGCATGCAACACCACACCCAACTAATTTTAGTAGTTTTAGTAGAGACACGGTTTCACCATGTTGGCCAGGCTGGGCTCGAACTTTTGACCTCAGGTGATCTGCCTGCTTTGGCCTATAGGCATGAGCTACCATGCCCAGCCACAAGAATGTTGCTGATTTTTGTACCTGATGATCTGAGATTTTTTTCCTGGTTCTAAAATTCTGTGATTTCTTCCAAAGTTCAGGACCCAAAGAAAGTTGATGCCCATATGCAAAGTTCTGTTAAATCTAGGGAGTGAATGTCAGACATATGATTATTTTTTCTAGATTAGAGGATAGGATCTTGATGAGGAAGTCATTAGTGACTTCCCCAAGGTAACATGGCTAGGAAATAGCAGAGCTTGGATTCAAACTCATGAAGGTTGGCTCCAGAGTCTGTACATTTAACCTCTTACTATGTTTATAATAATTATTAGGTAACAATTATATTGAATAAAGACAGGGTCTTGCTATGTTGCCCAGGCTGGTCTTGAATTCCTGAGCTCATTCAGGATAGGATAATGAGAATTGGAGTCTAGTAAAAAGTGTCCAGACATTGTTATGTCAAGCAGAATCTACATGTAAACATATTTGGTTTAGCTGAATGTGGTGACATGTGCCTGTAGTCCCAGGTGCGCAGCAGGTGGGGGTAGGAGGATTGCTTGAGCCCAGGAGTTCAAGGTTTCAGTGAGCTGTGATCCTGCTACTGCACTCCTGCTTGGGCAACAGAGTGATAATCCACCTCTAAATATTAAAAAAAATAATTAAAAATATGATATGCAAATTTGCTTGTAAGAGGTAAGAAAGGAAGGAAGCTCCATGGCTGTTTCACATTTGTGTGTGCTATAACATTTGGATTTATTTTTTTATTTTTATTTTTTTTTTTTGAGACGGGGTTTCGCTCTTGTTCCGCAGGCTGGAGTGCAATGGCGCAATCTCGGCTCATCGCAACCTCCGCCTCCTGGGTCCAGGCAATTCTCCTGCCTCAGCCTCCTGAGTAGCTGGGATTGCAGGCATGCGCCACCATGCCCAGCTAATTTTTGTATTTTTAGTAGAGACGGGGTTTCACCATGTTGACCAGGATGGTCTTGATCTCTTGACCTCGTGATCCACCCGCCTCGGCCTCTCAAAGTGCTGGGATTACAGGCGTGAGCCACCGCGCCCGGCCTGGATTTTTTTTTTTAATGGAGTCTCGCTCTGTCTCCCAGACTGGAGTACAGCAGCACAATCTCAGCTCACTGTTACCTCTGCCTCCCTGGTTCAAGTGATTCTCCTGCCTCAGTCTTCCAAGTAGCTGGGATTACACGTGCATGTTACCATACCCATAAAAATTTATTGTTACCATACCAATAAAAATTTTTGTATTTTTAGTAGAGATGGGATCTCACCATGTTGTCCAGGCTGGTCTTGAACTACTGACCTCAGGTGATCCACCTGCCTTGGCCTCCCAAAGCGCTGGGATTGCAGGCGTGAGCCACCGTACCCAGCCCGGATTTCTTTTTCTTCAAGTGTACAATTCAGTAATACTATCCGATGTGTTTGGTTCAGATTATTTTGTGCAAATGAGATTTGTTCCAAAAGAAACTCCACAGGAGACAGAATTACTCTTATTTAAAATGCTCATATTCTCAATGGTGGTAAACAACAATTCATAGAAGATTATGAAATGGCTAGGTGCAGTGGTGCATACCTGTACTCACAGCTACTTGGGAGGTTGAGGTGAGAGGATTACTTGAGCGCAGAAGTTCGAGACTAGCCTCAACAACATAGCAAGACCCTGTCTCTTAAAAAAGACAGGGTTTTTTAATAATTAAAAAAAACTCATATTTCATATGAGTTTTTTTAAATTATAAAAAGTGAATGTTTTTCTTTCCATTTCTACCCAGTTAAAAAATAATTCTCTTCCTTTGTGCCTATTGTTTTTATTAGACAAATTATTTGAAAGAACAAATCTAAGTTGTGGTTTTAGTCATTTAGGATTCCTTCAGGTGGTATTAGTGCATGAATTCAGCCAATTCTTTGTCTATTTATTACTATCATTATTAGTATTATTATTACTAATAGAGACAGGTTCTTGCTGTATTGCCCAGGCTGGTCTCCCAACTCCTGAGCTCAGAAGATCCTCCTGCCTCAGCCTCCCAACGTGCTGGGATTCCAGGCCCTCAATTTTCTTTGGGTACAGACTCAGTGTTTTCTGCATTTACACACTGGAACTAAGGCGAACGAAGAGAGTAGGGGATGTGATTGGGGCAGCACTTTGCTTGTACTTATTCCCTACTTCTATGCACAGCCTGGTCCTGGACACTTTTTGTGACAGCCAGTGTTATTCTCAGCATCTCACTGCCTCTTGTTTTGTGAGACATACTGGGATTAAGGAATGATTATTGAACTCTAAAAGTTAGTTTTGTCTTAGTGTGACTGAAAAGTATTTGGTATAATTTTCATTGTCATAATCTTTGCCATTCCTGTGACTTACAGGGACTTGGAGAAAAAATTCAGATAGTATAGCACTGTCAACCTAAATGTGAAGACATTACTTAGCAACACCTTTTCCCCCCTTCTCAAAAGTATTTATATTAGGCCCCAAATTTGTATTTTTGGTTAAAAATGTCATTGCAGATCCAAAGTTTCATTTTTCATAAACTGTTTATTGGATTGTATAAAGTCCTCTCTCATTCCAAAAGAATATTTTTGCTGTCAAAATATCTCTGAGTAAATGGAAGGTGTAGTTGTTTGATATCAGAAAAAAATAAGTTAAAATTCCTAGATTTTGACTGGGTGTGGTGGCTCACACCTGTAATCCCAGCACTTTGAGAGGTTGAGGTAGGTGGATCATGAGGTTAGGAGATTGAGACCATCCTGGCCAACATGGTGAAACCCCATCTCTGCTAAAAATACAAATAATTAGTTGGGTGTGGTGACACATGCCTGTTGTCCCAGCTACTCAGGAGGCTGAGGCAAGAGGATTGCTTGAACCTGGGAAGCAGAGGTTGCAGTGAGCTGAGATCTCACCTCTACACTCTAACCTGGTGACAGAGAAAGACTCCATCTCAAAACACAAAAACAAAAAATCTTAAGATTTTATCTACTACATATGGGTGTTTATGCTCAGAAAAATTTAAATATTTGTCCTCATCTACCAAAAACTTAAAAGTGGTTAAACATAATTATGTTGTAAGATATAATTTAAAAATTTTGTACTAAAGGGAAGTTGAGGCTGGGCATGATGGCTCATGCCTGTAATCCCAGCACTTTGGGAGACCAAGGCAGGTGGATCATGAGGTCAGGAGTTCAAGACCAGCCTGGCCAACATGGTGAAACCCTGTCTCTACTAAAAATACAAAAATTGGCCAGGCGGGCACCTGTAACTCCATCTGCTCAGGAGTCTGTGGCTGAGGCAGAGAATTGCTTGAACCTGGGAGGCGGATACAGCAGTGAGCCAAGATCGCATCTCTGCACTCCAGCCTGGGAGACAGAGCGAGACTCCGTCTCAAAAAAAAAAAAGGAAGTTGCTAAGAAATAGAGCAATAATTTTTGTTAATTTGGAAACCATGGCAACACAGTAAATATTATGTTTCTTATGTTATGTCTCTTAATTTGTCTTTCAGTGTTCTTTTGGCATGAGTGTCATGGAAAAGTAAACAAAATTAAACACAGTGAACTCTGAGCCTTAGCTACCTGAGTTAGTCCTTTTCTTTTTCGAGACGGAGTTTTGTTCTTGTTGCCCAGGCTGGAGTGCAATGGCAGGATCTTGGCTCACCACAACCTTCCCTTCCCAGGTTCAAGCAATTCTCCTGCTTTAGCCTCCCAAGTAGCTGGGACTACAGGCATGCACCACTATGTCCGGCTAATTTTTTATTTTCAGTAGAGACAGGGTTTCTCCATGTTGGTCAGGTTGGTCTCAAACTCCTGACCTCAGGTGATCCACCTGCCTCGGCCTCTCAAAGTGCTGGGATTGTAGGTGTGAGCCACTGTGCCCGGCCTAGTTATTTTCTTTGGATGTTTTACTTTCTCAAATTTTATATTTTAAATTTCTTGAAATTAAGGCATAGTCTACAAAGGCCCAGATTATACAGTATCTCTCTTCTTTCCATGCCGGTTGCATAGGTTTTATATTATGGATATATGTGCAGGCTGGCAATTCAAGACTTCATTGGCTCAGCTAAGGGCATTTCTGTCAAATTATAAACTGTGAATTTGTCTCCTTTAAAACAGAAGTTTTAGCACCATCATCACTGTGACACAGAAGTTTTAAAGCTAGAGGATTTTCTTCTTTTAAAGTCGTTTGAGTGTGTTTTCACATACTACTGTACTATTTTGTTTTGTTTTGTGACGAGGTCTTGCTAGGTTGTCCAAGCTGGACTCGAATTCCTAGGCTCAAGTGATTCTTCCACCTTGCCTCCTGAGTAGCTGGGATTACAGGCACCACCACCATGCCTGGCTTGTTTTTGAAAAACTCTGAACACAGAAAGATTTTGGCAATAATACAAGTATCCATGAGCCTAATACCCAACATCAACAAATGTTAACCTTTTGTCACAGTTGTTTCAGATCTTTTCTTTAAAATGTTAGGAAGAAAGGAAGGGGGAACGAGAGAGAAATCAAGTTTAAGGCCCTTTGTTTCACTCCTCAGGCCTATTGCTCGCCCTCCTCCTATTAAGGAATCATTGTGATAAAATAAAAATTTGTCCTTCCTGTTCATGTTTTAAAGTTCTGATAACTTCTGGTCCCACCGCCTGGAGCCAATGTGTAGCTATGAGGGGCCATGTCTCGCCACCACTGCCCAGGCTGGCTTTGGTGTTGGGTGCCAGGCCTGCCTCACCTGTCTTGGGGTGCCCAGGGTAAAGGCAGGAGTAATGGTTATTCCTGTAAGCAAACTGAAGTGTGACAACAGTCTCAAAGGGTCTGGGCCATCAGCCATAGCATCTAGCCCCACTTAGAGGATTCTGTCAGAGACTAGTTGATTGTTAAAAGGTTGCAGAGCTTGAGCTAATTTACCCTGAAGTGTATTTCCTGATCTAAAAAGCTTCATTGCTTTCTGCTGACCGTAGCCCCAGATGAGAGTTACTACCAGGGTGGAAAATTTCAACTTGAAACTGGACTTCCTGATGCATACAACATGGTGCCTTCCAAAGTGAAATGCCTGACCAGGATCTGCTACCCCAACATCCCAGAGATGGGGGAGATATGTCTAAAGTTTACTGAGGTCATTCGATTGACAGCACTGGCTGGGCTCCCATGAGAACATTAAAGATGTTGTTTGGAGATTAAATTCTTTGTTTACTGATCTTCTGAATTTTGATGATCCACTGAATATTGAAGCTGCAGAACATCATTAGGGGGACAAGGAGGGCTTCTTGAGTAAAGTAGATGACTACATCAAGTGTTACACTAGATGATAAAAGGAGTAGATTGCAGTCCCGTGGACTGCGTGTTACAGTTTGTTTCTAACATGAAACAGCGGCAAAAGGCAGCACCTCCTCTCCCGTCCCCTGACTCTCCCTCCCAGTCCCCCTGGATTGTCCCAGTCTTGTGACCACATTGTTCTGAAGAAGACCATCCTCATGACTGCCCATTGTAGATGGAGAATTCAACATAAAGACAGCAAGAAAACTTATTTGGGTTTCTAAAGAGTTATCTGCTTACCTTGTGTTTTAGGCTGTTTTTGCATTGCTGTGAATACCTGAGACTGGGTAATTTGTAAAGAAAAGAGGTTTAATTGGCTTATGGTTCTGCAGGCTGTACAAGCATGGCACTGACATCTGCTTGGCTTCTGGGGAGGCCTCAGGGAGCTTTTACTTAAGGTAGAAGGTGAAGCAGGAGCAGTTGTGACATGTGGCGAGAGCAGAAACGAGAGTGCAAGGGGGGCAGCCAGATCTCATGAGAACTTACTGTTGTGAAGACAATACCATGCCGTGAGGGATCCACCACCATGACCCAAACACCTCCCACCAGGCCCCACCTCCAGCACTGGGGGTCACATCTCAACATGATATTTGGAAGAGACATCTAAACTATACCACCTTAACTTGTTGACTTTTTGAACTTGTATTGTTTAGGCTGTTGGTGAAATTCTTTAGAAGTTATAATGCAGAAACTGGACCCCTTCCTGACACCTTACACTAACATTAACTCCAGATGGATTAAAGACTTAAACATAAGACCTAACACCATAAAAACCCTAGAAGAAAATCTAGGCAAAACCATTCAGGATATAGGCGTAGGCAAGGACTTCATGACCAAAACACCAAAAGCATTGACAACAAAAGCCAAAATAGACAAATGGGACCTAATCAAACTCCACAGCTTCTGCACAGCAAAAGAAACAGTCATTAGAGTGAATCGGCAACCAACAGAATGGGAAAAAATTTTTGCAGTTTACCCATCTGACAGAGGGTTAATATCCAGAATTTACAAAGAACTGAAACAGATTTACAAGAAAAAAACAAACAAGCCCATTCAAAAGTGGGCAAAGGATATGAACAGATACTTTACAAAAGAAGACATGCATGAGGCCAACAAACATATGAAAAAATGCTCATCATCACTGGTCATCAGAGAAATGCAAATCAAAACTACATTGAGATACCATCTCACGCCAGTTAGAATGGCGATCATTAAAAAATCTGGAGACAACAGATGCTGGAGAGGATGTGGAGAAATAGGAACACTTTTATACTGTTGGTGGGAGTGTAAATTAGTTCAACCATTGTGGAAGACAGTGTGGCGATTCCTCAAGGACCTAGAAATAGAAATTCCATTTGACCCAGCAATCCCATTACTGGGTATATACCTAAAGGATTATAAATCGTTCTATTATAAGGACACATGCACACGAATGTTCATTGCAGCACTGTTTACAATAGCAAAGACCTGGAACCAACCCAAATACCCATTGATGATAGACTGGACAGGGAAAATGTGGCACATATACACCATGGAATATTATGCAGCCATCAAAAACGATGAGTTTGTGTCCTTTGTAGGGACATGGATGAACCTGGAAACCATCATTCTCAGCAAAATGACAGAAGAACAGAAGATCAAACACCGCATGTTCTCACTCATAGGCGAGTGTTGAACAATGAGAACACATGGACACAGGGAGGGGAGCACTACACACTGGGGTCAGTTGGGGGGAAATAGGGGAGGGACGGTGGGGGGTGGGGAGCTGGGGAGAGATAGCAAGGGGAGAGATGCCAGATGTAGGTGATGGTGAGGAAGGCAGCAAATCACACTGCCACGTGTGTACCTATGCAACAATCTTATATGTTCTTCACATGTTCCCCAAAACCTAAAATGCAATAAAATAAATAAATGGAAAAAAAAGAAAAGAAAAAAATCAAATAGGATATATGTAGGTGAGAAAAATAAATAAAAATCTAGAAGTTTGAAAAAAAAAAAAAAGTTATAATGAACTCAAAATTGAGGCTGGAGCTTTCTTATTCTTTTTGCAAACAAAATTGATTTTCTGCCCAAGTGATACTCATGACGTGTTCAGTGTAACTTGCAAATTGGAATAAGAAACCTACTACAAATTGTTATTGTGTGCAAATGCTCTTAGTATCTTCTATGAATGTTGGCCCTGTCTAGATGTTGTAAAGTTTCTCAGAATGCATAAAGCCTTTTACTGTAGACATTTTTATTGAAATGTGTATTTTATTTAATTTAAGTATATTTTTGTACCAATTACATTTTTACAATGTAATGCTTCATTTTTTTGTATTCTCATTTTGTGTTTTGTATTTTCATTGCATAGGGCAAAAATGTTGGGTTGGTTGAGCATGGTGGCTCACGCCTGTAATTCTAGCACTTTGGGAGGCCAAGGTGGGTGGATTATGTGAGCTCACAAATTGAGACCAGCTGGGGCAACATGGTGACACGCGCCTATAGTTCCAGCTACTCAGGAGGCTAAGGTGGGAGGATTGCCTTGAGCTCACGGAGGTCGAGGCTGCAATGAGCCATGATCATGCCCTAGACAACAAAGCGAGACCCTGAAGCACTAAGTGTGCCCAAATAGCAAATAAAATACTGGAAAACTGATGTCAAAGATGGAATTTTACACCAATAAGTGATTGCTGATCTGCAATTCATGTCAAAATGTAAGGGTCAAAATATTTAACCTCAGATACAGTACGATTTCATGGTTTCATTTTTCCCTTAAGTAATGCATTTAATTGTTCATGGTGTATGAAATATTTGTGCAATCAGAAAAGAATCAAATAAAAACAGGGCTTAAAATGACTTAGTTTTCCAATGAAGCAACAAACATACAAGGTATGTTTCTCTACTGGGTGCCAGAAACAATGCTTGGCACCTATACGAAATTAAAAAGTGAGGAGCGTAATTTATACTCCATTGCCCCCTCCCCAGATCACATAGTTACATTTTATATTCTTGCTGAGGGAATAAAGCATGTATATATGAACAAATAGGAAATGGTCATAAAAACAGATAGTACATATGGTTTCCACTGTATAGATACTTTCTGAAAATGGTAATAAGACCTATCTTGAGAGTTAATCATGAAAATTAATTGACATTTATATTAAATCAGTACATAAATTGTCACGAGTGTTTCAAATGTTAGTTTATTTCATTATTATTAGGAATATTATTATATGAAGGAGTAGAATAATGGAGAAAGCATGGAATTTGATGTTACACACATTTGACAAAGTTTGGCTCTAAAGCATGCTAGGTGGGTGATTAAAGTTATTTTATTTCTTTGAAAAAAACAAACAAACAAAAAAAACAAAAAAAAACAACCAACTAGGAAAGATGTCGAGTCAACTGCCAACTGAAGTGAAATACAAAGAAGCTATGAAAGACATGATTCATTTTGTCCAAATGCAACAAGATTATGGCTCTAAAAAATCATCTGTTGCTCTCAGGTCCACATGTGGCAAGGACATTTTGGAGCTCTTTGAAACTCAATCTGAATGATAAAAATTAAAACAAGCAAACAAACAAAAAGGCAGGGAGCCCATTCTCACATGCTGCCCAGAGGAAACTGGCTAGAGCTGGGACCTGCTGGGGTTGGTGTTCCTGCGGTAGTCATATGACTGTAAGCCAGTAGCTACTTCTTAGGGTGCCTCAGCCCAAGCAATGTCTGATGCCACTGAGACTGTACCTGCGGCCACCTTCTGCATTTGCTTTGGCTCTGGACCCTGCTCGGGGGTGAGCCTCTTAGGCCTTGGGGGACCAGGAATCAGCAATGGCATATGCCATACTTGGCCAGTTTAATGCACATTGGAGGAAGAGCCTGGAAGTGAGGCAGGTGGATTTATTCCAGCTTTTAGACATTTGAACCAGTGAAACCAAATGCAAATAAATGTTTGTCTGGTTTCAAGAAAAAGTTTTAATATGTATCACCATAAACAGCCTTGCTTAATGGGTTTTTGTGTATTGCCTTCTAAGAGCTCTGTAGACAACAGGTGTGTAAAACAGCTAGCACTATGATGGGAAACTGCCAGAATTGTAAGTAGTTCAGTATGGCTGGAGTGGGGTTAGGAAATGGGAGGAGGTGATGTTAGAGAGGAAATAGGGACCAGTCATGAAAGGATTTGTGTGCTGAGGAATTTACATTTGATTTTCAAAGCTTGGGGAGCCATTAAAGGGTAAATCCTTTTTTGGATTTGAATTACAGTATAATTGCTTTAGTCACCCAGTGGATAGTGAGTGGTAGGAGGTAGAAGGCAGAAAACAGTTAGGAAGCTGTTATAGTTATTGATTGATTGATTGAAACAGGGTCTCACTGTGTTGCCCAGGCTGTAGTGCAGTGGTACAATCTTAGCTTACTGCCACCTCTGCTTCCTGGGTTCTGGGATTACAGGCATACACCACAACACCTGGTTAATTTTTGTGTTTTTTACAGAGATGGGTTTTAAGACAGTGACAGTGGGAATACAGAGGAAAGTCTGGATAGAAGAAATAGTAAAGAGAATCTTGATGGAATCTAGTTGAGACTCAGCAACTGAATACGGAGAGAGGATAGAAAAGAATGAGGACTCTATTGCAAAAGTAGTTGGGGTAGTTGATGGGGAATATAAAAAAGAAGAGGAAGATTAAGGGAAAGATTATAAATTAAATTAGGGTTGTATTGAGTCTGAGGTTCTAGTGGGAGAGCCTCAATTTTTTTTTTTTTTTTTTTTTTTTTGAGACAGAGTCTCACTCTGTTACCCAGGCTGGAGGACTGTGGCACGATCTTAGCTCACTCCAACCTTTGTCTCCTAGGTTCAAGTGATTCTTGTGCCTCAGCCCCCTGAGTAGTTGGGAATACAGGTGTGTGCTACCACACCTAGCTAATTTTTGTTTTTAGTAGAGACGGGGTTTTGCCATGTTGCCCAGGCTGGCCTTGAACTCCTGAGCTGAAGTGATTTGCTTTCCTCAACCTCCCAAAGTGCTAGGACTACAGGCATGAGCCACTGCTTCCGGCCTCAATTAAAAAAGAAAGAAAAGGCTTCACAAATTTGCATGTCATCCTTGCACAGAGGCCATGCTAACCTCTGTGTCTGTCCAGTTTTAGTGTATGTGCTGCCACATAATTGAGTCCACAGCCTCAATTTTTAATAGCAGTTGGATCAGGATTGTGGGAGAAAATTCTAGGTTGGGCATAGAGATTTACAGTCTAACAGTATGACCTGGGAGAGAATATAGAATGACAAGAGCAAGAGATCAATCAAGCTTGAGAGCTTTGGTTATATTAAAATTTAAGAGACTAACAGGGAAAAATGTGCTTATGAAGGATTCTGAAGTAGAGAGATCAGAGAATAAAGTGGAAAACCAGGAGACACTAGAATTGGGGAAAGCTAAGAGATGGGAGTTTTAAGAAGGAATGTGTGTTTAGTGATATCGGAAGTCCAGAAAGGACAGACGAGTTAATAATAGAAAAATTCTATTGGGTTTGATAGTTAGAGGTCATTAGTGACTTTTGCAATGAGCAATTTCAGTAAGGTGATGTGAGCAGAAGCCAGATTGCAGTCGTTTGAAGAGACTGAGAAGGTAGGAGGGAGGTGTGAGAAAACTTAGCTGTAGAGAAGACAGGGTAGAATTGGACGAGGGTGAGATTTTCCACTTGCCTTTTAAAGATCAGAGAGACTTTGAACCTAGTTACGATGAAGAGAGTGAACCAAGAGAGGTAGAGAGCAAAGATGAGGAAGAGAGATCAGATAGTTGGGACAAAGTTCTAGGGAGGACATCATAAAATAGAGGGTGTGTATGTGTGTGAATGTGTGTTGCGGGGGCTTGGGAGGGTTTGACTTTCAACAACAGCAGAGATAGCTCTTCCAGTAGAACCACAGGAAAAGTAAGAAAGAAGGGTAAGACTGGGAAGTCTGTTAGTGGCTTTGTGGGGTGTGGCGGGAATGCCTTCTTCAGACCTTAAAATGTCTTGTCATGAAAACGTTGGCACAGGAGTGGAAATACTGAAAGTATCAGAATTGTAGTCATGAATAAAGTGCTGAACTGGAAGGTCTTGCAGAGAAACTGTTTCCATTGGTAATTCAGATCATTTATGTTATGTATCTTGGAAGTACCTTCCTGTTTTTCTTGTTGCTTTTTAAATAGGCTACACATTTTTACTGTGACACAGTGTTGATGGGTACCCATTTTGTTTTTAAAAACCTTGTACAGTTCATTATGCAGTAGTCTCTTCTTCATGTGGTTTCGCTTTCTGAGGTTTCAATTACTTACGTTCAACCACAGTTTGAAAATATTAAATGGAAAATTTCAGAAATAAACAATTTGTTTTTGTTTAAATTGTGTGCTGTTCTGAGTAGCATGCACGGTCTTGTGCATGAATCATCCCTTTGTCTAGTGTATCTACACTATATGCTACCTGCCAGATAGTCTCACAGGAGCTGGCTCTGTTAGCAGGTTGACTGTCATGGTATCATATTGTTTTGTGTTTGAGTAATCTTTATTTTATTTAATAATGACTCCAAAGAGCAAGAGGATCCTGACAATTTGGGTATGCCAAAGAGAAGCCATAAAATTCTTCCTTTAAGTGAAAAAATGGAAGTTCTCAGTAAGGAAAAAAATTGTGGGCTGAGGTTGCTAAGATCTGTGGATGCATCTTCTGTTCAAATTGTGAAGAAAGAAAAAGAAATATGTACTAGTTTTCCTACTGCATCTCAGACTGCAAAAGTTATAGCCACCGTGTGATAAGTATAGTTATGATGGAAAAGACTAGATTTCTGAGTGGAAGACATGAATAAAAACATGCTCTGATTTGTGACAGTGGGATAGGGCTTGGTACCATCCGCAGTTTCAGGCATCTATAGGAGGGCTTGGAACTGATTGCCCTTGGATAAGGAGGAACTACTGTATACGTACATGTATGTACAGAGTACATACATCCTGAAGAAATACACTTATTTGTGGTTCATTACATACAGTACTTAAATATACATACCCTTCCCCTCTTTCCAGATAGTAGTCTCAAGTGAAATTCAATTTATGGATTATATTTTAGGGAAACAGCACTGTCTAAACCATTGAATAGGTTCCATCTTAACTTGTAGACCCATTGGGTGTATGGAAAATTTAGAATACGATTGATTGGCGGTGCATGAGTCTCTGATTTGGAATGCCACCATGAGCCACAGCAAGTTTATTTTAGCCTGTTCCCCTCTGTTTATTTAACTGAAGCAGAACAAAGTCCAGATTTAAAATTCAGAAAGTTTAAGAATGCTTTGATTATTGGACATCACAGAATATAGCTAATCACATTTTACTTCGAGACGTTTTTACCTCACTTTTTCCTTGGTGTTTCAGGTAAATTAATTCAACAATGGAATAGTAAGGATGGTGGCAGCCTGGCGACAAAATAAAAAAATGTTGCCGGGCGCGGTGGCTCAAGCCTGTAATCCCAGCACTTTGGGAGGCTGAGGCGGGTGGATCACGAGGTCAAGAGATCGAGACCATCCTGGTCAACATGGTGAAACCCAGTCTCTACTAAAAATACAAAAAATGAGCTGGGCATGGTGGCACGTGCCTGTAATCCCAGCTACTCAGGAGGCTGAGGCAGGAGAATTGCCTGAACCCAGGAGACGGAGGTTGCGGTGAGCTTAGATTGCGCCATTGCACTCCAGCCTGGGTAACAAGAGCGAGACTCTGTCTCAAAAAATAAAAATAAAAAAATGTTGTCACTGCTTTTTAGTTCTTTTGTATGTATATACCCATAAATGGAATTATTGGATCAAATGATACTTCTGTGTTTTAGCCAACTTTATTTTGTTTTGTTTGTTTTTTGAGACAGAGTTTCACTCTGTTGCCCAGGCTGGAGTGCAATGGTGCGATCTCAGCTCACTGTAACCTCCACCTCCCGGGTTCAAGTAATTCTTGTGCCTCAGCCTCCTCAGTAGCTGGGATTACAGGCATGCCACCACCATGCCCAGCTAATTTTTTCCATTTTTAGTAGAGACAGGGTTTTGCCGTGTTGACCTGGTTGGTCTTGAACTCCTGGCCTCAAGTGATCTACCCTCATTGGCTTCTCAAAGTGCTGGGATTACAGGCGTGAGCCACCACACCCAGCCTTTATTTTGAATTTAGTTAAATCTTGGTTGTCCTTTATTATATCCCATTTATTTTGTATGTATGAGGTGTATATTAAAATTAATCTATAGCAGCTCTTTCATCTGATTGTATTCCAAGGTGAAAATGGTAATGTTAACTACCTTGAAGTATGTTTTATGTACCCATAATTGTCTATTCAAAAATAATTTAAAAATATATCACAATAAATTGTAGAGCATACATTTCATCTACTATGTTGGAATCAGTGTTGGCTCCTTGCTACTGTTGCTTATCCATGTTGTTTCAAGCATCTAGTAACAATGTATAGAAAGAACCAGATAAAGTAGTTTTAAATCCTGTTTATTTCTTTTAAAGCATGTGGTTTTAGTGGCCTCTCTTTAACACAATCTCCAAGGGAGGTAACATATAACTCTAGTTGGCTAAGTAACAGAGGGAAAGGTGTTTGTGTCTCTGAAGCCCACCTTCATTCTGTTCCCTTCCTTTATATAGTTAAAAATGTCTTATTAAAGAATAGATTTTAATTATCTCTAAGTTGGGTTTTATGAAGGAAGTCTCATTTTAGTATAGATTGTACAGAATTGGCTACAGACAAATCTTAGAAGGATAAGAATCATTCCACTACCATATAGAAACCAGACAGAAGATTTCTAAGCTATTTCCTTATCTCATTTCCTTGATACTGTGACCTATGGCCTACAATTCATTTGTTGTTGTTTTTTTGTTTTGTTTTGTTTTGTTTTGAGACAGATTTTCGCTCTTGTTGCCCAAGCTGGAGTGCAGTGGCGTGATCGTGATCTTGGCTCACTGCAACCCCTACCTCCCAGGTTCAAGCGATTCTCCTGCCTCAGCCTCCCTAGTAGCTGGGACAAAAGTCATGTGCCAGCACGCCTGGCTAATTTTGTAATTTTAGTAGAGACAGGGTTTCTCCATGTTGGTCAGGCTGGTCTCGAACTCCTGGCCTCAGATAATCCACCTGCCTCAGCCTTTCAAAGTGCTGGGATTACAGGTGTGAGCCAGTATGCCCAACCTTCATTTATTTTTTTAGTAGACATTGAGGCACAAAAGTTGTGGGGTGAGGGAAGCATGGAATTTTAATACAACATAATAAAGCCACAGTAGAGCCATGGGTATAGAGCCTTACTTTATGAAAGAGGGAATGGGGGAAATCTTCATAGATGGTGATATTTTACTGGGTAAGAGAAGGGAGAACAGTTGCTGCCAAATAGTTTCTGAAGAGAACGCAATAGAGTCCAGGAGTGGAGAGAGATGGGATGCATCCAGTACATGTGAACCAAGTAGAGTAGTCCCCTCTTATCCATGGGAGATACATTCCAAGCCCTCCAGCAGATGCCTGAAACTGGATAGTACCAAACCTGATTGCCATCAATCAGAACACGATTCTGTTCATGTTTTCCACCTACAAATGTAATGCCGTCTCCATCGTAGCTGTCATGCACTGTGACTGTAGCTTTTGCAGTTTGAGGTGCAGCAGTAAAACTAGCACAAATTTCTTTTTCTTTCCTCACAATTTCATGGATAGATTTGTTCTTACCATAGATCTTAGCTACCTCAGTGCATGATTCCTTTTTCTTTAAGTTTACAACATTCACCTTTTCACTTAAAGGAAGTGCTTTATGGCTTCTCCTTGGCATACCTAATTGGCAGAATCACTCTTGCTCTTCAAGGTCATTATTAATTAAGGTGAGGATTACTTCAACACAATCACTGTGATTTGATAACTGAGATAGTTATCAAACAGGTGGGTAGCATAGACAGCATAGATGTGCTGGACAAAGGGATGATTCATGTGCTGAGAGACTTTATCATACTATTCAGAATGGCTTGCAATTTAAAACATGAATTGTTTATTTCTCAAATTTTTCACTCAATATTTTTGTACCTTAGTTAACCATGGGAAGCTGAAACCACAGATAAGTGGGGGACTACTGGACTAGCAAGTAAGATGGAGACCTGACTATGAGGAGTCCTATTTCTGTTTTGCCTCTCTTCTTTTTTCTGTTCTTCCTTTTGTGCTGTTCTGTGGAATTTTTGCTTTAACCATAAGTAATAAGGAGTTGCCAGAGGATTTTACACAGTGGGATGACATGATCAGAAATACGTTTTGAAAGGCTGATTTTTCTATCATATAACCATATAGAAGATGAATTATAAGGCAGATTCTGGAAGTAGGTAGATGGATTTGGAGGTAATTGCAGTAGTGCAAGCAAGAGATGAAAAATTCCTGTGATACAATTCCATTTATATGAAATGTCCAGAATAGGCAAATGCGTAGACACAGAAAGTAGATTAGTGGTTGCCAGGAGCTGGGAGGAAGCACTAATGGGTACCAGGTTTCATTTTGGGGTATGAGAATGTTCTGGAATTAGTCATGATCATAATACATCCTGTGAATATACTAAAAACCACGGAATTGTATACTTTTATTTATTTTTGAGGCAGGATCTTACTCTGTTATCCAGGCTGGAGCGCAGTGGTGCAATCTTGGCTCAGTGCAGCCTCCACTTTCCAGATTCAAGCAATTTTCCTGTCTCAGCCACCTGAGTGGCTGGGATTACAAGTATGCGCCACCACGCCTGGCTAATTTTTCTATTTTTAGTAGAGGTGGGGTTTCATCATGTTGCCCAGGCTGGTCTCAAACTCTTGGCCTCATGTAATCCTCCTGCCTTGGAAAGGCTGGGATCACAGGCAAAAGTGCTGCACCCAGTTGGAATTGTATATGTTTATTTATTAATTTTTTTTTTAAGATGGGGTTTCACCATGATGGCCAGGCTGGTCATAAACTCCTGACCTCAGGTGATGCACCCACCTCGGCCTCCCAAAGTGCTAGGATTACAGGCGTGAGCCACCGCGCCCGGCCTTGTGTACGTTTAAATAGTGAATTTGATGATATGTGAATTCTGTCTTAATTTTAAAACAGAGAGAGGTGGGGAGTGGGGAGATGAAGAGTTCTCGAAATGAGCAGGAACAATGAGATAAAGAAAGCTGAGATGGGTTTGATAGAGACTCAGTGGTAGAGAATTATCAGTACTTGGGGACTGATTATTGGCAGTCTCCAAAAAGAAAGAAAGGTTGGCTCTGAAGATTCTAGTTTATGTGATTGAATTAATTGTGAAAAAAGTGCTGGAAAAAGAGCAAGTGTGGAGAGGCATATAACAAACTGTGTGAAATGTGTTGAGTGTGTAATCAAGAAGTTAAAGGTAAAGGCCCAGATTTGAGGAGAGACTTAGGAATTCGAGAAAGAAATGACTTTATAAGAGCTGATTGAAGCAATCAATCAAACTTGCTGAAAGATAATATCTTGTCCTCCCCATCTCCTTTGCAAAGTCCCATTTGTTCTTTATTTTCAAATCTGTTGTACAGGCTGTTTTTGTTGTATAAAGCTGAGTTTTATATTACTTTTCAGGCAGAGGCAAGGCTGGCAGCAAAACGGGCTGCCCGGGCAGAAGCAAGAGATATACGCATGAGAGAACTGGAACGGCAACAGAAAGAGGTAATTTGAGGGAATAACCCTAATTTCATGCTTGTCTCGCCCAGAATCAGTACTTGGCTAGGTTATTCTGATGTGAATCTCATTTCCTTTGAAACACTGAGAATAGTATAAACTGATATGTGCATTTTATCAAGCCATTCTGTGCCAGCAAATTAAATGTGATATTTGTTTAAATAGTAACAACAAACACATATATAGCTGTTATTATGTACATTGTTATAAGTAATTAGTATTATGAGTGCTTTTTTATATTAGCTAAGGTAACTTTAGCAATGACAAAGCGTAGCATAGCTCTGATTGTCCTAAAATTTGGATGAATTATGATATCTATATAGTAAAACACTATAAAGTCATCCAGACTTACAGTTTTAAAGCATATTTAATAATGTAGGAAAATATGTAAGAATATGAAAAAAAGGCAAACCAAAACAATTGATAGGACTCCAATTTTATATTACAAAAACCAGTATCCATATATAGCATCAAAACCTACTAGAAAGAAGTGATTATTAATACTGTGGTTTGTCTGTGGTGGAATTATTGTTGGTTTTACCTTCTTTCTATGCTTTTCTATAATTTACAAACTTTCAATATGCTTTTATCATCAGAAGGAAAGCAGAAAAAAATTTTTTAAGAATAGGTATATGGGGCTGGGCACAGTGGCTCATGCCTGTAATCCCAGCACTTTGGGAGGCCGAGGTGGGCGGATCACCTGAGGTAGGGAGTTTGAGACCAGCCTGACCAACATGGAGAAACCCCATCTCTACTAAAAACACAAAATTAGCTGGGCATGGTGGTACATGCCTGTAATTCCAGCTACTCGGGAGGCTGAGGCAGGAGAATCTCTTGAACCCAGGAGGTGGAGGTTGCAGTGAACCGAGATTGTGCCATTTCACTCCAGCCTGCTACAAGAGCGAAACTCTGTAAAAAAAAAAAAAAAGGCATATGTAATTGGGCTGATTAAAAGGAAATAAATATGCTTTCACTTTTCTGACAATGACTTGGCCCTGAAAATTTCCATAATATTTTTGATGTTGTAGTAGTATGAAGGAGCAAAAGCCAATGGGACAGTATTAAACATTTTCTTTTAATTTTGGTGGTGAATTTTCTGTGAGCAGGTTAAAAAGCAATGTAAATATTTTATATTGTCACAGCTCAAGTAAAACAGTAACACTTGACATGTTGCTAATTTTCTTTTAACCTAGTGTATAGTTTCAAATATGGAATGCAGTTCTTGGAGTGAATTGGAAGTGTTACAATTCATTGTGGTTTCACTCCTAAAATTATACTAAATATAATAGTAAGTGGATGAGCTGAGGTGGGAGTATCACTTGAGCTTGGGAGTTTGAAGTTGTAGTGAGCTATGATGGCACCACTGCACTCTACCCTGGGCAACCAAGTGAGATCCTGTCTTCAAAAAATACATATAAATAAATACATGAATGAGACAGTTATTAAATATAAGTTCTATTCACCATTCTCTAAAATACAGGGAACAATGCATCTCTTATTATTGAACATGTTTAGCTTACTAATTTTCTGTATTTTGATTGTATAACTTTGAGTCAGCTATCATTGCTCTTTAGGGAAAATGTGTATGATTAAGGCTTTTAAAGAATGCATTATGATGGAAACTGTTTGGTTTATGAAACTTTTGCATTTCTAGTACTCTCATCATTCCTTTGATCGGAAATGGGGACAGATTCAGAAGTGGCTGGTAGGCCAGTATTGCCTGTCCTGCATGTTGTGATCAGTTGCTGAAATAATGCAGTCTTGAAGTAAAACGTTAACTAATAGTTTGCAAAGTAAACTTATCCTTGTCTCTCTGGCTGCTTTATTGTGAGCACATAAGCAGAAGTTGGTAATAGTTACAATACAAAATATAAATGACTAACATTTATAGTAAAATAAATGATGCATACATACACAATCCAATCCACAATAGGATTGTCAGTTACTAGAATGAAGGAGATTTTTCTGTATTTACAATTTCTTCTAATTATAATACCCTTTTTGGGTGGGAGTGTGCTGTTGGGGCATGAATAGGAAATGAAAAGGTAGGAAGCTCAGAAACGAATTCAACTTTGAGTACATACTATATACCAGCACTGTGCTAGTGCTTTTTACATAGGTTTTTATTTCATATTATTAGACAGGTATTACTGTCTCAATTTTATAGATATGTTTATAAAGAATTGATGAAGTAAATAACTTGCATAGTCCTTTGCAGAACCAGTATTTGAAGGTATGAGAGAGTGCCACACCTGCTAACGTGTTGGAAGGTGAATGTTCCGGGAAGAAAAGGACCCACGTCCTCCTGGGCCTCCCATTAGTGTTAGTTCAGTCGACTTTCCATGAACCTAATGATTCTTTTTAAACTGGGTATCTGTCTTAATCAGTGGTGTATCTGAAAGAGTAAATATAGTTTTTAAAGTTTCCTAATTTGAAACCGAAGGAATGACTTTAGCCTCAACTTAATAAATACCATTTGTTGACAGATAAGATGGCCAGGTGTATTCATGGGACTGTGGTTTTCTTTTAATAAAACCATTCATCCTTCCTTCAGATGAACTTTTAAAAACAAAAAGTATATTTCATTTTCATTAAATTTATCAAAGCATCATTTTGAACAAATTAAGGTATCATACTATTTGTTCGTTCTTTAGCTCTTTAGTACTAATAAGGACTTTTGGGATAATGATGATGTCTTATTTTCCTCACTGTGGAATAGAGGGATACACCTTGTAACTGGCAACTAAGAACACAGTTTGCTGTAATCTTTTCTGGTTGTCCACTGGTATAATTTATTCAAGAGAAACCAATTGGCAATATAAATAGTACTCCAGAAATACCTGGGAAATGAAGCTTTTTATTCTTCCAGAGAAGGAAGAATCTCTGAGTAAAAACCGGAATGCCTTGCCATTTTCTTTCTTTTTTTTTCTTATGTAATTACTGGAAATGTAGCCAGTGTAGGATATTATCTTTACGGTTCAGTTGTCTGGTGAGTAAGAATGTTTAAATGCTGGTCCCAGCTTTGTGATCTTAAAGATTCTTACTTAATTCTTCTGTGCTGCAGCTTTCTTACTGCACAATGAAGGGATCAGAGTAGATGATCTCTAAGGACTCTTCTAGCTCTTAAAAATGGAGTTGCAGCCGCTGCGCAGTGGCTCATGCCTGCAATCCCAGCACTTTGGGAGGCCAAGGCGGGCGGATCACGAGGTCAGGAGATCAAGACCATCCTGGTGAACATGGTGAAA
>NW_022436944.1:56193887-56419792 GCF_009761245.1 Sapajus apella | reverse complement strand
TTTCCTTCTGTTTCCCTCATGTTTGCCACTATGCAAAAGTATTCAAGGTAGAAGTAATTAAAGACAACCCAAATGTTTTACCTTTCTTTATGAAAGTGGTCCTACTTGGCAGGCTCTTGGTAAAATATGTGTTTTGAATGTTTTTGGTGTAATTAAAATTTACCTTGAGCTTGCCTTACTGTTTTACCTAAATATATTTGTCAAGTAGGTTTAGAGAAGTACTATCAGGTATGGTAACCACTTGTAGGTAATTAAATTTAAATTGACTAAAATTAAATAGAATTTAAAATTTGGTTTCTCAGTTGCATTTCAAGTGCTCAGTAGCTCAATAGCCACATGTGGCTAGTGGCTACTACATTAGTGCAAATATAGAACGTTTTCATGGTCACAGAAAGTTCTATTGGACAGCGCTTATTTAAGGTATAGTTTATATATTATGCTATATAGCTTACTATATATGCTATAGTAACTATAGTTATTCTCTGTCTAAATTAACTGACCCATATGGAGGTTTATATTTTATTCTGTAGTTTTCTGAAGTCTTTTTCGGCCAGTTTTTGAAATGGAGCTAAAAAGAAAAGCTGTTTAAATATAGAGGTATTTCATATCAATACTTAATAAGGTATTTTAATTTATAATTTTTTTATTAATAGAAGGGGCATAATTGAAAGTATGAATTCATCTGTCTTTGCTGCATCTTTAATGGGCTGTGCTCTTTAGATGAGGTTTTTGAAAATGCTCTTGTGGCCAGGTGCAGCGGGTCACACCTGTAATCCCAGTGCTTTGGGAAGCTGAGGCAGGCAGATCACCTGAGGTCAGGAGTTCGAGACCAGCCTGGCCAACATGGTGAAATCCCATCTCTACTAAAAATAAAAAATCAGCCAGGTGTGGTAGCACGCGACATAGTATAGTCCCAGCACATGTATAGCCCCAGCACTTGGAGGCTGAGGCAGAAGAATTGCTTGAACATGGGAGGCTGAGACAGAAGAATTACTTGAACCCGGGAAGCAGAGGTTGAAGTGAGCTGAGATAGCGCCACTGCACTCCCGCCCGGGGGAGAAAAGGAAAAATGGGCGCCCAAAAAAAAAAAAAAAAAAAAAGAAAAGAAAATGCTCTTGTCTGATAGATGGAATGCGAAAAAGGCTAGAATAAAGGGAAGATTAGATATTAAACCATATATTTACCCTAGTACCCCAAATAATATTGAAAGGAGCATGTTGAGTTAACTCATCTTTATAGTAAAGGTTTTTTAAACTAACCAAACTAAGTAACCTAGACCTGATTTAATAAGCTGTACCCACCCTGCTAGGCTAACACACATGCCCTCAAAACTTTTGTGGTATCACTTGATAAAGAAAGGGAAGAAATTTTCTTGGCTTCTTGCAGACTACATATGTCTGTTGCATAACAAAAAAATGTAAGAGGCTGAGGCCGGCCAATCCCTTGAGGTCAGGAATTCGAGACCAGTCTGGTCAACATGGCAAAACCCTATCTCTGCTAAAAAATACAAAAATTAGCTGGGTGTGGTGGTGAGTGCCTGTAGTCCCAGCTACTCAGAAGGCTGAAGCACAAGAATCGCTTGAAACCGGGAGCCTGAGGTTGGGATGAGCCAAGATCATGCCACTGCACTGCAGCCTGGGCGACAGAGCGAGACTCTCATAAAAATGATGACAACAACAAAAAATGTAAATCAGTGATGAATTCCTAAAGATCAGAATACATGATTAGAAACTGAATCATAGTAGTGCTTATAAACAGACTTCACAACAGATTTGGTCAAGGGCATCAGTCACAGCAGATGTCAACCAGGGAGTTTTGAGGCACCGATTTGTTTTGCAAAATACAGCATTGATAAGCTATGAACCCAGTTGGTCAGTAAGGTTTAGATTTTCAGTCAGTGCAAATTACTTAATACTTTGGACTTGGAAATTTTGAAATATGAGAAATTCCTTACTGTTTTGGGTGATTAGGTTCTAGGGACTAGCCATTTTTATTTAACATGACTCAGGCCTTAATACTCCATTGCTAATAGCTAAATGTGGAAAAGTTTAGAATTACATTTAATTTAGTCAACTGTTAGGCTGCAGTCATATTTTAAAAATAATCTGCTTATGGCATTACTTGAGATAACTTGACCAACTCTAAAATATTTATGTAATTATTTCTAAGCATAAATAGTTTTTCATATTAACAACACACAGGCTCTATTTCACTTAGTTCTTTCCTAGTTAGAATGGTGAAAGAAAAAAAAAAGAAATCTTTACAGTAAGTGCAAAATTATAACCCAAGTATTTTTAGAACCATAAATTGTCTTCTTAAAATACATTGGTGATAATGTAAACCCTTCTTCCTGCCTGCATAAACCGATGATCACAATGAAAAAAATAGATTAATGTCTTTTTTTAATGCTGAATTCAACTTCTCTTTGTTAAGTATACTTGCATATTTTTATCTTGGTATATTAAACTCTCTTGGTCTTATACAGACCATTCCAATTGGTCTGACATACATACTCCTGATAAAATAAGAACATTGCCAAGATTATTTCTACTTTCTTTCCAACTAAAGAATGTGGCTGCCCCAAAGATAAGTTGTCCAAACCCGTCTGCTCTCAGGAGTTGTTGCTGTGCTGTTAACTGACTGCTCTTTGCTCAGTTGTTCTGACAAAGTTCAGTGATTAACTCTCCATGTACTTTCTCCTTTCCCAGGAAGATTCGGAAAGGGCCAGGTATTCCCACCGGTCCAGTCACCATCGTCCTTATCTGGTTTGTAATAACCTATAAACTTGCGTCTAATACTTTTCCTCATTAGCTTAATGCAGTCACTCACAAACTTTTACTGTGTTTATTTCTATTTTTATCAGGGAGTTGAGGATGCATTGTCCATTCGAAGTCTTGGCAGTCATAGGGTTGGTATTTTAACTTGTCTAAACAATACAAAGCTTACGTGTGAGCTTTCTTCAATTCTGTTGCCTAAACAATCTGGCAATATTAATGTGTTTCTTTGCCTTTTTTAAAAAAAGTATAAAATATTGGCAAAGACCTTTCATTGGAAAATGATGCTTTCTTTCAAATTATTATCATAAGTAAATCAGCTCTAAAATCATGAATATTTTAATCTATTAACATGGGATCTAGTCTCTTTTTCTATAGAGGGACCTTTGATTTTGGAAATGTATCACAAAATAATTAAGATTGATCTTGTAGGATAACATTTGTTTGGTTCTAAGTTCATGCTTTTCCTACTTTCATGTCTTAGAAAATGACAATATATTAAATGAGAAATAGTTTTGGGCTTGGATAATTAATTATAATTATGTGGAAAATTTGAACAACTGATTTGAAAAATTCCCTGAATATGTACATGCTTTGACATTTTGATTAACATTTTATAGAATGTCCCAGGTTTTTTTGCATGGATTGTTATGTCAGGAGAAAGGAGAAGTTGCTCCTTAAAAACCCTCATATTATGCCAAGACCCTAATTTCTCTCTTAAAGAAGTATACTTTAAACCTTAAAGCAGCACTTTTAATTTGCACATTGATAATGCTGTATGTATATATTTTTTCCATTTTGTTAAAATTTTTTTTTAAATTTCAATAGCTTTTAGTGTGCAAGTGCATTTTGGTAATGATACTGTATGTACGCCTCCATGTAGTTTTTTAATCACTAAAATGATCTTTCATGTTAAGGTCTATGTTTGTTTTCCCCAACTGTAATTTTCCTTCCACCTTGTATAAATGATAAAAGTAGACTCTAAAAAACTGAGTATGCTTTGGCATATTAGTTATTGACATGTTTATATTCATAAATAAGTTCTCCAGGCTGGTTATTTTTCTTGAATGTAATATACTATCTTTTTAGAAAACGAGTTATTAAATCAGGAATATTTTAATTATAAAACTTTAGATTTTAAGAATATTAACAGATATTTACAGAAATCTAAGATAATTGGCAGCCTAGAAATGATTTTAGAGGAGAAAAATTTTAATAGTGAATCCATCATACTTCTCCCTAGAGATATAGTACTTTGTTTTTTTTCTCTTTAAGTATTTTGAAAAGGCCGGGCATGGTGGTTCATGCCTATAATCCCAGCACTTTGAGAGGCTGAGGTGGGCAGATCACCTGAGATCCAGAGTTCCAGACCAACCTGGCCAACATGGCAAAACCCCCATCTCTACTGAAAAATACAAAAAAAGTAGCTGGGTGTAGTAGCTCACGCCTGTAATCTCAGCTACTTGGGAGTCTGAGGCATGAGAATTGCCTGAACCTGGGAGGCAGAGATTGCAGTGAGCCAAGATCATGCCACTGCACTCCAGCCTGGGTAACAGAGTGAGACTGTCTCAAAATAAAAATAAAATAAATATTTTGTAAAGAATCACAGGGAGTCAATCAATAAGAGCTTTTAAAGTTGAGTCTCAAAGGTTATGAAAATAATCCCCTTCTTGTATTTAATTTATGGCTTTTTCCTTTGCTTTTCATTTTAATGTTCATAGTATTTACAGACAGTTGTTATCAAGCTGGTTATTTGTAAATTTGAATGTGACCTTAGGGAAACTTGATTATATACTTGTTTAAATTAAGGGTAAAACCAACAAAATTTGAACATTTGGGGGCCTTTAAAACAAATATGCAAACAAAAAAGAAATCTGCAGTTAAACTGATAATGACTGTTTACCCAGAATGTATATAAACAAATCAGGTTGATTTTATTTTTATGGCATTTGTATCATTAAACAAATTTAAGATATAACTCCAGTATTTAATTTTATTATGTTAATTTCAAAAACTTATTACTATGAGATAGAATAAAACTCTGAGTATTTAAAAAAGTCAATGTGTAAATGTAAAAATTAATAAGAATTTTACCTCCTAGAGGAGATTCTTGTACATTACTGTCTGTGAGTGTACATCTAACACAGTTTAAATGTTTAGACTTCCCTGGAAACAAGTCTGAAAGCTCACTACTAATATAATTTAAAATAAATGTAATTAAGATAAAACTTTTTCTCTTTTACCTAAATAATATTTATTAAGAGTTCTAAGTTTTCACCAGATTATTTGCTTTTAAAATAACTTCTCCTTTAGGTTGAATATGCTAGACAACTTTTTTCCTCTGTAGAAATAAATGTGATGGCCTAAAACCCTGATCTAAATTTCCTTACAATTTGCTATATAATTTTGGAGTTCTGCATATCTCAGCCAGTTATTTTTAAAAACTTAAGGCCATGTACTAAGAGGTCTAATACTTTTTGAACATAGTATTTGATGTGTGAACATTAGCATTACCTGAATGTGAGGTGAATATAGTGGTCTTATGCTGCATTCTTAGGACTTTTGATTTCTCCTTTTGTCCAATTAACTTTCATTTACAATGTTGTTGAAAGGTGGCTTACCAGAAGCTATCTGGGCTGGAAATATTGGTGTCAGTGCTATAGACATTATGTATAAAAATAAAAGCAGCAAAGGTAGTTCAAGAGTGTGATTGGTAGGATGGGGGAGGGAGGATTAAAACAAAGTTATAAATTTAGAATTGAAACAACCGATGTCTATTAGTTTTGTATAATGATTAGATTATTAATAGTGCAGAACGTTAATAGCTGCTTGGTCACTGCTTTATACATTGAAATATAAGAAGACAATAAGGTAGAGATCCAAAATTAGAAAAGGAAGTGATCTTGGCCAGGCACAGTGGCTCATGCTTTCATCCCAGCAGCAGAATCATCTAGGAGTTTGAGATCAGCCTGGGCAGTGTAGTGAGACCATGTCTCTACTAAACATAAATAAATTAAAATAAATAAATAGCTGGGTGTGGTGTTGCATGTCTTTGGTCCCAGCTAGTTGGGAGGCTGAGGTGGGAGGGTTGCTTGAGCTGCCCAGGAGGTAGAGACTGTGGCAAGCCTTGATTGTGCCACAGCATAAAAACGAAGAAAAAGTGATCTCGATTGAATCAGAGCAGTGGGGATACATCACCTTTTCTCATTGGTGGCTGTTTTTACTATTGCATGTATTTAGTTATTGTTTATATACCAGTGGCCTTGGTATAATTTTAATGAATTTAATTTTTAAAGTATACTTACAGTTGTGTTTTATCATTTACTGTTGCACTGTTTAACTCCATTGAAGAACCCATTGAAGGATGTAACTGGGACACTTTGGAGCAGAGCCAGTATTCCCAAAAGGAAAGATCCCATGGTGTGTAGCCCAGGAAAATGTGTGGTATTAGTATTATGAATTCACTTTTGACTTTCAGTGTCCTGAATATTTGAGTAATAGGTATATTCTAATAGAAATTGATACTTGACGAACTTTGCTTGCTGTATGTACTTTCTTTCTAATTTGTTTCCTAAAGAAAACTTTCAGGCAAGTTTGACAGTTAAAAAAATTTTATTTAAAAGATTAAAATAGCAAATTGGGAAATTTTTTTAAATCTTTAAGTTAAAAAAATTCTTTTTCTTTATGGTAATGGCACCAAAAATTTGGAGATGAGCCCTTACTATTTTCAATTTTACTTCCTTTGATGAATCTTTTTTTTTTTTTTTTTTTTTTAACAAAACAATATAAATACCAACTTATACTTATTGGGTGATTCTTTTTGTTTGCCCAATGTAGTAGCAATTGGTATGTCCAAATTATTGATTTCCCTACTTGATATATTTAACTTTTTTTTTTTTTTTAAGCCAGCCGAATTCTGCATTATATTTTGGAAAAGGAAAATTGAAACAGGTTAATTTCAATTTAGCTTGTTAAATCCTATGCCTGTTTAAAATGCCACTGGCGCTACAGAGAAGTTGATGAGAGTAGACAGCTACTCTTTTTTATAAATTTACCTGATTGGAGGATGGAATAGCTTTTATCTGCTAGAATATGTGACTTGAGTAATATGTGTTTTGTTCATGGAAAATTTTTTTTTAACAAAAGAGTTAGCTATTTTGTTAATTTAGAAATTTTTATAGAGGAGGAACTTTGTTTTTGGGGAAGTGTCACTCCATGGTAAGTGACATTTTACCACTACACAGTTTAAAAAGTGCATACTATCATGCATTATAGAAAATTTTGTAACAAGGTTTTGTTACACATGCAATAATAACATTTTTTATTGCTTGTATTTTCTCTCAGTTTCAGGGTAATATAAGAAAAGCAAGCAGGGGCAGATATTTTGCTCCAATAAAATTGGTATTTATTACAATAACATTTTCAATGAATTTATGCCAGTGGTAAAATGGTACCACTTAGTCCTATACTTATGAAATTTATTTTTTGAGGTTTCTGCAATGTCTTTTGTAAATGACCATTTAATTAGACATGAAAGGAAGGACTTTATTCTGACTAAACTATTATTTTAATGTCTTATTAGAACTAGATTATATAATTTGCTTTCCTAATATATTTTAAGCTTTTTAAAAATTGTGATCTCTACAACAAGAAATACATTTTACACCATAAATCAGTATGCACATGAAGATTCATGCATGTGGATTTGTACATATATATATAAATATAGAGAATACATTATTGAAACAAGTTTCACAAAATAATATTTGCACTTACTTGACACAACACCCTCTAATATTTGCTCTTCTAGTTTAGTTTTTAAGATGCTGGTTGAGGGCAGGTCACAGTGGCTCATGCTTGTAATGCCAGCACTTTGGAAGGCTGATATTGGAGGATTGCTTGAGCCCATGAGTTTGAGACCAACCTGGGCAACATAGCGAGACCCCATCTCCTAAAATTAAAAAAAAAAAAAAAAAAATTAGCTGAGTGTGGTGGCACGTGCCTGTAGTTCCAGCTATTTCAGAGGCTGAGGTGGGGGGATCACTTGAACGCAGGAGTTCGATGTTGCAGCGAGCTAAGATAATTATAGCCACTGCACTCCAGCCTGGGCAAAAGAGAGAGACCCTGTCTCAAAAAAAGCTGGTTTTAACCTACTAAGTTGATTTTATAAACTACTGATGAGTTCCAATCTATCCTTAGGAAAACGTTACTTTAAATTGGGTTTTTGAATAGTATTCCTTACAATTTTAAATTTTAGTGTAAGAGTTAGAAAAGAAAGATATTTTTTACCAAACAATTAGTATTTAAACTACCTGAGGAACTTGCTCATTGCTTTTATTTGTTTTATATATTGACTTTCTGGGTAGATAGCTTAAAAAATATAAACTAGTGGGCCGGGCACGGTGGTTCAAGCCTGTAATCCCAGCACTGTGGGAGGCCGAGGCGGGTGGATCACGAGGTCAACAGTATTTTGTACTAAAAATACAAAAAATTAGCTGGGCATGGTGGCGCGTGCCTGTAATCCCAGCGACTGAGGAGGCTGGGGCAGGAGAATTGCCTGAACCCAGAAGGCGGAGGTCGCTGTGAGCCGAGATTGTGCTATTTCACTCCATCCTGGGTGACAGAGCAAGACTCTGTCTCAAAAATAAATAAATAAATTTTTTTTTTTTTGAGGAAGGACGTTTTTAGGTGTTTGTCCACAAGCAGATCCAAAGGAATGCTCCCCATCTTGGTGCTGCATTTGTTCTTTTGTAAGCTTGACTATGCTAGTTATGTGCACTTGCCTCAATGCCTGTTCATCCTTTGCTTTTGCCATTTTTCAAACAATAGGAAATGATGTTAAAAGTGATGATAATTTTCTTAAAAAGCATTTTTGACTTTAGAATGCTTCCTTGTATTTAAAGCCTCCCTTAGGATGTTTTGTACTATTAATTCATATTACTATAACTGATTACGAATTTTGTTGTTTAAAAGAAAAATAAATATGTAGTTTTGAATATACATACAGTTACAGTTTTGCAATACTTTATACTAGGAAAGAGTTGGAGGAAGAATATTTTTTAATTCAACTGGATTAGCTTTCATGTTTAATAATTTTTTCTTTATAATAGTGTTGGATTTTTAATAACCTCAAATGTTACTTCTTCTCTTCTTTATATTTCTGAATTTGGAAACAAACCAACTTTCATGTTTTGCTGAAACCCAGAGTGATATGTTCAAGGATAGATCATCAAGACTTTCATCATTAGTATGTAGTGCATGACTTTGTGTTACATGTGGAGTTTTACTTTATAAACATCTGTTGATGCTAATTATAGAATAGGACTAACTTTCATGGCTTCATTATGAACTTTTGGGGAAAATGTGTGACTAAGAAAGCAAAAAACCTAATGTTTTGTGGTTGTGGCATGAATAGTAATTTTTCAGAATCAGATACAAGTTATTCTTCTCTATTGAGGACTAGGATTGGTAGTAATATCCTTTTTTTTTTTTTTTTTTTTTTTTTTTTTTTTGTTTTTTTTTTTTAATTTTAGAGATGGGGTCCCTCTCTGTCAACCAGGCTGGAGTGCAGTGATGCAATCATAGCTTACTGACTGCAGCCTTGAACTCCTGGGGTCCTCCCACCTCAGCCTTCTGAGTAGCGAGTACTATAAAGATGTGCCACCATGCCCAGCTAATTATTATATTTTTTGTAGAGATGGGGTTTTGCTATGCTGCCCAGGCTGGTTTCAAACTTTTGGTCTCAAGTGATCCTCCCACCTTGGCCTCCAAAATGCTGGGATTACAAGTGTGAACTACCATGCCCAGCTGCTAGTAGTATATCTTTTCTTAAACTATATCCCAGTCTGAGTGACAGAGCAAGACCCTGTTTCTATTGAAAAATTAAAAAAAAAAAGAAGTCAGAGGGACTCAAGTGTGGTGTGAAGCTCTCCACAAATATCCTGCCTGGCTCAAAGTCATAATCAAGTTTTCTTTAGCTGGCCAGACACACAGATGCTTGGCACAGAGGGAGGTGACAGAGGAATGCAGATGTGTAGACAGGCCAGGTAGCCTAGCTAGTAAAGTGCAGTGAATCGTGTACTAACCTTTGGGAAATAAATTGCATGTAAACTGTTGTGTTTCTTATAGAGACCTTTGTGTTTTTTTCAAGATGAATTTTATTAAATTATTTTCATAACTTCACTACGCAGTCATTAAAGTTAACTTGAAACATTTACTTCCAGAATCATTCTTATAGTCACTCTCATGGAATGAAGAAGAGGTCTTCTGGTTCTCATAGAGACCCACTGGTTAGTTCTGTTGTGTCTCATGTCACAGTTCATAGAGTACTATTAGGAAACTTAAGAATTATGATTGCTTTGGTGTGCTACTAAGGCATTACTGAAACTTGATAATCTGTTGAAACATGATGTATTAGAAATTTAAAAAATAATTTTGCTTTCATTTGCAAGTTTTAATCTTAAGTTAACATATGCAAATCCTGGCAGCCAGAGTTAGGAATATGTCACAAGAAGCTCATTAACAAGTATTTTCATTTATGAATTGTCCTTTCGAATATACCTCAAGAATAGGTTTAGTGAGATTTTCATCTTTATTTTGGAATTCAGATTGATTTAGTTGTGGTATTATGGGCAGTAACTAAACTCACAAATAGGTTTCATTCTAAAAGTTTGTGTTTTGGGAACTTGGAATGCATTTTCTGGTTTTTGCAGTAAATATGTAATGGCAAAGTTCCCATGCTAGCTTGCTGAAAACTCATTAAACTATAATGTAATTAAACTGCAGAATTAATATACTCTCTATTTTAGCCACCTTGCTAACAACATTTCTTTTTTCTTTTTCTTTTATTTTTTTTGAGACAAAGTCTCACTCTGTCTCTTAGGCTGGAGTGGGTGGTGAGATCTGGGCTCAGTGCAACCTTCACCTCCCGGGTTCAAGTGATTCTCCTGCCTCAGCCTCTTAAGTAGCTGGGATTACAGGCGTGTGCCACCATGCCTGGCTAATTTTTGTATTTTTGTAGAGACAGGATTTTGCCATGTTGTCCAGATGATCCACCCACCTCAGCCTCCCAAAGTGCTGGGATTACAGGCGTAAGCCACAGTGTCCGGCCACTAAACAAATTTCTGTGAGGAAAATAATGTCTCCACAATGCTCACTTAGTACATCAGGAACACCCATTTTCTATTAGGCTGCAACAATACTAGCAAAGGAAGTGCAATCTCAACTCTTTGCTACTTTAAGGTTCCCGTGGGTTGGGTTGGGAGAGGATTGGAAGGCTTTGGTTGGTACACGGGAGGAGAGAAGGGAGAACGTAATGGGGAGAACGTTAATGAGAGGCCCTGGAAGGTAGGATCTTGGAATCTCCAGGGAAAGGTGAGCCTTAGTGCCTAGTTGAGGGTGTAAGTGGGGAGTGAGAAGTGGTGTGGGACGGCAGGGCCAGGAATGGTAGGGGTGGTGTGGGACTAGGGGCATCCTCAACTTCAGTGTCAACACTGGTGGAGTCTTTAAGTCAGAGATTGCCTAAATTTGCTTAACCTTGAGTAAAAAAGATGGCTAGAAAAGTTGGGAAGGGAATTTTATAGATGGTTTTCTCTTACTCAGTTAGCTGTAATGTATACTATTATTGCTTATTATGTGCGTTGTATTGAAAATGAACCTGCCATCGGTGTTTTAGATCAAACCAAATTTATTATACTCTCTCTCTCTTTTTTTATTTTTATTTTTATTTTTTGAGATGGAGTCTTCGCTCTGCTACCCAGGCTGGAGTGCAGTGGCGCCATCTCGGCTCAATGCAGTCTCAGCCTCCTGGGTTCAAGCAATTCTCCTGCCTCAGCTTCCCGAGTATCTGGGACTACAGGTGCAAGCCACCATGCCCAGCTAATTTTTATATTTTTAGTGGAAACGGGTTTCACCATCTTGGCCAGGATGGTCTCGATCTCTTGACCTCATATGATCCACCCACCTTGGCCTCGCAAAGTGCTGGGATTACAGGTATGAGCCACCGTGCCCAGCCTGTACTCTCTCTTTCTGTTTCGTAATTTAATTTGTCAGTTTATTTTGAAAAGGAATGGGACTAGGAAATGTTTGGAACCAAATACAAAGCTCCTTAATCACTTCTGTGGCTTTAAAGATGGATTATAAAACTGGTAATTATTCAGTTGTCCAGGGGTGTTCAAGGACGTTCTCAAGTATGGTGTGAGAATAAATTGTTTCCCTTCCATTTTGTCTGAGGATTTATTGTCTTGTTTTTAAATTTAAAAAGTGATGTCTTTGTTTGAAAACAAATTGTATCCCAGTGTTTTGAGGGGCTTGAAATAATTGTTACTTTGACTTAAAGTGATCCAATGATTTTAAAACCTTATTTTGGAGAAGAAGGGATTTGGCAATATCAGATTTTGCCTTTGTGTGTTCACTTTGTATGTTGTTAGGTGGTTAACATTTAACCTGAGAAAAATGTGTATAATTTTGCTTTTTGCAGAGTGGCCTCTTCTTTGACCAGAGAAACTATAGCAGTCTTAGACATAGCAAACCCACCTCTGCCTACTACACTCGGGTTTGTCCAAAGTCTTTTTTGGCTTTATGTGTTTGATTTACTTTTAACATATTTCTAATCTCCCCATTTTACATTTTGACTAGCTGTAACTAATCTGTGAACGGCTATGTATATACTAATTTTTGGTAAATGAATTTATATAGTCTGTGAGAGTCTCTTTAAACAGTGGGAACTATTGAATCACCATCTTTATAAATCAGTACCATTAAAATTGTTTTTAATGAAAATGTTTAAATGTACAAAAAACATTCAAAGAATTATGTAGTGAACATCACATACCTATCATTTAGATTATACAATTCATTGTATTTCCTTTATCATGTAGCTATCTATTTGTCCTTCTAACGATCGATCGATTCATCTTAGTTTTTGATACATTTCAAAATAAGTTGCAAGCATCAGTTTACTTCAGAGTGGGTATACCCTTTTAAAAAAGCTTACATATAAAAATGTAAACTACACATGGGATCTGAGGAATATAATTATGTAATGTTAGAATCTCTTGTTTTTTTTTTAACAGGCATTTAACACATCATGCATGTAAGACACATTAAATGTATGGCACACAGTACATTTAAAATAATGTTGTTTAAAAAACCTGCACACACAATTTAAGTACTCTTACTTTCATCCTGATTGGGTTTGGTGAAAAAGAACTTGAAAAGTATGTCCTCAGATGACATCAGGAAAACGAAGATTTAATTCCTTTAAAAACATGCTGTGCCCTTTTAGTGCATGGCCTCATTGACTAGTACAATCTGTCTCATTCAGCTAAAGCCCTTTGTCCATAGCCTGTTTTGAACAACAGTTTTTCTAATCAATTTGGAAAAAAGTGTTTGTTGTGATAACTTGGAGCTTATTTATCTCGTTCTCCAAAAATCAGTCTAAGCCAATTAGGAGTCGGTCATAAAATCGCTGAAAATATCCTAGGAGCTGGGTGAGTGGGATGTGGCCACTGTTTGCCACACTTCCGGTGCCACGGCTCTCTTTTCCTCAGTGTTTTCTTACTTGCCATTGCATATCCTAACAATAATGCTCCAAGACCACCAGTAGGACATAAACATGTTTATAATTTATAGAAAACTGTTCCAACTGTTTTTCTTTCTTATCTCTTAAAATTGATATTCAGAACAATTGCTAATGACTAAAGGTTTTCTTCTTGTGTTTTCTTAACTACCTTAAACACTCAGGAATTGCTAATGAATTATGGAGTATAAAATCATAAACTTAAGTCCTCTGTATTCATGATGGTGAGACCAATTCATCTTTGCTTTGGTTTTTGCTTATTTATTTTGTTTTTGTCTCTTAGCAGTCTTCTTCCCTGTACAGTGACCCTCTGGCAACATCTAAGAGTGACAGGGTTAGTACTTTCTGAGGAATGTTCTGCCTTTAGAGCTGCCAGTTGCTTTTCTTCGGGTTTAATAATGCACTTTTTTCATAGGCCTCTCCTGCAAATTCTGGTCTGCTGAGAAGTGCCAGTCTGGTTTGTGTTTTCTTCTTCCAGTGTGTGCACTGCTGGTGGGGTGTCTGTCATGGTGCTAACTCTATGGCTTGACAGCGTTTCTCCAAGATAGTTAAGGACACATGACTTTAATGTCATGTATTGCAGAATGTGCTGACTATGCTTAAAATATAAAACTTAAGGGTATTAAAAATGAGCATATTCCCTTTATAGAGGGCTGTTGGTAGCCCTTGCTTAGAATCAGTTTTTTATAGAGAAGATAGATTTGCTTGAGTCCCATCACGCTCACGTACTTCTGTGAGACGGCTGCTTACAGAAAGGATGCTGTTTTTCTTTGGGACAGTTATGATCTTAGCCTCTGATACTAGGTTCTAATAAAGCAAGCTGACTGGAAAAGTAAAAGCAATAGCTCTGTGTAATGTGTGAGCTGGGAATTTGTTGCTTTCAAGCTGTTGTTTGTTGTGTGGTGACCTGTTCTAGTGGACTGCGATCCTGATGTTTTATAACTTAATTTTATTGTTGTAGTGGGCTAAATGCTCATTTCCCTCAGTTTCCTTTCCTGCTCTATTTCCTTTTTTGAGAAAATAAATTTATACATGTTAATTCTCCCAGTTTCATAACATAATGGTGAAAGAAAATACTGTAACCAGGGATGTTTTTTAAAAAATGAAGTGTAAAGTTGATAGCAATTTATGCACATATAAACGAGTATTACCGCCTTCAGAGTTTTCATTTTGGGAGGCTGTACACTTATGCCATTCTCCAAAACTTTTTTGGTACCAAATATTGCAAAAACATTGTCATTTTCAAAACAACCTTGATGTTAAATAGCTAAGTGATATTTCCTTTGTTCCTTAGGCATCATTGTACAATGGTGGATTATATAACCCTTATGGTTCTCGAACTGTAAGTCCAAATAGGGGAAGGTGGTGAAGAGGAGGGAGATGTAGGTGGGCACAGCTTACTTTCAAAGAAAAAGTCAAAAATGAAAAATATCCAAAGAATAAGTCATTTAATCTGACCTGTAATTACTCTCTGCATTCAGCTAGCCAGTTGTGACTCACCCCAGCAGTGATACAATGCCTGCTGGAAATCATAGCTTCAAGTATTCGGGAAATATATAGAAAACCACTCTTCTTGTTCATTAGTTCCTCCTGAAGAAGTTCTGAACAGCACTTCTCAGGGCATCCCCTTCCTCTTTTCTCCCTCTATCCAAGGGCTGGTGGATCTTGAGGGTGGGGATGAGGTAGAGTTCTAGAACCACAGGATAACAGTAACCTTTATCCTGAGAACCAGGGACAAGTTAGGTCCATGATCACTAATGTATTCTGATTAGAAAAAGGAGGTGATCATTGTTGTAAAACCTTTCTTCTTGGAAACTTTATAGCCATCTGAATGCAGTTATTACTCATCAAGAACAAGTTCAGCCCGAAGCAGTCCAGTGGTGAGCTGTCTAGTCTCTGCATGCTTTGTAGAAACTTTTGATTGTTGCGTTAATCTGTACTCACCGTTTAGAATATTGAGGATATGGTGTGATTCACTTTGTTGTGCATGGATTTTGGTGCACCCTTAGAACACAAACTCAAGCACTAATTTGTTCTAATAATTGGTGATTTCTCTCTAAATGTGACTTAGCATGTAATTTCTTAAATGAGTCTGCAAACAGTGCCATTAGAATTTTTGAAGTTTTTATATTTAATTTTCATTTGTGTGGAACTTTTTGTTTTTCATTGATGAAAATTCAGTATATAGGTTTCTCCTTTCCATCTTTACTTTGTGCACATTGAGCTGTTTCACCTGCTTGCCAGTACTTCTATCAGTGCAGTGAAAGCAGAAGAAATAAAGCAAGCTGATTTTTAAAAAAATTGTTATACAAAAGACAAAACTGAGACAATTATAATTACCTAATCTTTCTGGAGTATTTTTTTCTTAATTTATAAAAATAACATCAGTTAAGGAAAATCCAAGATTCCCCAGACCCCTCCTTCTCCATTTTCATACCCCAAATGTAACCTCTGTTCTTCAGTAACATTTCAGAGAGATTTTATGCATATATGAGTGCTCTTTATTTTGAGTGCCAATGGGTTCATATACATACTGCTCCTCAATATATTTTCTTTCTTTAAAGTAGCTTTCTGTATCAGCACCTATAGAGTTATTTCATTCTTTTTTTAAATAAAAATTTTAAACAAGTGTGACCCTTGGTGTTTCCACTTCTTGTCTCTTAGAGATAGTTTCATATCAGCACATTCTTTTTAATGGCAATATATTCCGTTAGTGCATAAGATTACATTTTAAAAGTCATTTCACGGTGATGGACATTAGGTTGTCATATGTTTGCTATTATAGACACTTACACAATGAGCATTCTCATCCAGGTATATTTTTGTGTACTTACATGGGTAAATCTGCAATTGTAAAATGATGGGGTCAAAGAGGATATGCATTTAAATTATGATGTAAATTACCATGTTGCCTACCAAAAAGACTGTACTAATTTACATTCCCAATGGCAAATGATGACTTTACAGGCTACCTTGTTATCCTTGATAATGTTAAAACTAGAGAAATAATTGAAGCAGTTTTTTGAAGGTCATCAGAGGTAACTTTGTGGAGTGGAATACGCGAGCTATATGGGTTTTCTTTTATATATACGTTTGTCTCAGTTCTACCATTTCTAGTGGCACTGCTCAAAAATGCTACTGCTATATTTAACAAAAGTTACACAGGGATGTTTAAGAAGATAAGAGCTTTTTTTCACATAAGAAAGTAGTTTACTTTTAACCCACCTTGTAATAAAATTTCAGTTGGCGGCTGGGTGCAGTGGCTCACGCCTGTAATCTCAGCACTTTGGGAGGCTGCAGCAGGCAGATCACGAGGTCAAGAGATCAAGACCATTCTGGTCAACACAGTGAAACCCTGTCTCTACTAAAAATACAAAAATTAGCTGGACATGGTGGCGCGTGCCTGTAGTCGCAGCTACTCGGGAGGCTGAGGCAGGAGAATCGCTTGAACCCGGGAGGTGGAGGTTGTAGTGAGCTGAGATTGCACCATTGCACTCCAGCCTGGGCAACAAGACCAAAACCCCATCTTAAAAAAAAAATAATAATTCACTTGGCAATTATTGGGCCTGGTAGCATTTTTAGTTTCCTGAGTGTGGTGGTCCCTTGCAAATAAAATTGGATTTTATACATACACACACACACTTTTTAAAATTTATATATATATATAAATTTATATATACTGTATATATATAAAATTTATATGTGTGTGTGTGTGTGTGTGTGTGTGTGTGTGTGTGTGTGTGTATTTTGAGACGGGATCTCACTCTGTCGCCTAGAGTCTGGAGTGCAGTGGTGCGATCTTGGCTCACTGCAGCCTCCGCTTCCCAGGTTCAAGCAATTCTCCCACCTCAGTCTCCTAAGTAGGTGGGATTACAGGAACATACCACCATCCTGGCTAATTTTTTTTTTTTTTTTAAGTAGAGATGGGGTTTCATCACGTTGGCCAGGCTGGTCTCGAACTTCTTCTGACCTCAGATGATCTACCCACCTCGGCCTCCCAAAGTGCTGGGAATACAGTCGTGAGCCACTGCACCCAGACCAATTTTAATTTTTATTTAGAGAGGGTAGCTTTCTATGTGGCCCTGGCTAGATTTGAACTCTTGGGCTCAAGTAATCCTCCTGCCTCAGCCTCTTGAGTAGCTGGGACTGCAAATGTGTATTACTGTACCCAGCTTATGTTTTCAGTCAAGTGTAGGGTCTTGTTCTTATAGGCTGGCTAGATCCTATTTCATTTGCAGGTTGGGGTTAGAATAACTATTTTAGTGATGCCAGAATGGTTTCTTAGTGATATTAGAATGGAGATAAAATACACATACTGAAGATGAGTCTTTGGGCAGTAAAGCAGGAAGATGACAGAGCCATGTAGGGTGATATTAGCAACATTTCCACTAGTTGCATAGGAATGAAGAAGGGAAAATAAGAATCATCACTTCATTGTCCTTATTGTAGAAAGTTCTGTTGTTGACTTACATTGTTGTGCTTGAAAATATTCTTTTATTTTCTCTCCCAAGCAAAACATTAAGTATATTTATTGACCTCTGATAGGATCCCAAAGGGCCTAGAGGTTTAAAAAGTATGAAATCCCTAGCTGGTTTCAGTTGGCTTACTTATGCACCTTCCCTTCTTTAATTTTTTGAGACGAGTGTCGCTTTGTCCCTGAGGCTGGAATGCAGTGGTGTGATTTGGGCTCACTGCAACCTCCGCCTCCTGGGTTCCAGCAATTCTCCTGCCTCAGCCTCCCAAGTAGCTGGTATTAACAGGTCCCCAACACCACGCCCAGCTAATCTTTGTATTTTTAGTAGAGGTGGGGTTTTACCATGTTGTTCAGGCTCGTCTTGAACCCCTGACCTCAAGCAATCCACCCGCCTTGGCCTCCCAAAGTGCTGGGATTACAGGCGAGAGTCACTTTACCTTCAATTTAATTTAACTGAAGTAAAATGTAAGGTTTTACTTTATTTGTGCTTTTTGGAAATGTCTCCTCATTTTTAATGGCAGTTTATTATGCCTTATACCAGTTTTTCTGTTAATATGTAAGGGTGCACAATAGTACCAATTATGCTGCTTATATAGATACTTGTATGCATCTCAAAACCTTCCTTCATGTGCCTATAATGAGCTAAGATCATACAAAATTGCATCTTTCATTATCTGCATTTAATATCTATAGTTTACCAACGATGACACCGCAAGCATTGTGTCTTCTGATCGTGCGAGTCGTGGACGAAGGGAGAGTATGGTGAGCATGGTTTGCATGCAAAAATATAAAATGAGTTGTAAGTGACAACAACGTGTGATCACATGAAATCTGTTGGGAAGTGAAATTTCCATTTGACAAAAAGAGCATATTCCTCAAATTTGGTTATATAAGTAATTTGCCTTATAAAATGTGTGGAGAGTGCATCTTGTGGAGTACCTGTTATATTCAAAGCCCCGTGTTAAGTGCTGGGAATTCTGTTTTGAGCCAGACAGACTAGATTTCTGATTTATGGAGCTTATATCCTAGTGAAAGGGATGGAAAATAAGCTAGTAATGAAAGAAACAAAAAGAAAGAAGTGTCAGGGACTGTGAAGAGAACAGATAATATGATAGGGAACACGGCGGGGTCAGTATGTGTGTGGGGTGACCCTTTGGATGGGGTGATTAGAGATGCTTCTCTGTGAAATTGGTCTTTGAGTTGAGACCTGAAATGTCTCAAATGAGGAGCCAGTTGCCTGAAGAGCTGGGAGAAGAGCTTTCTGGGCCTTCTAAGGTAAGGCCTAAGGTGAGGGAGAACTGGGTGTGTTTGGGGAACCAAAAAGAGGCCAGTATAGTTCATTTCCTTCATTATTTTGTCCTACGTTTCCTGGTCTTTGGGAATATAAAAACAGAAAACTGTTAACTGAGAAAAGGTGCAGTAAACACCCTGCAAATAATTCTGCATTCAACATATATATTCTTAACAGTTGTTAGCTATAATGAATTATAAATTTTGAGAATTATAGTAGAGGCTTTAGGTAGATACTATCTTAGAAATGCCTCCGTTTAGGGTGATGAATGTTTTAAACGAGAGATTTGCTAGTCCTCAGGAAGTAAATGTTCTCTGTAGCATAGGACTCTAGTTAAGATGAGTAAAAAAGCTGATTGTAGAGCTGTGAGTTCATTTAGGAACCTCTTTTCTTTTTCATTTTGATGAGTAGGTTATTAATTGCAGCAGTTTCCTCATTTTATTTCTTGATACTTTATCATACATCAAAATTTTAAAAAACCTTTCCCCAATTGACCAGTATTCTTATCTTTTTCTTTCTTCTTTATCTTCTTAACTTTTAAAGCATCTCGTTTTTTTCTGACTGAAAGGTTTCTGCCGCCGATTATTTTAGTCGCTCCGATCGTAAGGGAAGTGTTGTCTCCGAGGTGGATGACATCAGTATCCCAGATTTGTCCAGTGTGAGTGTATTGCATGGGGTGTTTGGTTATATTGTCCTAGGCTTGTGACTAACAGCTAATATGTTAGCTAGTTTATAATAAAAGTGGGAACTTGATTTATTGTATCAAGAAATATTTGTTTGGGCCAGGCACGGTGGTTCCTGCTTGTAATCCCAGCACTTTGGGAGGCTGAAGCAGATAGATCACCTGAGGTCAGGAGTTCAAGACCAGCCTGGCCAACATGGTAAAACCCTGTGTCTACTAAAAATACAAAAAAATTAGCTGGGTGTGGGGGCACACACCTGTAATCCCAGCTACTCTGGAGGATGAGGCAGGAGAATCGCCTGAACCCAGGAGGTGGATGTTGCAGTGAGCTGATATCATGCCACTGCACTTCATCCTGGCCAGCAGAGTGAGACTCCATCTCAAAAAAAAAAAAAGCAAAGAAATAATTGTTTGAACATGTTAACATCAAATACATGTGCTCTGTTTTGGAATGTATTCATTAATATGTCCTTTTTATAAAAAACCTTTTCTCCCTCTGTGAAAATATCTCCACATAGAACTCATCAGCATCTGCAACAATTATCAATATTTTGCCAGTGTTGTTTCATGGATTTCTTTTCCCTTCCCTCTTTTCCCTGAATTATTCTAAAGCAAATCTCACATCCTGTCATTTCCCAATAAATAGTTAAATATGTATCTCTAACTGAACATTTTTCCAGATCTTTTATATCATTATCATAACTAATGAAATAAGTAATTTTTTTATCTTTTTAAAAATTTTTTCATTATTCTTTTCTTAGTAGTGTGAAAACGGAATAAGTAAATCTTTAGTATCATCTAATACCTAGCCCTTATTCAGACATTCGTTATTGGTTTAAAAAATTATTTTTCCTCTTTGGTTTTAGTGAATCTATAAAGTGATAGGTAGACTTTGAAAGTTGAATAATGAAATATACTACTTAGTAAAGTGTCACTAATTTGTACTAACTTGTAAGAATCTGAATTGATTTTAAACATTTGGATTATGGCATTGTTCTGAAGAAGTGTGCCTATCCATTGCTTCCATATTCATCAGGAACCAAATTTAGGAAAGGTTGTCCTTGGGGCATTTGTCTTAATGAGTGAACTCCAGCCAGCAACTTAGGATCTCCCTGCTCATCTCAAAATAACGGCCTGATTTCTCTGTGGCACATCTCCTCTCTTGATGACATTAGTGATGTTTTGTTCATAGACCAAGACTATACCATTTGGAGGGGGTGAGAAGCAGCATCTTCCTTCCTTCCTTCCTTCCTTCCTTCCTTCCTTCCTTCCTTCCTTCCTTCCTTCCTTCCTTCCTTCCTTCCTTCCCTCCCTCCCTCCCTCCCTCCCTCCCTCCCTCCCTCTTTCCCCTCCCTTCCTTTCCTTCCTTCGTTGCCTTCATTTCCTTTCTTTTCTTTCTTTTCTTTTTCTTCTTACTTCAGCCTTCCCAGTAGCTGAGATTACAGGTGTGCGTCATCAGGCCCAGCTAATTTTAATATTTTTTGTAGAGCTGGAGTTTGCTGTGTTGCCCAGGCTGGTCTCAAGCTCCTGACCTCAAGCAGTCCACCTGTCTCAGCCTCCCAAAGTGTTGGGATTACAGGCATGGGCCACCACTCCTGGCCAACATTTCTTAATAGAACAGTTAGACATTCATTTTTAAATGAATAAATAATTATTTATAATTAGCATTTCACTGATCATATTTAAATAGCTATTTCTGAACTATTTTAATTCTAGAAGATAATTTCATTTTTGGTCCTTAAATATTCCAGATCATTGGTTCTCAAATCTGGCTATGCAACAGTATCATCTTGGTGTGGGTCAAATGAGTAACTCTCTCTGCATACAAAGTTAGAACACTGGATTCCAAGTCATTCCCCTGAAATATTGCCCTTTTTAAGTTGCCTAGTAATCCCTTCTCTGTGCCCCCACCCCCATAGTATAGATAAGTAAATTTATTGTTTACATCTGTTCTCTTAAAAACTGAATTCTGTCAGCCTCTTAATTTATAATGTCTGAATTAATAGTTATGTTTTTCTTATATTTCTTTTGTGGTGATTCACTTTAGTAATTACATATAAGTGAAAACACTGAAAGATTAAAAAACCTCCCCCTTCCCCTACTAGTTAAATATAACTCTTTAACATAAGCAAAAGGTTTTCTAGAGCAGGGATTTACAAATCTGGCTAGCCCCCTGTTATTTTACAGTCTTCAAGCCACTGGTTTATTTATACGTATGTGTGTATACACAACAGACACACACATTTATATATACATATATGTGTGTATGTGTACATATATAAATATATATATTTTTAAAGACATGGGGTCTTGCTCTGTCTTGCAGACTGGAGTGCAGTGGGGCCATGATAGCTCACTGCAGCCCCAAACTCTTGGACTCAAGTGGTCTTCCTGCCTCAGACTCCCAAAGCGCTGGGATTACAGGCAATGTGTATATTTTTAAATGGTTATATATAAGTACCTTATCCTTAATTTTGCCTCCTGGCAAAGCCTACAATATTTTCTAGACCTCTCTCTGGAGCAAATAACTTTCTCTAGTAGTATTTCTTTTAAAGGGTATGCTGTAGTCCAGCTCATCTTGTAGATGAATACAATGGAGACTTGATGTTAATAGACCCCCTCCCCTCCCACTTTTATAAAAAGATAAGCCGGAAATCTCCATTTCAACATGAAATATTCTGATTTTAAAATATTGGCAATGAATTCAGAATTCTAAAAGACATTTTCTAGTTACTTATTGTGTACTAAGTATGTTTGTAAGCTTATAGTTCATAACTTCTGAGCTAGCAGGTGCTGAGAAAGGGTGCCAGGTCATGATTCTGCAAGCCTATGTAATATTTTTGGTGGCTCTAGACTCTTATTTTCTTCTCCATTGGCTTTTTTTCTGTTTTGTAAGTCAGGCTACAATAAAGGAAACAAATGGAAATGTATTTTAAGTAAAACTGAAATTTTGCCAATTGTTAATAATTAAACCCATTTCTAAATGGAATCCTTAGCCAGTTTGGCAGTAGGAAATTGTTAAAATCGATTGATGTCTTCCTGTCTGTGGTTGAGGAATCAGATATTTTTTCAAACAATTTTTGAGTAGCATTATCGTTAGTATATATATAAATTAGAAGTTAATAAAGGATTAAGATCCAATGACTGCATTAAAGAAACTACACTGTAAATACTTTATTACAGTTTTATACCTTAATATATTAAATATGGTTAATTTTATTCCATTTTAAAAGCTTTTTTTCTGGATCTGGCAGATTCTGGATCATCATTATGAGCATGAGCTTGTCTTTGCATTGCAGCCATGTGGAACTCTTGGCTGTTGGATCCTCTTGGGCTTTTAGAATACCAAGTTTCAGCTAGGTATTTTTCTAAATGGAAGACAGCACATAATATAGTACAAGTCTCAAAAGTGAGAACTGGGCAAGTTAGTGTAGCCAAAATAAGAGACTGTGTCATGGTGGCTTTGGGTAATTTTTGCTGGCTTGACAGTCTCTGAGGTTTGGTGTATGATCAGTTTGTGTTTCGACAATTGGGATCTGTCAGAAGACAGTGAAAGCAATAGAGTCAACATTGTGATATATTAGTTCAGCGATATGACCTCTGAAATGTAAGATTATTCCAGGCTCAGCCTGTTAAAAACTGGGTGAGTTTGGAGGTCATTTTTGTGAGAAGTGGTTATGAGGAGGGATTTCAAATAAACTTAGAAGACTGTTTTAATTTTGAATACTGCTTGCATTTCTCTTTAACACATTGGCAGAAAAGGGTTGGAAAATATTCTGAGGAAAATAAGGCAGTTTATTCAAATATAATATTTATTTCACCTTGAAGAATAATACATTAAATATTGGGCAATGCACTATAGATGAATAAAATAATTTTTTATGGCAATAATTGGCAATATAGTATTTTAAAACAAATTTCAGGCTGGATGTGATGGCTCATGCCTGTAATCCTAGCACTTTGGGAGGCTGAGGTAGGTGAATCACTTGAGGTCAGGAGTTCCAGACCAGCCTGGCCAACATGGTGAAACTCCGTACTTCTAAAAATACAAAAAAATTTAGCCAGGTGTGGTGGTGTGTGCCTGTAATCCCAGTTACTTGGGAGGCTGAGGCAAGGAGAATAGTTTGAACCTGGGAGGCAGAGGCTGCAATGAGCCAAGATCGCGCCATGGAACCCCAGCCTGGGTAACAGAGTGAGACTCTGTCTCAAAAAAAATAAAATTAAAATTAAAAAAAAATCGGCCGGGCGTGGTGGCTCACGCCTATAATCCCAGCACTTTGGGAGGCCGAGGTGGGTGGATCACGAGGTCAAGAGATCGAGACCATCCTGGTCAACAAGGTGAAACCTCGTCTCTACTAAAAATACAAAAAGTAGCTGGGCATGATGGTGTGTGCCTGTAGTCCCAGCTACTCGGGAGGCTGAGGCAGGAGAATTTCTTGAACCCAGGAGGCGGAGGTTGCAGTGAGCCGAGATCGTGCCATTCAACACAAGCTGGGGAAAAAACACTAAACCTCGTCTCCAAAATAAAAAAATAAAAAAAAAAATTAAAAAAAATCATTTCAGTCACTGTCTTTACCTGCTTTGAAACATTTATATGTTGTTTAAAAAATCAAAATGAGGCCTAGAGTGCAGCAAGATGGCTGCCCCCGTGGATCTTGAGTTGAAGAAGGCCTTCATAGAGCTTCAAGCAAAGTTATCGACACTCAGCAGAAGGTGAAGCTGGCAGACATACAGATTGAACAGCTAAACAGAACAAAAAAGCATGCACATCTTACAGAGATCATGACTTTGGTAGATGAGACTAACATGTATGAAGGTGTAGGAAGAATGTTTATTCTTCAGTCCAAGGAAGCAATTTACAATCAACTGTTAGAGAAGCAAAAAAATAGCAGAAGAAAAAATTAAAGAACTAGAACAGAAAAAGTCCTACCTGGAGTGGAGCGTTAAGGAAGCTGAGGACAACATCAGGGAGATGCTGATGGCACAAAGGGCCCAGTAGGGAGCCTCTCGGGGAAGCTCTTCCTCTTGCCTCTCCCATTCATGGTGGGGGCAGAGGAGTCTCTGCAGGGAAACAGCTCCTCCTCTGCCTCATGGCTGCTTCATCTGGATGGCCTGACAACGTCACATTTTCTGCATCACCCTGAGCCCCTTTTGCTTCCCAGCCCTGGAGTTTTTACCCTGGCTTTACCTCCCACCTCGGCCCAGGACACTCTTCCCTCTCAGGGTGTGTGATGAACTCTCAGGAGAGGGAAGATGGGAGCCAGGGCAGATAGGAAGCTCTGCCTGAGCTTTCCACTGGGCATGCCAGCCAGACCAATAAAAAGTGTCCACTCTGCTAAGCCTGCGTTTCTTGAGCTGAGGGATGGAACAGAGGGTTAGAGAGGCAGTGGCCGTCTCCACCTCAGCTCCTGCTCCCTCTGCATTGGAGCCCTTCCTTCCTTGGGGGATGGGCTTTTGCCCTCTTCTCTTTTCCCTTCCTGTACCTTTGACTAACCCCTCAGCTTCCGGGCCTGCATGTAGTAGACAGAAGAGGAAGAAAGAACACTGACATTCACAGCTGAATAAGTGAACAGGATAGCAGTCCCTGGATGGCAGTCTGCCTCAAGATTCCTTTTCCTGGCTTCTCCCATACATTCCAAAAGGAAGTTCAACAGTCAGCAGCACCTCCAAGAGTATCTCCCTCGGGCCAATATCATAAGATGGGCGCCGTAATCCTGAGGCCTCCTAGAGGCTGAGGGCAGCAGTATGCTCCAGCTGGCTCTCCCCAGCCCAGGTGGGCCAATTATTCAATTTTTAAGAATTTCGTTGGAAGCCAGTTGTTAAACACAGCCATTATAATTATGTAAATGTGCAAATTAGGTTCAAAACAAGGACAATAAATATTCAAAACTCAAAAAAAAATCAAAATGAACTAAAATTAGTTTCTTTTTGAGAGTTTTTATAGCAAGAAATAACAGTTGTGTCTAAAAATAGTGTTTATATTATTGATGTAATACTTTCATCATAATAAAGAATATTCATAAACATGAGTGTGGGTAATAAAAAGAACACTAAGAACTTTCAGATATAGGGAAGTTAAGGTGAAGTGATCTGAGTAGAGCCAGAAATGATGTTTCATGTTTTAATAATTAACTGAGAACTGTTTGCAGATCTCGTCTCTAGATTGGGCCTAGAAGGTTTGTGTAGGAGTTGGAATTCTTTTCTTTTTTTTTTTTTTTTTTAATTTTGAGACACAGTCTCGTTCTGTCGCCCAGGCTAGAGTGCAGTGGCGCGATCTCAGCTCACTGCAGCCTCTGCCTCCTGGATTCAAGCGATTCTCCTGCCTCAGCCTCCTGAATAGCTGGGATTACAGGCATGTATCTCCACACCCGGCTAATTTTTTAGTAGAGACAGGGTTTCACCATGTTGGCCAGGATGGTCTCGATCTCCTGACCTTGTGATCTGCCCACCTTGGCCTCCCAAAGTGCTGGGATTACAAGTGTAAGTCACCGCACCTGGCCCCCGAGTTATTTTCATTTAGTTAAATCTCTGTGACTTTTTTCTCCTAATAATTGGAATAGCATATATATATACAGGTAAACAATGTGAACACTGAACTGAAAATTTACAAAACTAAGGATTGGATTTAACTCTGCAACTTTCAGCAAAATCTTTCACCTCTGAATTTCTTTTTCCCTAGCTATAAAAGTCAAGGTCTTGGACTAGACTTTTAAGGTACCTCCTTTCTTGAAGCACTGTCCCAAACAACCTTAAGGCCTATCAGCAGAAGATAGGTTAACTTAATGATCGCAAACTGAGACAACAGGCTGCTATGAAGCTGTTTAAAATAAATGAGGGAAGTCTGTTAGTACAGATGGGGTATGATTTATTCATCCATCCACAAATTTTGAGTCCTTCTATATGCCACACACTATTCTTGGTACTAGGAGTACAGAAAAGAACATACCGATACAGAGCTTACATTATAAAAAGAGAGCAGACAATAAATAAGTGAATAAATACCATAGTGTCAGGGAGTGATAAATGTTATGAAGAAAGATGAAGTACTTTCTCAAATCTCTGAGACTTGGTGTAAGGGGGAAAAGAAGATATAGAACATATATGGGACACTTACTAGAATTTTTTAATGACTTTGAGGTTTGTTGCAATTAAAGAGACTGGTGGTCAGGGTATGGCATGGTAGGGAGAGAGCCCTACTCATACCCTTTTGTGCTGTTTGATTTTTTTGGGGGGGTCACATGTGCATGTATTACTGAAAAAAAAAATCCTTAATGGTGTGAGAGAAAATATTTTGGTGATATATTTAACATGCTTTAGTCCAATCTGAACTTTTTGGCTGAGTGTACTAGTCTTTATCTATGTGTCCTGTGTCCTAACAATGTTTAGAAATAAACTTTTTTCACTTTTGGTTTTATCAGACTTTTCCTTTTAATATGTACATGCTTTTTTTGTATTAACATTTGCAGCGCTAAAACTTAAGTTTATATGTAGCCTTCTTTAATGTGTTTTAAATATCTTAAACAGAAAATTTATCTAAGTTCTAAACTTTTGAGTAAGCATAAACGTAGATTGCTTACTCAGTGTCTTCCTTAGGATAAAAATTAAAGTTGCTGACATTTTGTTTTATGTTAAACTGGAATTTTTATTTCATTTTTAATGTGTTTATTTTTAGGCTTCAAACATCACTGAACTTGGAAAACTCAAATTGAGATCACTTTTTTTCTCCTAAAAAAAAAATCAGCTTGCTAAGCATCTTTCCTGATTTTTATCTTTGTTCTTTTCTAGTTGGATGAAAAATCTGACAAACAGTATGCTGAAAATTATACAAGAGTGAGTATATAAATTCCTGAGGGAAATTATCAAGGTCAATTAAACTTGTTATCTGTGACTTGTTCATTATTTATTTTACAACAGTTGGTCTGATGTAGCTGCTCTTCCTCTCTTCATCTATTTCCTGTCCTTGACCCTCCAAAATTCCTTCGAAGTTAGATCATGTGAGGCCCTGGGAAGAAAAAACGCACTGCATTTTATTTCTTTGAATGTCACCTCTTTAGCTTTTATCTGCTTTTCTGATTTTCATTCCTCTAGAAATTGATCCTCAGAAGAAGCCAATAAACACTGAATATGAAGTTTCTTTAGGAATGGTAGTGACAAACTCTGAGACTTTGTTTTCTTTTATATATAAATTGTTTCTTGAAGTAAAATACTCCTTTCTAGGATTTGCTTTGTGTTAAAGTCTCTTTCTTCTGAAAGTATTTTTAGAAAGTCAGTTAGGGAAATGATTTATCAGAATTAATTTTATGCTATACCCAAGAAAGATAAATTAGCTCTGTCCAGTAGAAATATAATGCAAACCACAAATCTGAACTTATATGTAAGTTTAAATTTTCTGGTAGCCACATTTAAAAAGTAAAAAGAAACAGGTAAAATTAATTTAGGTAATATATTTTATTTAATCCACATATCCAAACTATTTCAACATATAATCAATATAAAATTACTAGGCCGGACTCGGTAGCTCACACCTACCCAACACTTTGGGAGGCCAAGGTGGATGGATCACTTGAGGTCTGGAGTTCGAGACCAGCCTGACCAACATGATGAAACCCTGTCTCTACTAAAAATGCAAAAAAAAATAGCCAGGCATGGTGTTCCATGCCTGTAGTCACAGCAACTCCTCAGTCTGGGAGGCTAAGGCAGGAGAACTGCTTGAACCTGGGAGGTGGATGTTGCAGTGAGCCGAGATCTTGCCACTGCACTCCAGCCTGGGCAACAGAGCGAGACTCCAACTCAAAAAAAAAAAAAAAAAGAAAGAAAGAAAGAAACAAAACTAATAAATATAAAATTATTAATGAGATATATTTTATTCTTTTTTCTACACTAAACCTTTAAAATCTGGTATGCATCCTATACTCAACTCTCAATTTGGACTAACCACATTTCAAGTGCTCAGTGGCTAATTGTAAGTATACTGGACAGCACAGATTCATGCTGTTTATTAATCAATAGCATAATCTCACATTTAAACTAATTTTGGGAAGAACAGTCTACATAAATAGTAATATCCAGTGTTGCTGCTCTCCAGTGCAAATAGTGTCTTTATCTTTATCAACAAAGTATTAGAGAAAGAAGAGATTCATAAGCAGTTCAGAAACTAAAAAGGGGAAGTGCTGATTAGCATATTAGTTATAAAATTCTAAAACTGCTTTAATCTGATTTGCTCACTTCAGTGGATAGCAAAGATAAACTTAGAAAATAAACAACCCTCATAAAAACTATTTTCTTTTTGGTTATGATGAATTCTAGATTCTGATAAGGTATTTGTGTTAATGAAATTTTGCTTAGTATGCTTGGCCATTCTCTGGATACCTCTTCCCACAAAGCCAATCTAAATTGACCATTGATTACACATGATAACTCACTCATCTGAAGGCCACATCTTCTCCAACCACCCTGCCCTGTTTTTAGTTTCCATAGCAAACATATTTTTTAAAGAAATGAGACTTAGAAGTGTCATTTCTCTTTGTAGCCTTCATCTCGAAATTCTGCCTCAGCAACAACCCCTCTAAGTGGAAACTCATCCAGACGAGGAAGTGGGGACACCAGCAGCTTAATAGATCCAGACACCTCATTAAGTGAATTACGGGTAAACTGAAGTTTTTGGTTTTCTTTTTAAAAGCAGTTTTTTTGACTTCTTGGTAATATACTACAACTTTTAACTTTTAATGCGACTTAGTAGAAATAAGGAATATGATTCTTTTAAAAAAATTAGTACAGTTAAAAAGTATGACTCGGGTGTTTCAGAGTTGAAAGGAAGGAGATTAGTTAATTCTTTTTTCTGTCCTCTCTCCTGAAAATTTGATGGCGTTGGAATTTCTGCTAATTTACAAATGCCAAAAAAAGCACTTTGTAATGTATGTAAAAGTAATTCTCTCAGAAACAACTGTCCATGTTTTAAATGGAAAATATGTGGGTGAACAAAGAACTAGATTGTGGAAATTATTAGTCTTTTGAGCCATTATGGTATTCAGCTGCTTGAATATGGTTATCTCTCAGTTTTTCATACTAATAGAAGTGTGATAATATTTGGGTAACAGAACCTGCTATTTGTGAGGCAAGGGGTAGTCAGAGAAATTGCATTCATTCATTCATTCAACATTTATTGAGCACTTGGCCTTGGAGATTTAAGCAGCAAAACATGTTCTGGCCTTCAGGATTTCCCTGTTTCATAGGGAAGACAAACTGATACAAAACCAGGTGGTGTTATACAATAGTAGCAAGAATAGGGCTGTTAAGGTAATTAAGAAAAGCATCATCTAAATTGGACTAGGAGAAGAGATAACAAAACGCTTTTCAGAAAAGACAACTTTGAGCTAAGGTTTGAAGGAAAAATAAAAATTAACCAGGCAAAGAAATTGAAGGCGGAAGCCTTTCTCAAAGAGATGCATTCAGAGAACCCATAAAGTTAGCTGTATAGCAAAGTTGCCAGAAGGTAGGATGAGAATAACAGTACCAAGAGTGAAGGCTGGAAAAGGAGTGCAGGGTCAAATCACAAAGCATCTTGTATTCTAGCCTGAAAGGAATTCAGTTTTACCCTGACAACTATGGGATGTTAAACAGGAGAGCAATACTATCTGCTTTGTGTTCTTAAAAAATAACTTTGATCACAGTCAGAGGAAGCATTGCAGGCCAGAAGAGCAGTAACTCTGTGGTTCAACTGTGAGGATGAGGTGAGCAAGTCAAAAATGCCAGGGGAGAAAACGTAAGAAACTTGCTCTGGAGTGAATACGAGAGACCGGGAAGTGGCTGGGCAATAGGTAGGGAGAGAGAAATTTAAGAAAATGTTTTTAGCTTTCTTTTAAAGATGAGATTGATTATTTATTTCTTTGGTTGAGTTGAGCCAGTTGAGAGAGAGCATGAAGGTTGAGGAAGAAGAGAAGGTGACTGACAGATCAAAGTGCCTCAGTGGGTGAGAGGAGAGTCCAGGACTTGGATGGATGGGCTTGCCTGGCCTGGAGGCCCCTCTTCACTGACACAGTAGACGAAGTAGGACAGTTGGTGACTGAGTAAGATTGTAGGTGGGGGCTGGTCTGAGTGCAGTGGTGTTTACAAGTAATTGATCACAGTTACAGATTTCTTTGTTCCTTCTCCCCATTCATTGCTTCACTTGACTAGCCTTAAAAAAAAATTGGCAGTAAGATTGGAAAAGGAGTCTGACTTGTGAAATGGACTACTTGTGGAAATGGGCTGGGGGTTAGGGGAGGATGGAGAGGCTTGCAACAGTGTCAGAGAAAGAGAGCACATTGGCCAGCATGGCCATGACTTTAAAGGTATCAGTATTAATTGAGCTCTTAGTAGCTCTTACTATGCACCAGACATAAGTGCCTGGGTGGAAAGTTGAATAAGTTGCCTTTAGGTGCCACATTCTAGTGGAACAAAAGGATATGAGGACAAGGCCCTCCAGCTTTAGACTTCGCTTGCTTTTGTCATACTACTTGTTGCTTGTTTTTCTTCCTTGAGAGAATGACCTTCTTGAAGGAACTGATATTTTATATCCTATCATTTGCCTCCTAATAGGTCCTTCGTAAATGTCTATTAAATGAATCAATGAGTAAAAGAGTCAAACCTACTGGAGAGGCAGTGGAGGGAGCAGGGAAAGTTTAATACCAAAAATGTGTATGATCAGCCTGTAGTAATTGATCCTGCTTATAATTGCAGAATTGTATTTAGGGCCCTGTGCAGTTATTTTGGACATAAATCGAGCATTCAGAATAGACCTTATATAACAAGGTCAGGCACGAGGGAAACAGTATTTTCCATTTAAAATTTGACCTGTTTCACCTTTCTTATAAGGATTGTGGTAACGTTTGGAGCAAGTGCTTTTCTCATCATTTAAATGGTATCTATTTGACATTGTGTTCAAAATGTTTGTGCTTAACTTCCCTCCCTTTACTCCCTTTCTCTCTAGTTAATTGTGGCCGGTAACCAAGTCATTGAAAGAAAACTTTGTTCATATTCATTTATTATATTTTTTAAAACTTGTGTATGAATCGTTCAAATTTTCTGCCTCTTATTTACTGTATATTTTACTAGTTCTAGGTGAAGCATTATACTAAAAAATTTAAAATGATTTATAAAATATTAAAAATTGCATGATTTTAAGAATTATAATTTATATAGCTTTTCCCCTTATATATAGCCCTGTCTCCATTTGCTATGCTGTTATCAACAGAATTTAATGCCAAGAAAATATTTAACTTTAGATTGATTACTCTAGACCTTCCCCCAGTCCCACTATCCCCTGACCTGTTTGCCCCTTTCAGTGGTTGGGAGTGGGAGTTATGTTTTTGTATTTTTATTTCTCTGCTTTTAGTCTGGAATATTCAAAAGTGAGTCATGTTTCATCTGAATCCTTTGTGATTTAAGATATGTTTGTGCATGGTTTTATGCAATGGTTCATTCCTATGTCCTGCAGGATATCTATGACCTTAAGGACCAGATACAGGATGTAGAAGGGAGATACATGCAGGGGCTTAAAGAACTAAAGGTATCAGGGCCCATTCTGCAGCCCAAGCATGCTCTGTATGCAGAAGTGTTGGCAATGGTGGCTTTGCAAGTTCTGTTAACCTACTGCACATAGCTTTACTAACAGTGTTTGTCTTTCAAGCATGTGCTTAACCTGCAGTGCATAGGAGCGGTGAACTTTCAATCTCTGCTTATGTTTAAATGTGTAGTACAGTTTTTGAATATTCAGCAGAAGATATCCTTATAGGTTTTTTAAAATTTATTTTTCTTACAGAAATAGGGTCGCACTATGTTGCCTAGGCTGGTCTCGAACTCCTGGCCTCAAGCCATTCTCCTGCCTTGACCTCCCAGAGTTCTGGGATTACAGGAGTGAGCCACCGCGCCCAGCCTCCTTTACAGTTTTAAAACCTTGTAAAAATACATGCATATCCCTTGTGTCTTAGCCATACAACATTAAATTGGGCAAACACCTAAAAAAATACTAAGAATATTTTTATTGAGAATTGGACCTCAAAATTCTTCCATGTTAAATGAAAAAATGTTGCATATTTCTGTTACCAAACTGTCAGTATTAAATATGGAAGGAAGTAGCACCTGAGACATCGTTATTATAAATATGCCCTCTGGAGGAAGGAACCTGAAGGCATAAGGCCTGTATTTTCTTTTGGCTGAGATTTTCTTAACGTATATGTCAAAAGGGATGACACAGATTTAGTGCCTTAAAGAATTTGGAGGTAAATTTAAATGGTCTTTATCTTTTCCCAGAAAGGATGACTAACATTTTTCTGTATAAATGTATGCAACAGACAGTTTAGTTGTAAATAGTATTTGGTTATCATGCTCTTCTTTTTCTTATGTTTCATTCTGAAGTTCAAGCCTCCTATTATGAAGAAACCAAAAGTTTATTTGAACACATGTATGTCCTGATTTGAAATCAAAATACACACTGCATGCCAGGCACAGTGGCTCATGCCTGTAATTCCAGCACTTTGGGAGGCCCAGGTGGGTGGATCACCTGAGGGTCAGGAGTTCAAGATCAGCCTGGCCAACATGGCAAAACCCAGTCTTTACTAAAAATACAAAAAATTCACTGGGCATGGTGGCAAGCACCTGTAATTCCAGCTACTTGGGAGGCTAAGGCAGAAGAATTGCTTGAACCAGGAAGGTGGAAGTTGCAGTGAGCCTAGGTCATGCTTTTGTACTCCAGCTTGGGTGACAGAGCTAGACTTTGTCTCAAAACAAACACACACAGAAACAAAAAGGCAAAATACACACTACACCTCTAAAAAAGCAAAAAGCAAGACGTTGAGAAAGATGACTCAGGATATATCCAAAGGACAAAGCATGGACTTCATGGGCAAGGCTTTTGTCATCCTCCATGGCATGATTTGAAGTAGTCCAGCTATAGTACCCCTTCGTGCAAGTGGTATGACATGAAGAAACAGAGTAAGACTTAGGACCAACAAAGGTGAGACCTCCAATAGGAAGCGCCCATGAGGGAAGTCTGAAAGTTGCTGATAGAGCGGCATGCGTTTTTCAGTAAATATCAGAAGGATTACAGAATTAGTTGATATTCTCATTTAATCTTGCTTCTTTAATATTTAGAATTTGATCTCTCTTTTAAGGTTTTAGAGATACAACTTTTAGAAATATCTTGGACCAAACAAATCCGGTACCTCGAATTAATATGCTTATATTGAAGTCACATGTGTAACAGTGTATCAGGAAAGCAATCATGCGATTCAAGGGCATTCTTACTGTCATTTTACTTTATTTAAAACATTTTTCCCTTACATGTTAGAGCTACCATTTATTGCATTCTTTGAATAATACAGAAGAACAGATTAGATTTGAGATTTGAACAGAGGAGATCCCTTTTTCTAATTTATGCCAGAGTATAATTGAACTTAACTTCATATTACATTTATCCTTGACACTTTGAAGTAGAAAAATCCCCACAAAAATAAAGAAAAATTGTCTGATTGGTAACCAAGCATGGTGGTGTGATGTATCCTATTGAAGAAGGATGTTGGCCCATTGCTTCTGACATTACTCTTATTATGTTTGCCTTTGGGATGCTCTCAGCCACTCTCCCCTCTGTCCTTCCTTTTATCAGGAAAGTTGATTATGATTGCTAATACAGTATTTGCCCATGGTGTACTAGTATATAGTGTGTACCATTACCCAGAAAATGTAGTAAAATATTAATTGTAAAATTTAAGTGATCTTTCATAAAAGATTGATTCTGTAAATCAAAGGATTAAACCCATTAACCCATTTTAAAAACTATTAAAATTAATACCTTATTAAATTTGAGAGTTATAGCAATAAATAACAATAGTAAATCTATAGTGACCGAAAACTTTCCAAGATAATATTGAAAAAAGGCAAGCTATGGAACAAAATGTAGAGTATATAATTTGTATTAAAAATATATATGAAGTCAGCCAGGCACAGTGGCTCACACCTGAAATCCCAGCACTTTGGGAGGCCAAGGCGGGCAGATCACGAGGTCAAGAGATGGAGACCATCCTGGCCAACAGGGTGAAACCCCATCTCTACTAAAAAATACAAAAATTAGCTGGGCGTGGTGGTGGGCACCTGTAATCCCAGCTACTTGGGAGACTGAGGCAGGAGCATTGCTTGAACCCCGGAGGCGGGGGTTGCAGTGAGCCGAGCTTGTGCCATTGCACTCCAGCCTGGTGCCTGGTGACAGAACAAGACTGTCTCAAAAGAAAAGAAAAGAAAAAAATATATATATATACACACACACACACATACACACACACACACATATGAAGTGAAGGGTATATATTTTATACTATAAACAAATAGGAAATGGCCTGAAAGATACTCTACCAAACCAATAGTGCTTGTGCCTCTGGAGGGAGCATGGTCAAGGAAGACTTTTGCCTTATCTATATCATTTATTAAAACTCCAATGAACATCTTATGTTTTGCTTGGGTACTTAAAAAAATTTTTTTTTCTTTAGAGACAAGGTCTCTTGCTCTATCACCCAAACTGGAGTATAGTGACCCAATCATAGCTCATTGCCACCTTGAACTCAAGCAATCCTCCTGCCTAAAGCTCGTTGAGTAGCTGGGACTAAAGGTGTGCAACACCACACCTGGCTGATTTTTAAGTTTTTTATACAGATGGAGTCTTGCTATGTTGCCCAAGCTGGTCTTGACTCCTAAGCTCAAGCAGGCCTCCCCCTTGGCCTCTCAAAGCACTGGGATTACAGGCATGAGTTACCGTGCCTGGCCCTTGCTTAGGTACTTTTAAAGCAGCTGTTACTTCAACTGATAGATAACATTTGAGAATTATTAAAAATATTCTGGGCCAGGTATAGTGGCCATACCTATATATAATTTGTATTAAAAATATCTATGAAGTCAAGGGTATATATTTTATACTGTAAACAAATAAGAAATGGCCTGAAAGATACTCTACCAAACCAGTAGTGCTTGTGCCTCTGGAGAGAGCATGGTCAAGGAAGACCTTTGCCTTATCTATATTATTTATTATAATACCATTACTTTGGGAGTCCAAGGAGGGAGGATTGCTTGAGCCCAGGAGTTTGAGGCAGCAATGAGCTATGATTGTACCACTGTACTCCAGCCTAGGTGACAGAGTGAAGCCCTGTGTCTAAATAAATAAAATATTCTTGAAAAAGTTAGATTTACCTCTTCCTGACACTGACCAGCCTCAGGTGACTTAGCGTCCCTGTCAGTTCTTTCATGTGTAAAATGGGCATGATGATAAATAATACCTACCTGTTGGAGTTACTGAAAGGATTAAACACAATAAGGCATGTAAAGAAAATGTAAATGTTCATTATTATTATTAGATGTTATGATATTAGTCAGGAACACACCTGAATCATTCAAGAAAAAAAGTTTAACCTTAAGAAAATCTCATTTATATATAGATGGTATCACATATGAATATATATTTCATATATGGGTCTGAAATACGCACTTGCTTCAATTTTATTGGTTTTAAGTTTAATTAAGGCCTTCTAGAAAGTGCTGTTCTTTTAAAAAAAAATTTTTTTTTTTAAACAGGGTCTCACCATGTTGGCTAAGGCTGATCTACAAGTCCTGGGCTCAAGCAATCCTCCCACTCTGCCTCCCAGATTACTGGGACTACAGATGTGAGCCACCATGCCCAGGCAATTTTTTTTTTTGAGGCAGAGTCTTACTCTGTCGCCCAGGCTAGAGTGCAGTGGCGCTATCTTGGCTCACCGCAACCTCTGCCTCTCGGGTTCAAGCAGTTCTTCTGCCTTAGACTCCCAAGTAGATGCAAATAAAGGCTTATACCACCACACCCAGCTAATTTTTTGTATTTTTAATAGAGATGGAGTTTCACTGTGTTAGCCAAGATGATCTTGACCTCATGATCTGCCCGCCTGGGCCTCCCAAAGTGCTGGGATCACCTGAGGTCAGGAGGTCGAGACCAGCCTGGCCAACATGGTGAAACCCTATCTCTACTAAAAATATAAAAATTAGGTGTTAGGAGCCTATAATCTCAACTTCTCAGGAGGCTGAGGCAGGAGAATCGCTTGAACCTGGGAGGCTGAGGTTGCGGTGAGCCGAGATTGCACCACTGCACCCCAGGCCAGGTGACACAGTGAGAATCCGTCTCTAAATAAATAAATAAGCATTTAAGTAAAACCAATTCCAAATGGGTATCACTGTGAATAAGATTAAGATCACTAAAATACCTTGACACTTCCATTTAAAACAGTCTTTTGAGGTCTACTGTTTAAAGGAAGATGACATTACATACATTTTATGTCTGTCTTATTGTGTTATATATTTTGTGCATGCGTCTACTTCTTGAGCTATCGTAAATTCTGGTGTTCATGTGGTTTTATATGGGACTGAGTTGTGATGAGGACTTTTTTCTGCTATTACCCTCTCAGATGGATAATTATTCTGAAGTCTGCATTATAGTAAGCTACATTTAGAGCACCATATAATTGACTTTGCTTATATTCTTTGTTTTGGTTAAATTTATGTCTAGGCTGGGTGCAGTGGCTCATGCCTGTAGTCCCAGAACTTTGGGAGACTGAGGCACGCGGATCATGAGGTCAGGAGTTTGAGACCAGCCTGACCAGCATGGTCAAACCCCGTGTCTACTAAAAATAAAAAAATCAGCTGGGCATGGTGGTGCACATCTATAATCTTAGCCACTCAGGAGGCTGAGGCAGGAGAATCACTTGAATCCGGGAGGTGGAGGTTACAGTGAGCTGAGATCACACCACTGCACTCTAGCCTGGGCAACAGAGCGAGACTCCATCTCAGAAAACAAACAAATTTGTTTCTAATCCTAGTTTAAATCTTGCCTGACAAGTCAATTCTGGTTTATGAAGCGTAATTAAAAGTGTGTGTGGCCAGGCACATACCTGTAATCCACTTTCTGAGGCCAAGGCAAGTTGGATAGCTTGAGTCCAGGAGTTTGAGATCAGCCTGGGCAACATGGTGAAACCTTGTCTCTACAAAAAAATGAGCCAGGTGTGGTGGCACGTGCCTGTGGTCCCAGCTACTCAGGAGGCTGACATGGGAGAATCACCTGAGTCTGGGGAGGTTCCAGCCTGGGCGACAGAATGAGACCCTGTCTCAAAAAAAAACAAAAAAGTAAGAGTGAGTGAGTGAGTGAGTGAGTGAGTGTGTGTGTGTGTGTGTGTGTGTGTGTGTGTTTATTTAGATATAATTCACATTCCATAAAAATTTACTTAAAATTTTAATTCAGTGTTTTTTTAGCATACACACAGAGTTCTGCAACTAGCACCACAACTCATCTGTAGAACATTTCATCACCCAGAAAAGAAACCCAATCACTAACTTTCTGTCTCTAGAGATTGACCTGTTCTGGAGATTTCATACAGATGGAGTCGTGCAATATGTGATGTTTTGTGATTGGCTTTCATTTAGCATAATATATTCAATATTCACCTATGTCATAATAACTGTCAGTCTTTTTTTAATGGCTGGATAGTATTCCACTATATGGATCTGCTGCATTTTGTTAATACATTAGTCAGTTGATAGGCATTTGGTTGTTTATACTTTTTTGGCTATTATGAGTAATGCTGCTGTGAACATTTGTGTACAAGTTTTTGTGTAGACATATCTTTTCAATTCTCTCTGGTAGTTTGCTGGGAATAGAATTGCTGGGTCATATGGTAACACTATGTCTAACATTTTGAGGAACTGTCAAACTGTTTTCCAAAGTAACTGCACCATTTTATGTTCCTACCAGCAATATATAGGAGATCTAGTTTCTCCACATCCTTACTAACACTTGCCTTCTGTATTTTTTGCTATAGATTATAGCCATCCTAGTGAATGTGAAGTGGTATCTTATTGTGATTTTGATGTGCATTTTCCTAATGACTAATGATGCCGAGCATGTTTTCCTGTCCTTATTTGTCATTTGCATATCCTCTTTGGAGAAATACCTATTCAGGTCCTTGCCCATTTTTAAATTAATTTGTGTGTCCTTTATTGTTGAGTTTTAAGAGTTGTTTATATATTATTCTGCATATAAGTCTCTTATCAGATATAAGATTTATAAATATTTTCTCCCATTCTATGGATTGTCTTTTTACTTTCTTGATTATATCATTTGTAGCATAAAAGTTTTACATTTGGGCCAGGTGAGGTGGCTCACGCCTGTAATCCTAGCACTTTGGGAGACTGAGGCAGACAGATCACAAGGTCAGGAGTTTGAGACCAGTCTGGCCAATTTAGTGAAACCTCATCTCTACTAAAAATAGAAAAAACTAGGCAGGTGTAGTGATATGTGCCTGTCATCGAAGCTGCTCAGTAGCCTGAGGCAGGCGAACTCTGTGAACCCAGGAGGTAGAGGTTGCAGTGAGCTGAGAAGAAAATTTTTTGAGACGGAGTCTCGCACTGTCACCCAGGCCGGAGTGCAATGGTGCGATTCTCCTGCCTCAGCCTCCCGAGTAGTTGGGATTACAGGAGTGCACCACCACATCTGGCTAATTTTTTTTAATTTTTAGTAGAGACAAGGTTTCACAACGTTGACCAGGCTGGTCTCGAACTGACTGACCTCGTGATCCGCCCGCTTTAGCCTCCCAAAGTGCTGGGATTACAGGCATGAGTCACGGCGCCCAGCCAAAAGAAAAGTTTTACATTTGGATGAAGTCTTATCTTTTTATGGTTTATAGTGCTTTTTGTTTGTTTTTGAGACAGGGTCTCGCTCTGTTACCCAGGCTGAGGTTCAGTGGCATGATCTCAGCTCACTACAGCCTCTGCCTTCTGGGTTCAAGCAATTATCCTGACTCAGCCTTCTGAATAGCTGTGATTACAGGCACCCACCCCCATGCCCTGCTAATTTTTGTATTTGTAGTAAAGATGGGGTTTCACCATGTTGGTCAGGCTGGTCTGGAACTCCTGACCTCAAGTGATCCGCCTGCCTCCGCCTCTCAGACTGCTAAGATTACATATAGGCGTGTGTGAGCCACCGCACTCCACTGGTTTATAGTGCTTTTGGTGTATCTAAGAAACCATTGCCTATCCCAAGGTCACAAAGATTTATTTATATTTTCTTTGAAGCATTGTATTGTTTTAGCTCTCACATTTAGATCTGTGGCTCATGTTGAGTTAATTTTTGTGTATGGTGTGAGGTAGGAGTCCAACTTCATTCTTTTGTTCGTGGGTACCCCAATACCATTTATTCTTTTCCCATTGAGTTAGATGGACCCCTTTGTCCAAAATTAACTGATTTTAAATGCAAGAGTTCTGGGCTCTTAATTCCATTTCATTGATAAACATTTGCACCAGTATTTTTAAAATTTATTTTCATAAAATTTTCCTATGTGAAACATTTTTTTTTTTAGCTTTAAAAAAGTCACTAAGCAGTAGTAATTACCAAATTAGATACAGTTACACACATACACACACACACAAACATGTAAGTTATCTTAGGCAGAAAAATTTGAGGTATATAACATTTCAGGCATTTTGTGGTGCCTTTTTTTCTTTTTTTTACTTCAAAACTGTAGCTTTAGATCAAACTCTTTATTTTATTTTGTTTTATTTTAATTATTGATTGGTAGAGATAGGGTCTCGCTCTGTTACACAGGCTGGAGTACAGTGGCACGATCACTGCTCCCTGCAGCCCTGACCTCCTGGGATCAATCAGTGTTCTCACCTCAGCATCCCAAGTAGCTGGGACTACAGGTGGGCCTCGGTGTCTGGCTAATTTTTGTATTTTCTTGTGGAGACGGGTTTTGTCATGTTGCCCAGGCTTGTCTTGAGCTTCAGGGCCTAGATCTACCCACCTTGGCCTCCCAAAGTACTGGGATTACAGACATGAAACACTGTGCCTGGCCAAGCTTTTTTTTAAATACTCATTTTTGTATTGCTTATTTAAACATGACTGAAATGTGGGTAATTGCTGGGAAAAAATATTTACCTTTATATCGGCATTTTTATGGAGAACAGGAAAGTACTGGAAACAACTGTCTAGAAAGTGGCAAAATTCAAATGAGTATGAAGTTCACTTATGTAAAGAGAGGCCATATTCTGTGGTATCACTGCATTCTGAACACCACCAGTTTGTTATTAAAACTGTAAGAGTAAAATTTCTGAAAATATTGATTCATTTCATGACTTACAGATATATGTTGTTTGTACTTCTTTCATCTTTCAGAGGCTGTATTGCTGCTTGATTTTGTTTTCTTGGGGAACAGAGAGCACATATTGTTCTTATAAAGGCATTATCGGCTTATTGTTGTCTTCCTGTTTCATGTGCATGTTACTAAACAAGGAGTTCCCCAAACCACTTGTATCTTATGAAAATGCATCTTTATGTGTTTGTGGCAGTGCCATAATTTCCTGTTATATTGCATGTATACAATTAGCATATTTTAGATATCAGACTGATGACTTCAACTCTCATTTAGGAATCTTTGTCTGAAGTGGAAGAAAAATACAAGAAAGCCATGGTTTCCAATGCACAGTTAGACAATGAGAAGAACAATTTGATCTACCAGGTAGATACACTCAAGGATGTTATTGAAGAGCAGGAGGAACAGATGGCGGAATTTTATAGAGAAAATGAAGAAAAATCAAAGGTAATGCTTATCTGATATTTTCTTTTGGGACAGAAAATAAAGGCCTGCCACTTATAAAGTGATGGAAGATTGTGGCATACCTACTTAGGAATGATGTTTCAGTCAAAACTGAATGGCCCAAGGAAATTGAAAGAACACCATGAGGTTTCAGGCCCTGATATATTTTCCTTTTCTATTTTTTAAAAATTATTTTCCTAAGGAAAAGCTTATGTCTTCGGTTAAGTTTCTGAAAATAGAATAGAACTAAAGTTTTATCTTCATTTTCTGTCTCTTAATCGGGTCAGCTACAGTGAGTTACTTCTTCCAGTTATACATGGCTGGAACTCCCACAAAGCTCCAAAGACTCAATAAAATGATTCATTCTTTTCTATGAACTTCTGAACAGTTCAAGAGAATTCATTTTCTAAATAATTGGATAGATGTCTTTAATCGGTTATTTTAAATCAGCAATTTGGAGATGTGGGTCAGAAATCGAAAGATGTTTTCTTTAGAGGCTTATAAGCTATAATGTTAAAATGTGCAGATGGAGAATAAAACTCATTGCCCAAGACAGGATTTGCTCTTTGACAACTGCAGAAAACAAATTGGGATCTTTTAAAAGCATATGTTTCAGACTTTTTAAAGTGTTGATGTCAGTTCAAGCAGAGGTCAAATGGATATTATTACCAGAAATGGATTGCTACTACATTGCTAATATAGAAAAATCCAGAAAATAATTTAGGAAATGCGTGTTGATAAATTATTAGAAACAACAATCTGAATTTGCACAAAACAAAGGGAGAGAAGCTGTTTATATAATCTCCAAGAGGCCAGCATTACTACCATAGTCTTTATAGGAATTTCTTTCCTTGAGGGCTAGAAATGCCCATTCCAGCCTGTCTTGGTCACATTCAAAAAGTGTTAGCCAGGTGTTTGGAGGAGAGAGGGATGAATAGACCAGAGCACAAAGGATTTTTAGGCCAGTGATACTATTCTGTATCATATTATAATGGTGGATACATGTTATTATGGATGCATGTATTGATACATTAGTCCAAAACCATAGAATGTATAGCACCAGGAGTGAACCCTAATGTAATCTCTGGACTTTGATGTAGGTTCATTGATAGAATGAAATATACCACTCTAGTGTGGGATGTTTATAAGAGGGTAGACTGTGCATGTATGGGGACAGGGAGTATATGAAAACTCTCTGTACTTTAAACATAATTTTGCTGTGAATCTAAAACTGCTCTAAAATTATTTAGGACTGGTATTTAGATGGTGAAGAAGAGGCTTCTAGTTGTTTTCATATTGGACTGACAGTGGCCTGTGGAAGAGCATTATGTGCTGACAAAAGGTGGTTTCCTCTTTGATTCTTCTTGAAAACCCTATAGGCCATTTTTGGAGATTCTGAACCATCATGCTTTTCCTAGAGTCCTATGGACTCCTTTTTTTTGCCGTCCCACACATTTTTTCATATCTATTTTTGGCTCTTTGCCTCTATCAGACTAAAGTAAAATCTCAGGCTAAGTATATAATGGTCAGTACTAAAATGAATTATCTTTCCATCATCTCAAATACTCTTGAGCATTTTTTAAAATAAAGAAAACCCTTATAATTAGCTATTTTAACCAACTTAGTTTTTCTCTTGATTATTTTAGAAGGTAATAGTTTTTTTAGTATGCATAGTTTTTTTTTTTTTCTTAATCTTGTACGTTTTTTTGGAGACAAGGTCTCACTCTGTAGCCCAGGCTAGAGTGGAGTGGCAGGAGTATAGCTCATTGCAACCTCTGTCTCCAGGCTCAAGTGATCCTCCCACCTCAGTCTCCCGAGTAGCTGGGACTAAAGGCATGTACCACCACGCCTGGCTAATTAAAAAAATTTTTTTTTATAGAATCAGGGTTTCACCATGTTGCCGAGGCTAATCTCCAACTCCTGGGCTCAAGCAATCTCCCCGCCCTCAGCTTCCCACAGTACAGGGATTACAGTTGTGAGCCACTGTGATGGGCCTTCTTACACTTTTCAAACATAAAATTTATTAGATTTTTTCAATACCCTGGAAATTTGCTTCACGTACCATGTTGCAGAAGACTTTGTGACAGCATCTCTTTCTAACATAGCTTTACTCCGAGCTGTCTTGTTCTAAACAACTATTGCTTTGTACAGTAGAATGTTATATTCAGAGATAAATAAAGAGGTCAGGCACTGTGGTGTATTTCATTACAGAAGCAGGTAGTGAGAGTAGAGAAGGACCATTCAATAATAATTATACAGTATTAATAAAATTTTTCTAAATGTCTTTAGTGCCTCTTGGAATTACAGTAACTATTTTGTTTTATATTTTTATTTTATTATTTTTATAGACAGGATCTCGCTCTGCTTCCCAGGCAGGAGTACAGTGGCACAGTCATAGCTCACTTTGATCTCCTATGCTCAAGCGATCCTGAGTAGCTAGAACTGTAGGCACATGCCACCATGCCTGGCTGTTTTTTAAAAATCTTTTTGTGGAGATGAGGCCTTGCTGTATTGCCCAGGCTGGTCTTGAACTCATGACTTCAAGCAGTCCTCCTCCTTTGGCCTCCCAAAGTGTTGGGATTACAGACACAAGTCCCTGTGCCCAGCCCATTGTTTCTCTTTTAAAGCATAATCAAAAGACCATTTCATACCTGTAAAATTAGCAATAATTCATATTACATATTCAATCAGTGTTAAAATTTTAGCAGTTCCAAAATGCCATAAATGATTTTTCTTTTTTACACTTAAAAAAGTCAGGATCCAGATAAGTTTCACACCTTGGAATTAATTGATAAATTTTTAAGTCTCTTTTCATGTATAGGTTCCCTTTCACTTTTTTTCTCCTTATAATATATATGTTGAAGAAACTGGGTTGCTTAATATTTCCCAGTCTTACAGGTTGTCTGTTTTCATCCCCATAGTGTCTTTACCATGTTCCCCTTTCCTCTGTATTCTCTGTACATAGGTAGTAAGGCATAGAGACTTAATCAAATATAATTTTAGTTTTTTTTGGAAAGTCTGCTTCAAAGATGGTGCAGTTGTCTTCCTACAGGAAGTCCAGATGTGTGGCTAGCTATTAGGCTGTAGGTGAGTGCTTAGATCCTTTAATTGAATAGGGGCTGCAAAATGGGATGTTCTGATTTAATCATTACCAGTTTATTTATTTAATGTTATTTATTTATTTTGAGACACAGTTTTGCTCTTGTTGCCCAGGCTGGAGTGCAATGGTGCAATCTTTACTCATGCAACCTCCGCCTCCCAGGTTCAAGTGATTCTCCTGCCTCAGCCTTCTGAGTAGCTGGGATTACAGGCATGTACCACCATGCCCAGCTGATTTTGTATTTTTAGTAGAGACGGGGTTTCTCCATGTTGGTCAGGCTGCTCTCAGACTCCTGACCTCAGGTGATCTGCTACCTCTGCCTCCCAGACTGCTGGGATTACAGGTGTGAGCCATTGCACCTGGCTTATTTAATGTTCTTTTTAAGCAACTTTATTGAGATACATTCACATACCATACAAATCATCCATTTAAAGTGTACAATTCAGTGGTTTTTAGTATATTCATATATATGGGTAACCTTCATGACAGTTACTTTTAGTATATTTTTATTACCTCTTTTCCCCAAATCCATCAGTTGTAATAACCACTGATCTACTTTTTATCTATAGTGTTCCCTATTCCTGACTCACATGAATGGAATCATATAATACGTGGTCTTTTGTGACTGGCTGTTTCACTTAGCATCATGTTTTCAAGGTTCATCCATGCCGTATCAGTACTTAATTCCTTTTATGGCTTATTAATCTTCCATTTTATGGGTATGCTACATTTTGTTTATCCATTTGTGCACTGATGGACATTTGGGTTGTTTATACTTTTTCCTGTTAAGAATAATGCTGCTATAAACATTTGTGTACAGGTTGCTTTTTGGACATTTTTTTTTTTTCTTAAGATACCGGGTCTTGCTATGTTGCCCAGGCTGGTAACTCCTGGCCCCAAGCAGTCCTCCTGCCTTGGCCTCCCAAAGTGCTGGAATTATAGGCATGAGCCACCGTGCATTGTCGGGACATGTGCTTTCCTTTTTCTTAAGTATATACTTGGGAATGGAATTGCTGATTCGCACGACAAATCTGTGTTTAACCATTTAAACAATGCCAGACTATTTTCCAAAGTCCTGCACCATTTTATATTCTCACACCAGTAGTGTATGCAGGTTTGATTCTCCCACATCCTCACCAGCACTTGTTATCTGACCTTTTTATTCCAGCCATCCTAATAGGTATGGTTTTGATTTGCATCTCCCTGGTGACTTAATTATTTTGAGCATATTTTCATGGGCTTATTGGCTATTTGCATATCTTCCTTGGCAATATGTCTATTCAGATCCTTTGCACATTTTAAAATTGGGTTTTGTCTTTTTATTACTGAGTTATAAGGCTGTTTATATGTTCTAAATATAAGTATTTCATCAGATATATTATTTGCAATTATTTTCTCCCTTTGTGAGTTTTCAAAAAAAAAAAAAAAAAGGAATCGGTTGAGTGCCTTCTTACAGCGACCAACTACTTTTCTCTTAAAATATCAATATGAAGTCATAAATTCAAGCATTTGATGTCTTCAGTGCGTTGCAGCTTTTATTCTTTTTGATGCTAAAATTGTCCCACCTTTGGCTAATGTGAACCTCTTCAAGCTGATTCACAAGTACTTCTGGTGAGTCTAATTGTTTTTGATAGATTCTTTGCTTTCTGACAGAAGATTTTCCAGCCTTACCTTGTACATTTTCTGCCCCAGACCTGGGATCAGCCATTTGTACAAGGAGCCCTAGTTCTTTTTTAGTGTGAGTGCTAGAGATGCCCATTGCCACCATGTTGGTCACTGTTTATGGGACTTTTCAGTGAATACATTTGGGAAACATGTAGGAAGTTTTTTTGTTTGTTTTTAATGACAAAATATATTATGAGTTCATGCTGTCAGTTCATAACCTCTTCTGTCTTACATCTGTATCTTTTTTCCCCCCACACTACAATTCCTAGTTCTCAGAGTTTCTAGGGATGACAGTAATTCTGTTACGTTGTGTTCTCTTTGCTTTATCCCAAGTTACCTAGAATAGCAACACCAACATTAACACTAACAATTTAATTACTGAAAATAGGTAAAAGATTTTTATTTTGTTTTTTTGCTTGGCTGTTATTTTTGCCACTAGTCCTTGTATGGCCAAACTGTTGTTTTTAGAAGTTGCTTGAAATAGTTTCTGTTTGTGCTGCTAATTGGATCTATAGGTATGTTCACTGCATTTTATTTTCAATATTTAGGAATTACTTTTAAAATTATTTTTATTTTAAAATTTTTAATTGTTATAAAAAAACACAATAAATTTATCTTAACCATTTTAAAGTGTAGAGTTCAGTAGTGTGAAGCATATTCACATTATTGTGCATTAGATCTCCAGAAATTTTTCATCTTGCAAAATGAAAACTCTATACCCATTAAACAGGTCCCCATTTCTCCCTCCCACCAGCCCTTGGCAACTACTATCCTACTTTCTGTCTCTGTGAATTTGGCTACTCTATGTACCAAATTCATAAGTAAGTAGAATTATATAATAATTTATCATTTCGTGACTGGCTTACTTCATTTAACGTAATGTCCTAAGGCTCATCCATGTTGTAGCATGTGACAAGAGTTTCTTCTTTTTTTAAGCTGAATAATATTCCACTGTGATATATATACTATATTATGTTTATCCGTTCATCAATCCATGGCCACTTGAGTTGTTACAACTAGGAACTGCTTTTTAAATTTAATTTTGTTTTATAATTATGTAGAATAGTTACATAGATCTTGAGTCAAGTTAACAAAGAAAATATATTTGAAGAAGTTAATCTTCTATCTCTGTCTCTTTATCCCTGTTTTCTCCTTCCTTTAGGGAATTTAAAAATTTAATGCTTTATCTTTCCATTTTTCAAATCTCAAAAGATATATTAGGTAGCCATTTTTAATCTCAAAGATATATATGTGTATATATATATTTATCATTCAAAATATATGTATTATTCTCCTTTCTTAGAAAATGGTAGCATACTATTAATATAAATGCCGTTCTGCATCTATATTCTATCACTTTATGATGAATGTAGTATAGAGATATCTTGCGCATTCTTTTTCACCACTGCATAATTATTCCACAGTATGGATGTACCATACTTTATTCTACCAGTTCCCTATTAATAAACATTCAAGTTTGTCATGTTTTGCTGTTAAAAATAGTCCTGTAGAAATAACATACCGCATAGGTCTTTTTGTATTTTGGCCAATGTATCTATGATGAAAAGTTGCCGGGCGCGGTGGCTCACGCCTGTAATCCCAGCACTTTGGGAGGCCGAGGCGGGTGGATCACGAGGTCAACAGATCGAGACCATCCTGGTCAACATGGTGAAACCCCGTCTCTACTAAAAATACAAGAAATCAGCTGGGCATGGTGGCGCGTGCCTGTAATCCCAGCTACGCAGGAGGCTGAGGCAGGAGAATTGCCTGAACCCAGGAGGCGGAGGCTGCGGTGAGCCGAGATCGCGCCATTGCACTCCAGCCTGGGTAACGAGAGCAAAACTCCGTCTCAAAAAAAAAAAAAAAAAAAAGAAAAGTGATATTGCTGCGTGGAAAGGTTTGTAGTTTTGCAAGATACTGCCGAGGTCTCCTCTGTAAGCTTTATACTATTGCATTCTCACCAAAATGTATGAGGGCCTGTTTCCTTCCCCATAGTTCCGTCCAGGAATATGTTGTCAAGTTTTTGAACTTTTACTAGTGTTTTGGTGAGACAAATAGTTTGTTTCCATTTCTCTTAGTATGAGTATCTTTTCATATTCAGAGTTATTTTCATTTCTTTTTCTGTAAACTGTCTATTTCTGTAGCTTGTTTTTCTGTGCAGTTAGTGCTTTTTTTTATTTCTAGCTTTAGAGATTCTCTGCCATTCAAAAGTTTTAGTTATTTGCATATGTATTTTTTGGAGACAGAGTCTTATTCTGTTGCCAGGCTGGAATGCATTGGCACCATCATGGCTCACTGTAGCCTTGACCTCCCCAGGCTCAGGTTGTTCTTCCACCTCAGCCTTTAGAGTACCCAGGACTATAGGCACATGCCACCAAGCCTGGCTAATTTTTGGATATTTTGTTGCCCAGGCTGGTCTTGAATCCTTAGGCTCAAGGGATCCACCTGCCTCGCCTCCCAGAGTGCTGGGATTACAGTCATGAGCCACCAGGCCCAGCCCAAAGTTATTTATTTTTTTATTTGATGGCGTCACATTTGCTCACCTAGGCTGGAGTGATCTCTGCTCACTGCAACCTCCACCTCCTGGGTTCAAGTGATTCTCCTGCCTCAGCCTCCTGAGTATCTGGGATTACAGGTGCACACCACCATGCCCAGCTAATTTTTTGAATTTTTACTAGAGATGGGGTTTCGCCATAATGATAAAGCTAGTTTAGAACTCCTGACCTCAAGTGATCCACCTGCCTCAGCCTCCCAAAGTGCTAGGATTGCAGGCATGAGCCACTGTGCCTGGCAAAGTTTTTATTTTTATGTAGTCTAATTTATTGTACCTTTACCTCATGGCTTGTGGATTTTTGAGTCATTTTCTTAGTAAAGATTGCTCTACTCCTTGGTTACTTTTCTTTTAGTTCCTGTACAGTTTGTTCTCCCTTTCCTTCCCTCTTCCCCCATTCACTGCCTGACTTTCTTTCTTTACGTACACCTCTGATTGATTTGGGATTTATTCTGGTCTGTGCTGTGGGGTACGCTTCCAGTTTTATCTTTTTCCAAATGGATATCCACTTATCCCAACATTACAAGTTTAAAAGTCTTTTGTTTCTCATTGATTTGAGATGTTCCTATTTTTGTTGTTTTTAAATGTATTTGTATATGTAAATGGATCTTCTTCCTGAATCTTCTATTCTGCTCTCTTGGTCGATATTCATGCGCCGTAACAACATTGTTTTAATTATGGAAACTTTATGTTTTACTGTCTGGTAAGGCCGGCATTCCTCTTTTTCAGTATGTATTTTTCTGGCTACTTTTTCTTGTGTTTTTCTTTAAAATCAACTTGCCTTGCTCTGATGAGAAAATTAAAACCTGATGGTATTTTTATTTGTACAGCATTAAATTATAGGTTAATTTAGGGAGAGCTGGCATTTTTATAATGTTGTGAGACTTTTAATCCAAGAAGACGGTATGCCTTTCCATTTATTCAGTTGTACTTCTCTGTCTTTTGGGAATGTTTTTTTAATTTTCCTCATACAGATTTTTGATATATCTTGTAAGTTTACATGTATATATTTGACTTAATATTGATTTTATTTTGATATTGCATTTGTTATTCCTTCTTTAAATTTTTATTTGTATCTATGAATGTTATTGAATTGTATATGTTCATTTTATAACCTGTTACTTTACTAAATTGTCTTGTTTATAATAATTTTGCCATTGATTAGTTCAGGTTTTCTAGATAAATAATTACACAATTTTTCTAAGTTACTATGAATCAGGAGTTTGGGCATGTTTCTGGAGGTCATGCTTAACCTGTGTGTTGTATTGTATGTTTTCAAATTTCTTGTGTTCCATGACCTGTGTAAATGGTATCATTTGTTTAATAACAGGAGTTGGAAAGGCAGAAACATATGTGTAGTGTGCTGCAGCATAAGATGGAAGAACTTAAAGAAGGCCTTCGGCAAAGAGATGAGCTTATTGAGGTACGCACATGAACTGTGGAAATACTTAATTTTGAAAAAAATGAGTTGAATGGGGTGAGGATGTGTGTGTTGGGAGGGAAGGAGAGTTAAGATGCATCAAAGAGTTTACTTGTCTCTTTACATTTGACTGTCCACTAAAAGTTTTCAAACATAAACCAGATCATGCTTAAAAATTGATACTATAAATCCTGTAAACATTACCCCCCTTTGGTAGCAGAAATTTTTGTCTCTTATTCCTTAGCACACTGTTTCTTAAAGGTATCTTAGGAAATGGACAAAAGGAAAAATTAGAGAGTAACATTATTCTTTGGAATTAGTGAATGCACGATTCTTGGGGAATAAGTTTGATTTTTCACTCAGGTAGATATATTTCTGAGGTGGCTAAATGAAAAAAAAAGAAATGTCAAGATACCTTCTGTACATAAAGGTCAACAATGGCTAGTCTGAAGGTTCAGGTTTCTACAGGCGAAGGGACGCCCACATTGTTGGCAGCATCTTAGGAATGGATGTAGCACAGAACACCAGGAACTCTTTGACAGCATTTGTCCTCCTTGTAGGCCCACTCCATTGCATGCATCTTCTTTCTTTAAATGTGCTTTTCCCTCTTGAGATGATGCTTTTACATAAATATGGAAATAAATTTGAGGGGGGATCCTGCCCACTATCTAGGTGTGGCTATCAAAGGCTTCTAATGTTAATTTAGTGTTGACAGGCCAGAGATATCAGGAAGCATAGACGTTCATGATCCCAGGGGAGGTCGCTCACGTACCACACTTGTCCACACTCCTGGCTACTCAGACCCTAGCCTTTCTTTTTCTCTCCCTCTTTTCCTCTTTCCCCGCAGACCTACCTCTTAATATCTCTCTCTACAAATGACTTTTAAAAAACCATTTAATAGAGAAAAAGAAATGACTTTTTAAATTTGGACGATTGGTTTTTTGTCATTATTAAGAATAACTGAACATACCCAGAATTTGTGGATTTCAAGTGCAGATACAGATAACCTTTTGGATCTATCAGATGACATGTGAAGTTAATTTTCTTAGTTTTTCTCCATATGAGGCAGGAAGCATATTTTCCAGAATCTGTATCCTGCTGGTATTTTAAAATAATGTGAAATTCTTTCCCTTTTTGTTCTTACATCTTTTTGTGCCAAAATGCCAATTACTTATTTCTTTTTCTAATTAAAACATATACTTTCCCACTTTTATGATTTCATAAAATAAGCCTGCTTTGGGGGCTGCTTCTCAAATTCGATAGCTTAAGTTAGGATTGGTAAAGTGTTCTAGTTTTTAATTGTAACTGCATTTAAGAAGAATATAATGCTTGATTTCTATAGTTCATCACTGTGGCTTCTTTAGTAGCTTAGATGCTAGGCATACAAATTTTGAAAACTAGTTTTAGAGGTTGTTTACATTTAGAATTAACATCTTGTAGATGTTGGTATATATGGTTATGCTGAAAAACTTTAAATATTACAAATAATGCTTTTTGGTCTTTGGAATTGAAAATTCCATGGTAAAGTACCTCATGTATGAGTAGGGAAAGTAGGAGATGATAATTTACCAATAATGCATAAGAAGAAAACCTGTTTAATTGGAAAGGTCATTTACAGATTGCTAAATGCTAAATTTAAATGCTTTAAAATAATATAAATAATTTTAAAATAATACCAAATTCATGGTGTTCTTGCTATCATAGATTTTGCTAACAGAAATTCAAAATGATCAGTTCTGCTTAAAAAATAACAAGCTGGGCGCGGTGGCTCACGCCTGTAATCCCAGCACTTTGGGAGGCCAAGGCGGGTGGATCACAAGGTCGGGAGTTTGAGACCAGCCTGACCAACATGGTGAAACCCTGTCTCTACTAAAAATACAAAAATTAGCTGGGCGTGGTGGCACATACCTGTAATCCCAGCTACTCAGGAGGCTGAGACAGGAGAATCACTTGAACCCAGGAGGTGGAGGTTGCAGTGAGCCAAGATCACACCACGGCACTCCAACCTGGGCAACAGAGCGAGACTCCGTCTCAAAAAAAATAATAAAATTCAAAACTACTGCTTGTTCTCTAAGATAAAAGATCATTTGTTCATAAGCAAACCTAAATTTCCCTCTCTAGGAATGTAAATTCTTGTTTGAAAAAAGGCTGTTATCACAGAATGAATACACATATGGAGCTGTATGTACACAGAAATTCTAGCTGGCCTGCTGCCACATAGCTGTGGTTGGAACAGTTATTCCTGGTTCCTTTGCTTACTTTTGTAGGGGTAAGCCAGTGGGAATCATGTGGCCAAGACTGTGAATGTCATCCTTTCTTTTGGCAAACCAATTTTGCCTTTCCTGTTCATCACAGACTTTCCCTTTTGGTTAAGTTTCTTTGTCGGCTTTACTTTTATTTCTTCCCTCAACCCCTCCCTTTTCTTTCTGCTCTTTTATTACTTCTCTTCCCTCTTCCTCTGCAGGAGAAGCAGCGCATGCAGCAGAAAATAGACACCATGACAAAAGAGGTGTTTGACCTCCAGGAGACACTTCTTTGGAAAGATAAAAAAATTGGGGTATGAGATGAAATTGGGCTTTGGTTAGAAGCTCATTGATGAGGACTACAACAGTGGAATTTAAGTTAGAGATTCAAAAAACCTGTCCTTTTGATTATTCTTGAGCATGTACACAGTATGAAAAATGAACAAGCAGGAGATAGAAAGCGACTTCCATGGGAAAACCTGATGTTGTGCCTGGAAAGAACTCTACTTTTCAGCCAACACTAGGCTTGTAAAATGTGTAAGTAGGAACTTTCAAAGGAAATTTCTCTGTATCCCCTTAGAATTCTTTTTTTTTTTTTTTTTTTTTTGAGATGGAGTCCTCACTGTGTCCCCCAGGCTGAAGTGCAGTGGTATGATCTCAGCTCACTGCAACCTCCGCCTCCCGGGTTCAAGTGATTCTCCTGCCTCAGCCTCCCTAGTAGCTGGGATTACAGCCACACATCACCACACCCAGCTAATGTTTTGTGTTTTTAATAGAGCTGGGATTTCACCATGTTGGCCAGGCTAGTCTCCTCCTGACTACCTGACCTCAGGTGATCCACCTACCTTGGTCTCCCAAAGTGCTTGGATTATAGGTGTGAGCCACCATGCCTGGCCTCTCTTAGGATTCTTATCCAGAAACAGCCACAGGCATTCAGTTCAAACTCTGTGGTTAACTTGATATCCTTACGTTGCAAGAATTTGGATAAGAGAGTAGGTGGGAGAAAGTTATTAGCATCCTATAAATTGTTGGTGAATAAAATAGGAAGAGATTAAAATCAATTTAATTACAGAAATGGATAGGAATGTAAGGCTTCCTAGGGCGGCTGGCTGTAATTATAACTACAGAACTCCCCCAAGTAAGGGCCCAGATAAATGAAATGTCTTCATTGCTGTTTTGCCAAGTCCTGCAGGTAGATTTGCACATACACCAAAGGCTGGAAAAAATTCCCTCCAGTTCATCTCATGTGGACTTTGATTGGCAGTCCCATCACCTGGCTGAGCTCTCTGTTCTGCAGTAGGGGAACCACTTAGCCATAGCTGCCAGAGGCTTACCTTGTCAGGGAAAGGCAGAGGAAACAACATGTAAGAAAAGTCTTGTTCTGCTTAAGGTTAGGTGGGATAGGGAATAGTTGTTAAAGATCCCTGAGAGCATCTCTGAGACATGCCTGGATATGAAACCCTCTGGATCATACCCTCAGAATGTTGTTACAAACATTCTAAAGCCCAACCAGTGGTCAGCAGGATCAGTCTTTTTCATCACTCCAAGGACCTCTGTCATTAATATACACATGGGAAGATGCCATTACCTCTTAAGAGTTTGTAGACTCATGCCTGTAATCCTAGCAGTTTGGGAGGCCAAAGATCGAGGGTTGCTTGAGGCCAGGAGCTTGAGACCAGCTTGGGCAACACAGGGAGACCCATCCTGTGTCTACAAAAGAATTTTAAAATTTGCAGAGCATGCACCTGTAGCCCCAGCTACTTAGGAGGCTCAGGTGGGAGGATCACTGGAGCCCACAAGATTGAGGCCGGAGTGAGCTATGATCGTGCCACTGTACCCCAGCCTAAGCAACAGAGTGATACCCTTTCTTTAAAAATAAAAAAAGTTTGGACCGGGCGTAGTGGCTCACACCTGTGATCCCAGCACTTTGGGAGGCTGAGGTGGGTGCCCGGCCTAGAATGGGCTTCTTTTAGGACTTTTCATAATTTTCGTTAACACAGATCTGTATGTCCAGGATTTCCAGCTTGTATGATTGCCTTAGTATTTTAAACTGATGATCTTAGACCAGCCATAGAAACCCCTCAGATGTCTCAGTTCAAAATATAAATTATTTGGCTTTTATTTGGAGAATATTTTACTTTATTTTAGTATTCTTTTTTTGAGATGGAATCTCTCTCTCTTCCCCAGGCTGGAGTGTAGTGGCATGATCTCAGCTCACTGCAACCTCCACCTCCCAGGTTCAGTCGATTCTCCTGCCTGAGCCTCCCGAGTAGCTGGGTTTACAGGCATGCACAACCACACCCAGCTAATTTTTGTATTTTTAGTAGAGACAGGGTTTCACCAGGTTGGCCAGGCTGGTCTCAAACTCCTGACCTCAAGTGATCTGCCCACCTTGGCCTTTCAAAGTTGGTGGTAGGCGTGAGCCACTTCCAAAGTGGTGGTATTACAGGCCTTCCAAAGTGGTGGTGTTACAGGCATGAGCCACTGCCTGACCAGAATTTTAGATTTACATGCAGTTGTTAAGAAATTAAACAGGGCTGGGCACGGTGGCTAATGCCATTAATCCCTGCACTTTGGGAGGCCGAGGATGGTGGATCTCTTGAGGTCAAGAGTTGGAGACCAGCCTGACCAACACGGTGAAACCCCATCTCTATTAGAAACACAAAAATTAGCTGGTGTGGTAGTGCACACCTGTAATCCCAGCTACTCGGGAGGCTGAGGCAGGACAGTCACTTGAACCCAGGAGGGAGAGGTTGCAGTGAGCCGAGATCACGTCACTGTGCTCCTGCCTGGGCAACTCAGCAAGACCCTGTCTCAAAAAAAAAAAGAAAAAAAGAAAGAAAAAATTTAACAGTGAGATCCTATATATTCTTTGCTCAATTTTCCCCAAATGTAACATCTTACATAACTACAGTACAATATCACAACCAGGACATTGCCCTTGATACAGAACATTTCCATCACCATCACTGTAAGGGATTTCTCTTCCTCTTGCCTTTGTATAGTCATGACCTTTATCTCCCCTTCCCTCCCAAGCCCTGAGAACCACTAACCTTTTCTCCATTTGTATAGTTTTGCCATTTTAAGAATGTGATAAAAATGGAATTATATAGTATAAACCTTTTGGAATCACCCCTTTTCACTCTGTATAAGTCCTCAAGATTCGTCCAAGTTGTTGAATCACCAGTTGACTCTATTTTTTTAATTTGAAAAATTGTGCTAAAATACAAATAACATAAAATTTACCATTTTAACTAGTTTCAAGTGTACAGTTCAGTGGCATTGAGTACATTCATGTTGTTGTGCTGCCGTCACCACCATCAGAACTTTTTCATCTTCCCCAACTGAAATCTGTACCCATGAAACAACTCCCCATTCAGTCCCTTCACCCAAACCCCGGGCATCCACCATTCCACTTTCTGTCTCTGTGAATGTGAATACTGTAGGTACTTGATATAAGTGGAATCATACAGTATCTGATTTATTTCACTTAGCATAATGCCCTCAAGGTTCATGTTGCAGCCTGTGTCAGAATGTCCCTTTTAAGGCTGAATCACATTCCATTATGTATATACCACGTTCTTCTGTTGATGTATCGACACATCTACCTTTTGGCCATTGTGAATAATGCTGCTGTGAACATGGGTGTACAAATAACCCTTCAAGAGTCTGCTTTCAGTTGCTTCGGTATGCACCCAGAAGTGGAATTGCTGGAGTGGGTCCCCTTCCCTCCCCACAGTAATTCTGTGTTTAATTTTTTTGAGTAACAGCTATACCTAGTGTTCTGTAGCAGCTGTCCCATTTTACATTCCTACCACTAGTGAACAAGGGTTCCAATTCCTCCATGTCCTTGCCAACATCTGTTATCATTATAATACAAGGGCAGTGGTCCTCCGTTGACTTAAGAGACACATTTTCAGTATGGTCAGCGACTACTTAATGAATCATTTGTCTCTAGCTTCATTTTCAGGATGAAGACGTACGTCCATTATTCCCAGGTTAAAGTGCAGTTCATTAGTGCTGCTCTTAACCCTAGCTCCACTGCTATTCTAAACACCTGGAGCCCATGTATAGAATAAGTGCATGCAAACAACTTGCGTATCTCTATAGCCCAGGCCCAGGAGAAACTCACTTCCATTCTGACCAAAGATGTTTGTTCCCCAATACAATTATGTGGCGAATTAACCTTTTGCCCAAAAGTTCAGCCCATTACACACATCCTTTTGGCTTCTGGATGGTAGAATTTGAGGTTAGGTCAGGGATAAAGAATTATTTTGAACTCTACCAGCATGTACTTTTTACCCTAAAAAAATTCTGTAGGAGCTATTGTTGCATGCAAACACAAGGGTAGTGGTTATATGGTCAGGTAATAGGGAAGATTTTAGAGTTAGCGTGAATACTTTGATCAAATTATAAGGTATTTTAGTAGTCCTCAAACTTTGTGGTGAAATGGGTGAATTTACAGGATGTATTTTATTTTCCCATCTATAATTATGGGGAGAGGAAATTTAAAAGTCTGAAGGTAAAAATAAAACCCAGTGCAATAAGATGTGGAAGAGGAGCAAATGTCATGTATATAATTTTGCTAGAATTTCCAGTTTCAAATTGGCCTGTTCCTCAGCGGTCTTTTATATTCAGTGGTGGTGTTTATATGGAGCATGTTGTGACTGATCATTTATCCAGTAATATGCGGTGACACATGGCATAACTACGCATGCAGATAGCAGTAACCAAAAATACCTAACCCATAGAGATTAAAGTGACACTCATCATACGGGAAAGTATTGTGCTTTGTCTTCCCATTGTTTCGTTTACTATTATTAATGTAATGGAGTGTTAATACTAGCTAGATGGTGCTAGAAACCCACGTTGTTAACTCACAGGCAGACTTGAGACACATCGTATAGTGTGGATGTAAATTGTTGAAAGGAAGTCAGACATTGACATTGCAGTTTGGATAAGTGAAGAATAGGATTTGTCCTATGGACTGCTTTCCTAGCATCATCTGGGCTAACAATAAGGGAATATAATGTGGCCTTCAGAGGGCTGTGACATTAAAAAAACTTTGCAAGGGCTTAGGAAACAAAAAGAACCAGATTCATTTTCTGGCTTTGCCACTTACTGTGACTTTGGGCAAAAAGTAACCACTCTGAGCCTCAATTTTTCTCAATCTGCTAAATGGTGATAATACAGGTACTTCACAGGATATGTAGAGGTTTCATATATAAAATAACATGAGAGGAATTCGATGAAATGGTACCTGCCATATAATTTGTGCCATACAAATGGTAGTTGCTCTCATCCCTTATTTACTTGCTCCCTATTTGGTTGCAAAATAGGATTAAAATGATGTTTTAAATTGCCCAACTATTCAGCCATCAGTGACTCAGCAGTTAGTTGTCCCACTTCCAAATCCAGTGAACTGAGAGGAGTTACTTGTTGTAGTTTAACTTCTTGGGTTAATAGGAATGCTTCCAGAAGACATTAAATATATGAACAAAAATATGTGGGGAAAGGCTTTTTCAGATAGTCCAGTTGTCAGATTCCTGCGTAGGCTACTTACCTTGGGTGCTTTTTGTTTGTTTCTTTGGTTTTCTTTGAGACAGATTCTTGCTCCGTCAGTCAGGCTGGAGTGCAGTGGCGCAATTGCGGCTCACTGCAACCGCTGCCTCCTGAGTTCAAGAGATTTTTCTGCCTCAGCCTCCCAAGTAGCTGGGACTACAGGCATGTGCCACCACGCTAAATTTTTTGGTATTTTTAGTACAGATGGGGTTTCGCCATGTTAGCCAGGATGGTCTCAATATCCTGACCTTGTGATCCACTTGCCTCGGCCTCCCAAAATGCTGGGATTACAAGCGTGAGCCACTGCACCCAGCCCCTTGGGTATTATTTTCAGTTCTGGGTTATTTTCTTTTACAATAGATTTTATTTTTTCATAGTAGATTTTATTTTTCACTGATGACCAGAGTTTGTTCCTGCTTCTGCATTGTCCTCAGCTGACAGTTGTGAGATTAAGGAAATGGCAGGGAATTTACAAATGAAATCACCAACCTACTCCTCCTGAACTGTCCCTGGTATCTAGGCATAACAGGCAACGCGTTACCCTGATTTATACCTACTTTATGCCTCTGCCCTTGGGTTGGGTGCTATTATCCCTTACTTTTCAAGTAAGGAAACTGAGGCATAGGACAAGTATGTGCCAGGACCCAAACCTGATTCTCAAATCCATATTCTGTAACTCTGTATAGCTTGGCTATATTTATTTTGTCAGTGTTTTGTTTTTCACATTTTGGGAGTATAACAGAAAACCAAATGAGTCTCAGTTATATTTAATTAAATTTTCAGAAATGATCCTTGAATCCTTTTGGATGTTAACTATCTGAAATTAAGTGGTATTTGAGTATTTTGCCACACTACTTGGAGAACAATCTATAGCCAGTATTTAGTTAGAATACCTTATGTATAATAGTTATTTTTATTCCAGAATATTTTTTAAAATCAGCTATATTCTTGAATAAACTATTTTAGTTAAACATGAAATGTGGGTTTTGTTCACCAAATAATAATGTACTGAGGCAGTAAGGAAAGTTTTATTTTACTCTGGCTGCTGTCTTCATCTTTCTTCTCCTGTTTTGTTTTGTTTTGTTTCATTGACTGGAAAACAAAGATTTATTTCCCTGCTTGATTTGATTAAACATGCTTTGCCAAATTGATGCATGAGAGCCAGTTTCTATGAGAACTCTCTTCTGGAGATGTATAGCCATGTAACTCTGTATTTCCTCTCATATCTGACTGCTTGTTTCCAATCTTTTGACTGCTTCCTTGCTTTTTATGCCTTTATCTTTGCTTATTTGAATTAGGTACTTCTCTGCTACCTTTCACCTGCTCTTTTTCTGTGCCATTGTTTTCCTTGCTACCCTACCTAAAACCAGGCCCTAGAGAAACAGAAAGAATACATTGCCTGCCTTAGGAATGAGCGAGACATGCTCAGAGAGGAGCTTGCTGACCTGCAGAAGACAGTGAAGACGGGAGAGGTATGTTAGCATGAGCCTGGAGTTCAGGTCCCTTGCTGCTGTACTCTTTCTTCCTTTCACCCTGCCATCTTTCCTAGCCTGAATACAAACTACAGTGTTTATTCCCTAACCCAGATTTGGTAGGTTTAAGCTATTTCTTCCACAGAGCTATATTCCATGTAACTGATTCTAACCAGGTTTTACCTGTGGCAAACATATATTGTTGCAGAATTACCTCACAGAGCTTACTGCTTCCATATGGGCCTTTTGTGATGGTGGGTTTTTCCTCCCCCTGCAGAAACATGGCTTAGTTATAATCCCTGATGGCACTCCCAATGGTGATGTCAGTCATGAACCAGTGGTTGGAGCCATCACTGTTGTGTCTCAGGAAGCTGCTCAGGTCTTGGAGTCAGCAGGAGAAGGGCCACTAGGTAAGATACTGGTTGCTCTGTTGATGTGGATGAATGTTGCCCTATTGGGTTTTCTGCTTTTTCATATCCCAGCTTGGAAAACAAAAACAGCATAAAGGCTGTCTGAGACTCAAGTGGATCCTTAACAAGAAGAATCTGGGCACATTTGCACACTGTCTTCAGACATCCTTGACCTTGGGAAACCAGCATCTGAGTCATTGTAAGGCAATAAGTGTAACTGTAAGGTCCATGGATGGAAGTATTGTGGGTCTATATACATTGCTTTCTACTTAACTGCAAACTTTCTGCAAAGAGATAGTCTAGTCTACCTGTGCTAGGGGAGCAGTAGGCTGGCAGACTTCCCTTGGAACGTCTGGTTTTATGTTCTACTACTTAGCCCCAGGGTTCTGTACCTCTTTTCCACCACATTTCTTAAGCCAAGAAACAGATGACCAAAAAGATAGATATCAGAGAAGTGTGATTTCCAGAGTCTAAACCTCTTAAATTTAACCTTTTGAGAATGACACCTCTCTCCAGGAAACTCCAAAGTTGCTGACATGCCTCTCTAAGAAACCAAAGCCGCCCATCCACTGACCCCACTAAGAAATCTACTCTAGAGGAAGAAAAATGGCACAGATAGATACTGTATTATTAGCTAACTTTTATTTTTTAAAAAACAATCTTTTTTCCCTTTTTCATTTTGTTTTCATATATGTGTTAGCTTCTTAGAGGAGTGAGCAATGTAAGTGTGAAGCAAACTGAAAAACATTTTCAAAGTGAGCACATTTTCTAATGTGGAGCATTCCAGAAACGTGATTGCAGGGCACTTTGAATAAAGCAGGATGCTGGGTGAGGGTGAGCAAGAGAGATCTGGAGAATGGAATGAGAATACGGCCATAGGCAGCCCAGGGTGTTTCCCCGCAGCTGTTTCCCTGGTATGCAGGTCCAAACAGGCAGACCTGCTTGGAAGGTGCAGAAGAAACTAGGATCTATATCTGGCAGTGACCCTGTTTATAGAGGGTAGTGGCTGGCCAGGTGTCAGCTGCTTTTTTAACTGCACCACAGTATCTCTTCAGCTGAAGGGGCCTATTTTAATGTGGGCTTGGGAAGAGTCAACCCCTCCAGAGGCCAGGAGTGAGCCCTAATGTTGCTGCTACCAAGCCTCAGATCACCCATGGATGCCCACTTTTTTTTTTTTTTTCGCTGTCTCTTCTTTTTTGAGGCAGTCTCACCTGGTCGCCCAGGCAGGAGTGCAGTGGCACGATCTCAGCTCACTGCAGTGTGCAACCACTGTCTCCCGGGTTCAGACGGCTTCCTGAGTAGCTGGGATTACAGGCACCTGCCATCATGCCTGGTTAATTTTTGTATTTTTTTTAGTAGAGACAGAGTTTCACCATGTTGGCCAGGCTGGTCTCGAACTCCTGACCTCAACTGATCCACTCACCTAGGCCTTCCGAAAGTGTTGAGATTACAGGTGTTGGCCACTGCGCCTGGCCCAGCTGCCCACATCTTGGAGTGGGTCCGCTTCCCTCCCCACTGGCTTTTGGGGACTTTGCTTCCTCCAGCATTGTGTTCCTCTCTTTTCTCCCAGTCCTGCTGTTACCCATCTTCTTTCACATATTTGGCTCTCTTGTGCTAAGGGCTCAGCCTGTGGGAATACACTTGACATCTGAGTTGTCTGTCTACTAGTGAAAACTTGAAACAAGGAAATGACTTCCTTTGTATTTCAGTTTGTCTTTAAGTGGCAAATCACTGCTTCGGGGAGCAAATGTTGTATTTGGTGCCCTGACAAGTATCAGTTGTGTGGAAGTACGTTTTAGGTAATGAGGAACTGTTCTGTAATGCTACTAAAGCCTTTCTTTCTTTAGATATTCATAGCTGTAAGTAATGTAGCTTATCAGATAATACTAGCTTATGAGTTTGAACAATTTTTAATTGTTTATTATACTATATCATCACATTTAGTTTACGATCTTTTTGATTTGTTTTAGATGTAAGGCTACGAAAACTTGCTGGAGAAAAGGAAGAACTGCTGTCACAGGTAAAGGCATTCTTATTGGAATGTAATATAATTTTAACGAAGTTACATGATAAAATACTGGCTAACTGAAATGTACGTTAGAAAGAAATATGCTTATTTCAAATGTCAGTACTCAAGTGAGATTTGAAGGATAGATAATTCATATTTTGCCTCTGTTATTTTCTGTTCTTAAAAAAAAAAATTTAAGGGCACATAGCTTAAGGAGTCACATCGTTTTCTACAAAGCTTGTTATGAGCATAGCAGTCCCCTGCCCTGGCTCCTCTGTCCTCACCCCTGACCATTTCTGTTAAGTGCTTTTAGCTGATTCTTGTGTATTGTCCTTGTATCTCTGTATAACATACTTATGTTGCTTCTTGATCATTCTGCTTCAGGCATTCTATATTGACATCCCTTTAGGAAGATGAGGATTTAGCTGTTTCATCCTCTGTCCCTGTCACACATATATATATTTCCCACTCCCATATCCTCCTAATAAAGGAACAGTCTGCTTGTGTCATTAGGACCCTCTAAACACTACTCACAGTGGAGCCAGATTGCATTTGAGGATCACAGTTTATCTCCTTCACAACTGTTAAGTTTCCTCTAAAGTTAACGTTATGGGTTTTTCTTTGTATTTGCTTGGTTTTCTGTCATCAGTTTAGCCAGTCTCCAACAGTAGATTAAACCCACTCAGGATTTTCAGATGCATGTGGCATTCTTTCAGTTCCAGTTTTGAATCTTGGTGCATCTGACTTGTCCCTTTCTAAACTAATGGCTTGCTCTCTCCTTACATAGATGACGGTCACCCTTCATTGACATCTAGGGATTTTCTTTGGGTTGGGTTTCCTTTTTCTGGTGTCTTATGCCTTGCTCCTTATTTATTCTCTTATTTTGGTACATCTTCCAGTAACTTCCTGAGAAGAGGGTTTGTGGGTTGTTAATTTTTCATGACCTTGCAGGCCTGAAGATGTCTTCATTTTGCCCTCTTTCTTGATTAAAATAGTTCAGCCGGGTATAGAATCCTGAGTTGCAATTGTTCTCCTTAAGATTTTTTAAAAAGACATTTCCTAGTTGTGCTGTGGCTTCAAGTATGGCTATTGAGATTTCCTGAATGTTTTGAGTTCTGATCTTTTCTGATTTGTTATCTGTTTTTCTCCTCTTTGTGGAAGCTTGTGTCCTATTCCGTCTCTAGTGTTCTGGTGTAATTTGAAGATAGTGATGTGAGTTGAAGTTTTCATGTGTGATGCTGGGCCCCTGTCAATTCTAGGAGCGCATATTTTTTAGTTCTGGGAAAATTTCTTGAATGATTTTGTTACTGATTTTTTTCCATCCCATATCCTCTGTGTTCTCTGTTTTGGAACTCCTATTCAGTCATTCAACAAATGTTGAGATTCTGCTATTTAACATGCGTTATTCTAGGCACTTGAGACATTTCAGTGAATAAGTTAGTTTAGAAAAAAATTCCTGCCTGAGGGACATTCTAGTTTGGAAACATCAGACAATAAACAATATTTGATAGAGAAGGTTTGTGTGAATGCATTTATTATATGTGTTTCTCTGGCTACTTTCTGCTGGATAGGGGCAGGCATGGAGTGGATAGAGAGCTAGACTTTACCAGGACAGCATTAATGGGGCAGGAGAGGTGAGGGAGTTTGTAAGAAAATGATTATAATGATGGACCTTAAGATTAAACTGGATGAAGAGGATTTGGGAGATATTCAGGAACACATCAGGTGTAATAGAAAGATGTAATCTGTAGATTAGTGGTACCAGTGTGGTTGAAGGGTTGTTGGAATTCTGGTCTAGAAAGAATGACCTAGAAAGATGAGGAATAGTGGTTAGAGGATTCATGGAACTAAATTGTGTAGGGATTACAACTGTCTGATGATGAGATCTAGGTATTTGATTGTGAGAGTGAGTAGCTGAGGGTAAGAAGGGATAGATGGGAAGATCCTTAGAAGGAAGGTGGGTTAGTCCATTTTTTGCTTTGCTATAAAGGAATATCTGAAGCTGGGCAATTTATAAAGAAAAACGTTTTCACTGGGTGCAGCGGCTCATGCCTGTAATCCCAGCACTTTGGGAGGTTGAGGCAGGTGGTTGAGGTTGAGTGTCGAGACCAGCCTGGCCAACATGATGAAACCCCAACTCTACTAAAAAGTATACAAAGATTAGCCAGGCATGGTGGCGGGCACCTGTAGTCCAGCTATTTGGGCGGCTGAGGCAGGAGGGAGGCAGAGGCTGCAGTGAGCCAAGATCGAGCCACTGCACTCCAGCCTGGAAGAGTGAGACTTTGTCTCAAAAAAAAAAAAAAAAAAAAAAAGAGGTTTAATTTGGCTCATGGTTCTGCAAGCTGTACAGGAAGCATGGTGTCAGCATCTGTTCAGCTTCTGAGCTGTTTCCTGAGGCCTCAGGCCAGGCTGCTCTTCAACTCTTATCCTCAGGTGATCCGCCCATCTTGGCCTCCCAAAGTGCTGGGATTACAGGCGTGAGCCACCACGCCCAGCCGGCCTCAGGAAACTTCTAATCACAGAAGAAGGTGAAGGGGGAGTAGACATGTAAGTCAAGAGTGGAAGCCAGAGAGAGTGGGGAGGTGACATACACTCTTAAACAACCACACACCGTGTGAACTACCAGAGCAAGAACTCACTCATCACCAAGGGAATGGTGCAAAGTCATTCATGTGGGATCTGCCCCACGACCCAGATATGTCCTACCAGGCCCCACCTTCAGCACTGGGGATTACATTTCAACATGAGATTTGGAGGGGACAGACATCCAAACCTTATGAGGAGGTGTTCCAGAAATTGAGAGATCATTTGTAAGGGAGATCCTCTACTTAGATATACATTGAAATTGCCAAAAATTCAGACAGGAATAGTCCAGAGGGAGTGCAAGCTGGGAGCGACTTAATAAATGGTAATGGAGGAATGGGATTATGGCAATGATAAGTAGTTAGTACATATAATTTGAAGAGATGAGCTTAAGACCTGGGACTTTTAGGGAAGATGGAGGGAAAATAACACTAAGGAAAGCAAGAGGACACCTATTCCATTTTTAGGTTCAGTGGTAAGAGGCTGTGGAAGTAAAAAGCCAGTGTTTGGCTGGGCGTGGTGGCTCATGCCTGTAATCCCAGCACTTTGGGAGGCCAAGGCAGGTGGATCGCTTGAGGTCAGGAGTTCAGGAGCAGCCTGGCCAACATGGTGAAACCCCGTCTACTGAAAATACAAAAATTAGGCTTGCTGGCATGTGCCTGGAATCCTAGCTACTTGGGGGGCTGAGGCAGGAGAATCGCTTGAACCCGGGAGGTGGAGGTTGCAGTGAACTGAGATGACACCGCTGCACTCCTGTCTGGGCCACAGAGCAAGACCCTGTCTCAAAAAAAAAAAAAAAAAGAGAGAGAGCTGCAGAAGCAGGATTCTTAAGGGAGAGGGTTCTCATCAGAGCATGAAGGTAAAGGGAGGATGCTCAGAGAAGAGATTGAGGGTAGGTGGTTTGCTGATAATGGACTGGTAATTCTAGAAGGCACAGTGGAAAAGTTTCAGGCATTGGGAAAGGTTAGGAAATGAAGGCTGGTGGCATACAGACACTTGTGAGAAAGAGTGCAGAAGAAGGACATGATCCTTTGCAAGACGCACGTAAATAGTAATGATAGAGATGAGATTAGTCCTGGTTTCTTCAAGGCAGCTAAAGATGGTGACCCTATGTGTGTTGAAAGGGCGGAGGTGTCTGGGAAGTATAGATTTACTTACAGATTAGTCCCAATACACAGCTCACACTTTTCCCATTGGGGAGTAGCAAACTTAATCTTAGTGCATAGGCTTCCCTTTGACCCCTTTTGATAGAGTTAAGGACAGCTGGGAAGCCATCTCTATAAGTCCAATTATTTTTATATACAGAAAGTTTTCTAAGTAAGAAAATTTAACCTATGTCTAAAAGTAAACAACAACAAACTGCTCATGGACTCTGCCATTTTTAAGAATAATCCCTTGAATATATCCCATCAAATAGCTGTTTACATTTTTGTTTTATTTTATTTTAGAGATGAGGTCTTACTATGTTGCCCAGGTTGGTCTCGAACTCCTGGGCTCATGTGATTCTCATGCCTCAGCCTTCCAAGTAGCCGGACATATAAGCACATGCCACTGTGCCTGGCTGGAATTTTCCATTTTTAAAAAAAGTAACAAAAAATACCCCAAAGATGTACTGTTCCATAAGCAGGCACAAATTTAAAATATGGCTACTTTTATTGGGACACCTGGTCCTGGGGTTTGCTCTTTTCGACGTTTGTTCATAGCTTATCTTTAGCACCTAGGACAGTGTGTCTCCCATTAGGCACTCAAGAAAACAGGTTTTGAATGAATTAATGATTTGTGTGGCTATTATGATAAGGGTCTGCTTTGTTCTATGATGTGGCCATAGAATAAGCATTGGCTTCATTTGAGAGACTGGAACTTGCTGATGAACCTTTATTTTCATTTCAGATTAGAAAACTGAAGCTTCAGTTAGAAGAGGAACGACAGAAATGCTCCAGGAATGATGGCACAGTGGGTGACCTGGCAGGACTGCAGAATGGCTCAGACTTGCAGTTCATCGAAATGCAGAGTAGGTACCAGGGGACAGGCCAGTCCCAGTCTGAATATAGACTGTGTCCCAAGAGTGGGTTTGTCAGCAGGCTGCTGGAGTCTTGTAATGCACCTTTTTTTTTTCTTTTCAAGAGAAGTCTCGTTTTGTCGCCCACACTGGAGTGCAGTGGTGTGATCATCAGCGCACGTCAACCTCCGCCTCCTGGGTTCAAGCAGTTCCCTGTCCTGAGGAGCTGGGATTACAGGCATCTGCCACCACCCCTGGCTAATTTTTGCATTTTTAGTAGAGACAGGGTTTCAGCATCTTGGCCAGGCTGGGCTTGAACTTTTGACCTCGTGATCCACCAGCCTCAGCCTCCCAAAGTGCTGGGATTACAGGCATGAGCCACTGGCTTACATTTTTCTTTCTTTCCTTTTTTTTTTTTGAGACTGGATTCTCACTCTGATGCCCAGGTTGGAATGCAGTGACACGATCTTAGTTCACTGCAGCCTCTGTTTGCCAGGTTCAAGTGATGCTCCTGCCTCATTCTCTCGAATAGCTGGGATTACAGTCATCTCCCACCATGCCCAGCTGATTTTTTGTGTTTTTAGTAGAGACCTGGTTTCACCATGTTTACCAGGCTGGTCTTGAACTCCTGGCGCCTCAGGTGATCGACCCACCTCGGCCTCCTAAAGTGCTGGAATTACAGGCATGAGCCACCACACCCGGCCATAACACACTTTTCTTAAGAGATATGCTACAGAGATTCGTTAGTCCTTGGCCAGTCCTGAAAAACAGTCCTAGTCGGCAATATAGCTGAATAGAGGCTCTCCTAGCCTCACGTGTGCGTCAGGGGACGATGAGGTTTATTGCTGTTTCTCTTTTTGACTAAAGTGATTTCCAGGAACTTTTTGCACATAGTGAAATACCTTTTGACAGCCTGGCACTATCCTTTTCCACACCCATGTGTCATCTTTAAGCTCCCATACAGTAATGCCGCCTTCCCCATTAATGTTTTTTTCTCTGGAATTTATCTTGGATAATTGGAGGAATATATCTGGAACTACTTTACACTAAATTGAATAGTTTCAGAATTTTCCTAGAAGTATTTTTATTAATCCAAATTAATCTTAATTAGATGAAATGTAAAATAAGTCCACAAAATAACATCTATTCATTTTACCCAGATTATTCCAATTTTTCTCACTTTCTACTTTTGACCTCATAATAAAATGATCGCTGTATTCACACTAATTCCTATGGTAGGAAGATTTCAGCAATTTGTAGTTAGACTTTGTTAGTGATTCTATATCATTCTCGGACAGAGGAGATTTTTATTTTTCCAATAAAAATAGTGACTTTTCTGATAACTAATATTAAAATCTTGTTTATTCCCTCGACTTTTCATCTAAATCATCTGAGATAGGCTGCCAAGAAAAGAGGTCTTGGGGCCAGGCTGAGGTGGTGGATTGCTTGAGCTCAGAAGTTCAAGACCAGCCTGGGCAATGTGACGAAAACCTGTCTCTTTGGGGGGGAAAAAAAAAAGAGAGAGAAAAGATTTTTTGGATTAAGGCTTATTAACTTTTGATATTGGTATTATCTCTTCTGTTAGACATCAGTTGGGACACTTAACGACATTTCCTGGTGAATATTTTGTTCAAAAATGCGATTTTGTTGTGGAGGGTAGATGAGGACAGGGACATAGAAAGAGGCAGACAGACTAGTTAGGAAGCTACTATGATGGTGAGCCTGAACCAGTTCAGTGGCTGTCAACGGTCTCAGAGAGACGGTAGGGGACAGATCTGAGAGATTGTCCTTATGCAGCAAATTTAAAAGGAAACAGGTTGAGGGGGAATGGGCTGGCATTTATATGCGAATGCTTCATACAGTAGGTAGGGGTTGAATAGCTGGTATTTGGAGAAGGTAAAGTACCCAGGGAGGAGGTGTAGAACGAAGTGAGCTTTGCAGAACTGTGGGAAAGCTGGCAAAGACAAAAGCAAGCAGCTCCCCTGGACCAGAAGGCCAGGAGTGGAGCAGCTCTCGGTTCTGGACAGTGCCTTGCTTATTATGCAAGTGTTTTGGAATGGGATTTCAAAACACACGTGAAATTACTGAGACAAGGGACTTAAGCTTTTGAAAACAAGATGGGAAAGGTGATTTGGAGAGTGAGAAGGAAGCAGCACATCTGGATAATCAATAGGTTGCTGAGGTTAACAATTTAAAAATAAGATCCTGAAGCTTCTTTTAGAGTTCAGAAATAGGAATAGTTCTCTTTCACTACCAGATATGGCTTTTAGGGAGATGGTAACCCTGTTAATTTTAAGGTGACAGTAACTGTCCAATTAGAAAAATCTCTCACATTAAAGACTATAGATAATTGTAACCTTGGTCATATGGAAATGTAGCAAAGTTCTTAAGTTAGATAATCTGAATATTTCCTGTGGTAGGTTAGATTTGGTTATCTTTTGGAAATCTTATTACTCTAATCATGCCAGAGACTGGTTTTTGCTAAATTTGGATTCTTGGAGGGATTTTTAAAGTCCCCCCTGCCCCCCGCCATCATTTCTAAACTTTTCATTTTAAGTGATTTACTTCCTAGGTCAGATGTTCATCTCATAACTTACAGCTCTACCCGTAACACATTATCATGTTACTGAACAGCATTTATTCCAGCATATATTTATTTAAGCATACACTATGTGCAAAGCACTTGGCTAGGTACAGAGGTAGATTTAAGAAGGCCAAGACAGGCCCCCTCTCCTTATATACATATACTGTGTTTAAAAAGCATGATAAATGTCATAAAATGCAAATAAAATACAGCAAGGGAAAGAGTTATAATTAAGGAGAGACATGTAGGAGGTAAAAAATTGAGCTTGGCCTTGAAAGTTGTTTATGACTTAAGTCAAAAGTGGGAGAAAAGGACCCTTAGGGTATTGGACAGCGGAAGCAAAACCTGGGAGATGGGAAGATACGGGGCCGGGTTCAAGGAACCAGAGGGCCCAGTCCCATGGCCATGGAGGCTCCACAGGCTACACATAAAGTTGGCAGGGGCTGCTGCTGAATTGGCAGGGCTCCTTTCTCAAGCTCTGCTCACACACAGCATAGGGTTAAGAATGAATTTTCTTCTAACTCTTGCTGCAAGTTATACTGTAGTATTATATGTGCTAGAGCATCTTGTAGCTGAAGATGCTGTGGTTGTTGTGTGTGCATTTGTATTTTGTAATCTTAAGACTGCATGGTCCTCTTGGTGCCGCAAAGGCACTGCCTGATGGCTCATACTGTCCATCTGTGACCAGTGAAGATAATTCATTGTTATCTTCTGTTCTAGGAGATGCCAACAGACAAATTAGCGAATACAAATTTAAACTTTCAAAAGCAGAACAGGATATAACCACCTTGGAGCAAAGTGTAAGTACTTTTATATAGTACCAGGTGATCTAAATGTCCTTCCTGCATCTAAGTGGCTAACAGCCCCATGAGTGCCTGGGTTGCCTTGGGATGCCCTTTGCAGTTGGATCGATTAAAGTTCTGTATTAAAATAGAAAAGCCAGCAGAGAGCACTTAGTGGGGCATTTTAGCCTTCTGTTTTCTCTAAAAACATAGGAAACTATAGCTGTCTTTGTTTTTTGTAGATATTTCAAGAGAATTCAAGATCATCATTTGCAACAAAATCCCTTAGTATACATTCCAGAAAGTCTAAGAACTTTTCCATTTAGTGAGTCTCTTTGGCACTTAAACAATATGGTCATCATAAAACTTAGCATGGGAAATTGGCCCTAAAATGACTCTACAGCTGTCATCCTCTCTGGGGACATTTCTTGATTTATAAATAGCAGTGAGTTCCGAGAGGACCTGTGACTCACCCTTAGGGAACTTGTTAGTGTTAGATTACTTGGCATTTATAACAACATTGTATTTCCATCTTGGCTACCAAAAAGTGGTGACTTCTGGTGCCCAGTAGTAGAAGCCTGTGTTCTTATACTTACAGATTAGCCGGCTTGAGGGACAGGTTATGAGATACAAAACTGCTGCTGAGAATGCTGAGAAAGTTGAAGATGAACTGAAAGCAGAAAAAAGGAAGCTACAACGAGAGGTACTTAATGGGCTTCTTGGAAAATACATTCCTAAACGTATCTTCTGGAAACAAACTCTTCGCTGTGTAAGAAGTGTGATACTTAAGGAAACAGCAGTGGAGTCACTTACTAATTTGTGTTGGTTTTTGACCTGCATACTGACTGCCATTTACTTTTATGTTTTGGTCAATTTAGAAAGTAAGTAAAAAGACAGTTTTTGTTTTTGCTTCAGATCAGGGCTGTTTCTCCAATTTCATCCTTTCTGTAATTAAAACAAATAAAGAATCCTCAGTATCATCATTTAATACCTCTACCTGACAGAAAAAATGAGGCTGTGTGTCCTGCACAGGGCCGTCACAATTAGCAGTGCTTTCATTTTCCAGGAAGTTGAAATAAAGTAGCGCTGGATGTTGTTTCTGACCACATGTAGTGACTGCACTCTCCCTGTCTCCAGTTACGAACAGCACTGGACAAGATCGAGGAGATGGAGATGACCAACAGCCACCTGGCCAAGCGGCTGGAGAAGATGAAGGCCAATAGGACCGCACTTCTGGCCCAGCAGTAGGAAGACCACCCTTCGGCCTGGGTGCTGCTCCTTGGGGCCCTACCTAGAGGGACTGACTTTTGTCCATTGACACAAACCCCTTTTAGTACTGTTTTGAGTTTTGTCGTTAAAACAGCCACCTTTGTATTTTATAATTTATGAGCGAATGAAGCCGGTTTGAATCTTCGTGAATGAACACTTTGGATTTTGTTGTAGTTTGATTCTAGACTAAGAACCAGTCCATGCTGTTTTTATTTTTTATCTCCATAATTGTTGAATCATGTTTACTTAACATCTTCCCCCAGCTGCCTCAGTAACTGGGCACTCGGAGGCCTTGGCACGGGTTCTGGAGGACAGACAGCAATTCTGTAAGTGCTCACTGAGATAATACTTGCTGGAGACCTCAGAAAACACAAGTGCCTTCTCCATGGTGCAATTCAGACTTCGGTGATCTCCAGTGGTCAAAAGACATTTACCCTTAATATCAGACAACATTTATATTTTGGTGAAGAAACAAGTTCTTGGGTGAGGAATCTGTGTTTCACTCAAATTTATATGTCTGGAGGAAAAAAGCCTTTTTTTGTAAAATATTTAAATTTATATAAGAAAATGTTAGAAAAAAATATGGGGAGTGTATATAAAACTTGCTTTATTGCATGGGGCGGGGGAAGTCCAGGCCTAATACTCTTAAAGTAAGAGTCAGGTCCTTTATTCTTCAATACAACTGTGCTGTACCTGGTAAAGTATTTTATCTGCTGCTTATGTGTGGAATGAAACCTCAAACAAACCCAAAGGGGGCGGGTATGGCAGGGCGGGCAGGGCGGAAATCTGCCTGAAGATTCTATTAAATACACCCTTTTGCCAACCACAGTTGGCTACTGACATGTTCATTTTGTTACAGAAGACTTTAAAACAAATCATGGCAACCACATCTGTCTTCTTTTGTCTCCTTCTCAAGGAAAAATAATCTGGAATGTAGAACTTTTAAAGACTTTAGTTTCATCTTTAGAGGTACCCTGTCCAAGAGGTTTTTTTAAGTCATGGAGTGCAACTGTTTTGCAGGATTTATGATTATCTTTTTGCTCTCAGTACCCAGGTGATTTTATTGAAATTATTATTTTATCTTTAAAGTGTTTACACAGAAAACATATTGGGGAAAATCTAGTGACTAAAGGCACATGAGATAATAAAACTAGACTTTAAAAAGGTCACTCAAAAGTGAATGAAATCTCTAATATTTGTTCCTTCTTTAGCCCTTCATTTAAAAAATATGGATACCACTCTCCGGAATTTAGATGATTTTCCTATATATTTTCTTTTCTTTTGAGACAGAGTCTCGCTCAGTAACCCAGGCTGGAGTATAGTGGCACAATCTTGGCTCACTGCAACCTCCACCTACCGGGTTCAAGCGAATTCTCCTGCCTCAGCTTCCTGAGTAGCTGGGACTACAAGTGTGCACCACCAAGCCCGACTAATTTTTGTACATCCAGTAGACACAGGGTTTTGCCATGTTGTCCAGGCTGGTCAAACTCCTGACAGCAAGTGGTCTGCCTCCCAAAGTGCTAGGATTACAGGTGTGAGCCACCGTGCCCTGGCCTCTACCTTTTCTAACAGTAGCAACAGTTGTGTGGTTGGGGGGCTGGGTGGAAAGGTGTTCTAAAGCGCAGGTTTATTCTAGAACTCCATGCCCACTAGAAGCAACATACTGTGTGACCCAGCTCTTAAAGCTCAGAAAACCCCTCTTCCTCTCTACTCAAGGTCACTCAGCCTGTGCCCCACCTGGGCTCATGGAACCTCATTTCTGAGATGCCCTGGTCTACTTTGTGGAGTTCTTATTGTTCAAAACTGACCTTGGCTATTTTGTCGCACAATAAATATGACTAACTCATACTTATGCCAGGGGCAGTGGCTCACCCCTATGTTCCCAGAATTTTGGGAGGCCGAGGCGGGCAGATCACCTGAGGTGAGGAGTTAGAGACCAGCCTTGCCAACATGGTGAAACCCCGTCTCTACTAAAAATACAATATTAGCCGGGCATAGTGGCACGTGCCTGTAATCCCAGCTACTCGGGAAGCTGAGGCAAGAGAATCGCTTGAACCCAGGAGGTGGAGGGTTGCAGTGAGCTAAGATTGCACCATTGTACTCTAGCGAGTGAGACTCCGTCTCAAGAAAGAAAAAAAAACAACTCATACTTACTATGGATGAAATAAGGACTGTTTTCTTCCTTTCCTCAAGTTTTTTTTTTCCTTAATAATTAGCTTTGGTTATTGAATACACTAGATGATCAAGTCAAGCTTTCTCCATGGTCAATGCCATCAGAGCCTGTGACATGTTCAGGACCTCTTTTAAAAGACATCTGAACTGACACAATATACACATAATAAAATTAAATAAGAAATTATGTTAGGACACATCTGACTATTTATTTGTAATCAATCCACCATGTATAAAAGAACACTACCAGTTAGTTGGAAGGCAACTGTAAGTCTTAAGTGCTCCCAACAACATCGGAATACAAAGAACGAACCAACACATCCCACAGTGCACAAATGACCATATTTAACACCTCTCAAAGACTTTGTATAGATCAGGCAGGTTAGCAAGCTGCAGGATATTACCATCTTCTGTGAAATGTTTAGGAGGCAGAATGTGGGAGCGCAAGGCTTTATAGACAATGTGTTCCACAGTCCACTTCCAGGAGTTTGAAATGGAGCCAGACACTTCACTCTGGAAAACACATTAGATGTCATAAGCCTCCCTGATTGCATCCCAACATATACTGGCATCCTGGCTGATGGGATGTGCACTGGGCCTGGAAAGGCTTGCTGGCTTGTAATGGGCTGTGTTATCTAGTGCTTTTGAAGTGTATTTTGTGGGCCAGCCTCTCAGGGATCCCACAGGCCTGAACACAAGAGGATTTTTTTGTTGTTATTATTTATTTAAAGACAAGGTCTTGCTCTGTCACCCAGGCTGGAGGGCAGTGGTGTGATCATAGCTCAATATAGCCTCAAACTCCAGGGCTTAAGGCATCTTCCCACCTCAGCCTCCCCAAATGCTGGGATTACAGGTGTGAGCCACTATGCCCAGCCAACACGAGCTTTTTAAGGGGAGAAAAGCAGCCACTGCTCTGCAGGACTGTCTCCTGTGGAACCTTTACTTTCATTCAGGGAGAAAATGGTTTTTGTAGCAGGAGCTATAACATAATGTCTGATCCTGTACTTGGATGGCAACAGTAGGAACTACCTAACTTACATTAAAAACAGGGCTCTGTAAGTAGTCCTGTTTTCTAATCCCCAGGGAAGGAATGAAAATACTATTGGGGATGATTTTGCCTCATTATTCCTTTTCTCCAAGTGAGCCTTAGCTATCCCACGTGTAAGAAAATGTTCTTTCTTGGCCAGGCACAGTGGCTCACACGTGTAGTCCCAGCACCCCGTGAGGTTGCGAGTTCGAGACCAGCTGAGGCAGGAGAATCACTCCCGGGAGGCGGAGGTTGCAGTGAGCCAAGATGGCACCACTGCACTCTAGCCTGGGCAACAAGAGCGAAACTCCATCTCAAAAAAAAGAAAATATTCTTTTTCAGCTGTAGTTCCTTTTATTGAAGTAAAATTTCCAATCAAATTAGATAGTTGCCACACAGTTTGGTAAATGTATTGCTTGCCTTCCCCACTGGAATGAGATTTCCCTAGAGGCTTTGGCCAAGAGAACTGAATCTCTGCCCTCTGACCTACAGACTTGGAATCCTCGAGCATGCCAGCTGGGCTTCAGCCTCCCATCTGAAACTGGCTCACAGTGCTCAGGAGATGACTGTGAACAATCAGGGGTCATACTCTGATTAAAGTGGGCTACCCTTTGATTCTTAGAGTATTTCAACTCTCCTCTCCAACCTCCCCCAAGATACATGTTAATTTGAAAAGCATTATCAACTGACTGGAAAAAGTGACAATGAAACATTAGGAATCTAGACAACCTTTTTGTGTCAAGTTGACCTGTAAGAGGAGTTGCAGAGCCTTGTTTTCCTGGCAAGGCAGTGGTCAGATAAAGAGTAAGGCAAAAGCTAAGACAGACTGGCGCAACTGACCCAAAATCGGAAAACTAGCTACACACTTCAGACCTAACAGTGGGAGTATATGGACTCTCCTGCCTCAGACAATCTAACTCAACCTCCCATTTCACACTGTGATGGCTTGTGTTTTTATATTTGACAGTTTCTGAGGCCGCTCAAGGTATGTTCTCCATGAGCAGAAGGAAGTAAAACTCATGAATAAAAGCTGACTATTGTGTTTGAACGTTGTTGGGTACAAAGAAATCCCCAAAATTTCAGAGATGGGCAAGTTTCATTTCCTAAAGATTATATGGGGGCCTGTCCTAGTCCTGGGGTGCCAATGTGTATCACCACTGTACCTGCTGGCCTGAGAGGGTCGACTCCTCAGATATGTACTGCTTCCGGATGGAGTAGAACATAGCACATTCCTTACTGAGGCTTTCAAAACACTCCTTTTCTTCGTCCCAATTCACCTGGTCCAAATAATTCAATACCTCAAAATAGGTACGTATTTAAATACATTTTCATTCTAAATGGAGATCACAGACTACTTAAAGCTAAAAATCTAGGTGTGACATTTTAGGCATTAAAACTGTAAATGGGACTGCTGAATACTGCTGGGGATGAGAGGAGGCCCTCAACTGTCCGACCCTTATCATCTTTATCATTCCAGATCAAAGGGTGGTCAGGTGCCCTTTCCCTCCAGCACACATGCATGTCCAACATGCTTAGTATCTGCTTGATCACTGACCTCAGTGGCTAGTCGAAGAATGAAGATAGGCAGTCCCTCCAAAGGGGGCACATAGTTGTCAATCAGAAGGGGTAATCCAATCAGGCTCCCTTCCTGCTTGCAGGAAAAAGGACAAGGGAACAAAAAATAATGCTGTTATAGTTTAAACAACTCCCATTTCTCCAGTGCTTTCCCAGGTCTTGTCCTCATATCTGCCACTCTGGGTGACCATGTTACTTGTTTGGGCTGGGCACAGGGGACAGAGCGAAACACTTAAAAAGAATTTTTCATCCTGACACACAGAACAACCTTTTCTTTGGATCTGTTCGTGATCCAAAGAGTATATCAAGATGGAGAGCCCCAAAGATCAAGAAGTAAGAAGAAATGGGAGCAAACGGCATAATCTCATTTACAGTGGCCTGCAGGGGTTCAGCTCTCCATGTCTGGGTCCTTCACCCTGGGAATAGGAGAGGCATGAATGGATAACAGTACAGTTATGTAACCTAGAAATGCAAATAGGGAGTGGAGAGGATGTCATGTATGTCACTTGCTGCTTCTGAGGGGAGGCCTAGTCCTCGCCTTGGAACTTTTTTTTTTTTCTGAGATGGAGTCTCGCTCTGTCGCCTAGGCTGGAATGCAGTGGCGCAATCTCAGCTCAGATTCTCCTACCTCAGCCTCCCCAATAGGTCGGATTACAGGGACCTGCCACCACGCTCGGCTAATTTTTGTATTTTTTTTTTTTTTTTAGTAGAGATGGGGTTTTACCATGGTGGCCAGGCTGGTCTTGAACTCCTGACCTCAAGTCATCCACTCACCTCGGCCTCCCAAATCCCAAATCCTCTGCTGGGATTACGGGCATGATCCACCACCCCTGGCCAGAGCTTTTATTTTAAGAATACAACAGAGGTGTAAGAATGGCTGTCATACCTCATCAATTTCCAAAGAGAAATAGTCTGCAAGCATCTCAGCCTTCTTCTTCAGAAACTCAACAATGTATTCAGCAAGTCCTTCTTTAGGACCATCTTCCTCTGTCCAGCCACTCTCTGGACTATCTAAGGCAAGCATGGCGAGGTCAAAGAGCGGTGCTGGCTCCTAGGAAGAAGCAAGAACACGAAGGAGCAAGCTTTAACAGGGCATCCAAATGAAGCCTGAATTCCCACAAATCCACTATCAGAATGGCAGGTGAGAAACCACAGATTAACACTCATCCCCTATATTCCCCAAAGGAAGTGCCCAAACAATCCACAACAAAACCCCTTTCCTCCTCCTCCTCGTCAATGGCCATTTCAATAGAGAAGATATGACAGAAAGCCTGCTGAACAGATGGGAAGGGTGAAGCCCTGGGGAGGGCTGCCGGCCCTACTTTCCTTCTGTGTAGCCTCAACTTTCATATTTGTAGAAAATCATGAGGCAGATCATTTCTTTCTATTGCCTCATAACTAAAGTGGGGGATGTGGCTGGAGAGTAAGTTAAATTGAATGACATTTCAGGCAAATCATCTAATGCAGAAACAAAGGGAAACTATGGTTAAAAATAAGATCCCTAAGTTATCTTCTATTTCCCCCTTCTGATGTTGTTACTCATTCTTTTACATGTTATAAACCCACAGTACGTTATTTTTTCATATTAATAGAACAGTCTATTAATCAAGGATGTAACAATCCTAAATGTTTATGCACCCAATATCAGAGCTTTAAAATGTATGAAAGCAAAAACTAAGAACTGCAAAGAGAAACAGACAAATCATAATTACAGGTGGAACAGACAAATAATAATTACAGTTGGAAGTTTCAATACCCCTTTCTCAATAATAGGCAGAAAATCAGTAAAGATACAGGAGATTCTGACATCACTATCAACTTGATATACTTAGAACATTTGACTCAACGAGATCAGAATACAAATTCTTTTCAAGTACTCATGGAACATTTATCAACACAGGCCGTATTATGGGCCATTAAAAGTTTCAGTAAGTGTAAACGAAAGGCAAGTATGTTCTTTGACCAAGATAATGTTAAATTAGAAATTAATAACATTTTTTAAAACTCCTCAAGAGACTGGAAACTAAATAACAATTCTGAATCACCTATGGGTCAAAGAAGAAATCAAAAGGGAAATTAGAAGGTGTTTTGAACTGAATGAAAATGAAAACTATCAAAATTTGTGGGATGCTGCTAAAGCAGTGCTTAAGGGAAATTTATAGCACTTAACACTTGTATTAGAAAAGAAGAAAGGTCTGAAATCAGTGACCTCAGCTTCTACCTTAAGCAATGTGAAACAGGATGGGCATGGTAGCTTACACCTGTAATCCCAGCACTTTGGGAGGCCGAAGTGGGTGGGGAAGGGGGTGGGGGGATCACCTGAGGTCAGGAGTTCGAGACCAGCCTGGCCAACATGGTGAAAGCCAATTTCTACTAAAAATACAAAAATTAGCCAGGTGTGGTGGTGCATGCCTATAATGTCAGCTACTTTGGGAGGCTGAGGCACGAGAATTGTTTGAACCTGGGAGGCTGAGGTTGCAGTGAGCCGAGATCGCATTACTGCACTGCACTCTGGCCTGGGCAACAGAGCAAGACTCCATCTCAAAAAAAAAAAGAAAAAAATGTGAAACAGAAGACAAATTAAACCAAAATAGATAGAAGAAAGAATAAAGGTCAGAGCAGATATCAATGAAATAGAAAGAAAACAAAAACTTACAAAACCAAAAGTTAGTTCTTGGAGAAGATCAATAAAATTGATAAACCTCGCCGGGCGCGGTGGCTCAAGCCTGTAATCCCAGCACTGTGGGAGGCTGAGGCGGGTGGATCACGAGGTCAAGAGATCGAGACCATCCTGGTCAACATGGTGAAACCCCGTCTCTACTAAAAATACAAAAAATTAGCTGGGCATGGTGGCGCGTGCCTGTAATCCCAGCGACTCGGGAGGCTGGGGCAGGAGAATTCCCTGAACCCGGGAGGCGGAGGTTGCGGTGAGCCGAGATTGCGGTGAGCCGAGATCGCCCCATTGCACTCCAGCCTGGGTAACGGGGGCAAAACCCCATCTAAAAAAAAAAAAAAAAAAATTGATAAACCTCTAGCCAGATTGACCAAGTTAAAAAGAGAAGCCTGAAATTACCAATATCAGGAATGAGTGAGGTTATGTCACCAGAGATCCACAGGTAATAAAAGAAATATTACAAACAACTTTATGTCAGTAAACTTAAAAATTTAGATTAAATGGAAAAATTTCTTCAAAGAAACAAAATACCAAAGCTTACATAAGAAGAAATAGATAATCTGAATAGATCTATACTATTAAAGAAATGGAATTTGCATTTAAAAACCTTCCCTTGAAGAAAATCTCCAAGCCCAGATGGCTTCACTATTGAATTCTAGTAAAGATTAAGGAATAATTTTAACATCAATTCTATACAAACTCTTTCAGAAAATGGAAAAGGAGGGGATACTTACCAACTCATTCTATGAGGCCAGCATTACCCAGATACCAAAACCACACAAAGACTAAAACTATAAACTAGTTGCATTCATGAACACAGATACAAGAATTATAATAAAAATTTTAGTAAATCAAATCCTGTAATATGTAAAAAGGATTGTATATCATAACCAAGCAGGATTCATCCCAGGAATGCAAAGATTTATTTAACATGAAAATTAACATAATTCACTATATTAACAAACTATAAAAGAAAAATCATTATCTCAGGAGATGCAAAAAAAAAAAAAAGCATTTGAAAAAAATTCAACATCCAATCCTAAATAAAATCTCTAAGCAAATAAGGAACAGAAAGAAACTTCCTCAACCTTGTAACAGGCACCTAAAAAAAAAACAATGGCTAACAGCATACTTAATGTTAAAAGACTGAATACTTCCCCTCTAAGATCAGGAATGAGAGAAGGATTTCCATTCTTACTATTTCGTTTTACCTTTCTTTTCTTTTTTTTGACAGAGTCTCACTGTGTTGCCCAGGCTGGAGTGCAGTGGTGCAATTTTGGCTCACTGCAACCTCCGCCTCCTAGGCTCAAGCGATTCTCTTGCCTCAGCCACCCAAGTAGCTAGGATTACAGATGTGCACTGCCACACCCAACTACATTTTGTATTTTTAGTAGAGACAGAGTTTCACCATGTTGGCCAGGCTGATCTCAAACTCATGGCCTCAAGGAACCTGCCCACCTCAGCCTCCCAAAGTGCTAGGATTAGAGGCATGAACCACCACCATCCCTGGCCCATTCCTACCACTTCTATTCAACGTTGTATTGGAGGTTCTAACCAGTGAATCAGTCAAGAGAAAGAAGAGGTGGCTGGCTCACACCTGTAATCTCAGCACTTTGGGAGGCCAAGACAGGTGGATCACCTGAGGTCAGGAGTTCAAAGGCCAGCCTGGCTAACATCGTGAAAGCCCATCTCTACTAAAAATGCAAAAAAAATTAGCTGGGTGTGGTGGTGGGTGTCTGTAATCCCAGCCACTCAGGAGGCTGAGGCAGGAGAATTACTTGAACCCGGGAGTTGGAGGTAGCAGTGAGCCAAGATTGTGCCACTGCACTCCAGCCTGGGTGACATGAGTGAAACTCCATCTCAAAACAAAGCAAAACAAAAAAAGAAATAAAAGGCATTCAGATTGCACAGGAAGTAGGAAAAGTTTCTTTATTCTCAGAAGACATGATCATTTTTTATAGATTCTATCAAAAAATAGAATCTACAAAAAAATCTACTAGAACTAATAAGTGAGTTTAACAAGGTTGCAACATACAGCCTCAATGTACAAAACTATACGTATTTCTATGTACTAGCAATAAACAATCAGAAATCGAAGTTTTTTGGCTGGGTTCAGTGACTCATGCTTACAATCCTAGCACTCTAGGAGGCTAAGCCAAGAGGATCGCTTGAGGCCAGGAGTTTGAGACTAGCCTTGGCAACACAGCAAGACTCCTGGGTCGATGAAAAAAAAAATTTTTTTAATTAGCCGGGTGTGGTGGTATGCACTTGTATTCCTAGCTACTCGACCCCAGGAGTTCAGAGCTGCGGTGACCTATGATCGCACCACTGCACTCCAGCCTAGGCAACAGTGAGACCCCTGTCTCTTTTTGTTTTAAAAAAAAAAAAAGAAAAGAAAATTTTTGAAACTGGGCATTGTAGCCCACACCTGTAATCCCAGCACTTTGGGAAGCCAAGGTGGGCAGATCACCTGAGGTCAGGAGTTCAAGACCACTCTGGCCAAGGTGGTGAAACCCCATCTCTGCTAAAAATTTTAAAATAGATTAGCTGGGCATGATGACACAACGCCTGTAATCCCAGCTACTTGCGAGGCTGAAGCAGGAGAATGGCTTGAACCCAGGAGGCAGAGGTTGCAGTGAGTTCAGATTGCACCATTGCGCTCCAGCCTGGGCGACAGAGAGACACTCTGTGTAAAAAAAAAAAAAAAAAAAAAAAAAAGAAAATTTTTGAAAAATGCCATTTAGCATTAAAAAATGTGAAATACAAAAGGATTTATCTAACAAAAGTTTTTCACCCCAAATTGATCTAGATTCAACATATCCCAATCAAAATCTCAGCAAGCTTTTTTATAGAGTATATCAAATGAAAAAAGGAGATATGAAACCATACAAACAGGTAGTACGATTTTTAACTCAACTAAAATTCGGCATTGAAAAAGTCTTTTGACAGTTTTCACAAAAGGCATAGAAAAAAAAAAGAAAACAAAAAAGTCTTGGAAAAAATGGACTAAAATTGTTGGTAGAGGCTGTGTTTAGACCATGGCTTTAGACAATGTTTATTTTTATCCCTTTCCAAGTATTAAGTATCAGTAGATATTTATTTATTTTTCTGAGGGAGTCTTGCTCTGTCGCCCAGGCCGGAGTACAGTGGCATAATTCACTGCAACCTCTGCCTCCTGGGTCCAAGCAATTCTCTTGCCTCAGCCTCCTGAGTAGCTGGGATTACAGGTGCCCATCACCATTCCCTGCTTATTTTTGTGTTTTAGTAAAGATGGGGTTTCACCATGTTGGTCAGGCTGGTCTTGAACTCCTGACCTCAAATTATCTGTCCCCCCGGCCTCCCAAAGTGCTAGGATTACAAGCGTGAGCCACGCACCCGGCCAAGTATCAGTAGATATTTATTAACTACTATACTAATAAACATTTGTTTAAGCTGGCTACCAAATGACCGTTTTGCTAAAAAGTATAAAACTTTTTATAATTAAAGATACCTCCATATGCAAATCATACAATACAGAAACTATCCTAAGAATTTTTAGAAAAATTTAGAGAGCTGTTTTCAGAAATGATCAGTTGAAATTTCACAAGTGAAAAAGATCTAAACTTACCGATAACCTCAGGACACCAAAATTGGCAAAATCATAAATGAGTATCTGGTAGAACAGTTCTTCACTGGAAATAAAAATGAAGTGACTTTAAGGAAAAGCTGAATGCATGCTTGAGATGTAAGTAGTTGGGACAAAATGGGAGAAGTAATCCCTGAAACACGGATAAGTCAGAAACAGTTCTGCCTGGCTGTGGAATCTGGCTAACAGTCTAACAAAATCTCTTACCCTTCCCAAGAGCTGGGATGCCCAAAGCCTTCAACCAAGGCTTGGAGTGGCCAGCCTCTAACAGACAGGTTAGAGCACTAAGACCAAGTCTGACTTGCTACCACTCATGTTCTGTCCCTAGCCTGGCACTATAGAAGGTTTCTGACACTCTGCAGTAAAATTTAAAAAGTTTTTTGTCTGCTTACCTTTCTCCCACTTACAAAGAATCCAATAAATCGCTTTTTTTTTTGTTTTTACACCTTATTATTAAAAATTAAATGAAATGTATAGGGAGGGCAGGGAGTCTTCCTAAATAATCAAAAGTAGACATAAGGCAGGATTATACTACAATGACAAGCAGTTTAGGATGATACACTGGCTGGCAATAGACCAAAAGCAGCTATGAAGTGTATATTGAATTACTTCCAGAAACACAATGGGAACAAATGCCACATTTATATGGTACTTTATAGCTCTCAAAACACATTGAACCACCCAGACTTGCTTAAAGACTTCTCATCAAAGCAGACAAAGCACCTGCTATGCCTGCATTTTGGTGGGGAAACTGAGGCACCTATTGAGTAGCTGACTTGTTCCATGTCAGTTAGTAAAGTGCTAAAGCAAGGACTTGAATCCAGATATTGAACTCTGAACCCAGTTCTCTCCTTATGTTTTTCTACCTCCTTACTGGAAAATCATCCACATTCATTAACAGCTGCAATTCTGGGTCTGGCCTGGATTTGTAACTGTGAGATGAAAGAACATGAATGCAACTGTGATTTGGGGCCTTGGAGGTCATTCCCTTAGACATGCTGGAAAAGAAAAAAGCAAGGGGAATAGAATTCCCAACAAATTAAAAAGTGACAGCTCACTATACAAGCCCAATTATTCTCAAAGCAGACAAGGAATTTGAACAAAGCTGCACCAAACAGGTTTCTGAGCCTGGGAGGAATGAGTTCTGAATACATAGAAGGAGGTACATGTGCTAACAGGAAGCTTCTGGACTGGGGCAGTTTCAAGGGATGGTGAATAGGTTTCTATCTCATGTACCAACTCCAAGCAATGTATAGTGGCTGTTCCACTTACAGGGCCAATAAGCACTCTGAGGCCACAGCAGGGCTTAGAGGAAGAGTCTCACAGTAGATAGGTGATGGTGGCAGCATCCTCCCATATGCATTACCTACTTGAGAACAGATTTAATACAGGTTCTAGACTCAATAGGAGCTCATCCACCAAGGTCCCTGAAAACAATCAACAGATATGTTGCCAGCCATGCAACAGTCAAATGAAACTGCTGGGGTCACCTTTCCTGTGCTGATCAAGCCCACTAGCTCACTTGGTGGCTGGAGTAAGCCTTTACTCCATTCTCAAAGCTCGGAGGAAAGAAGGCATCAGGTCTTTCTCTTGCATCACCCACAGTACTGTGTTGCACACAGCAGATACTAGAATTCTCTAGCAGCATCAAACCCTCACCAACTGGTTCACTACATTTACAGGGCACTGAGCAACTACCAAGGACTAGGCTTCTTAGGTTATTTCTTACCTTCACAAACAAACAAAACCCCTGCATGGTAAGTAGTAATATCACAACTTACAGCTGAGAAATCTGAGACACAGATTAGGAAAGTAACTTGTCTACAGCCAAATAAATGGGAAATGGTAGAGTCTGGATTTGAAACCACATCTGTCTGACTCCAAAGCCTGTGCCCGCCCAACTACCTCATGCTGCTCTTAGCTTCTGTGCCTGCGTTCCCTGGACCATTGTTCTAGCAGCTCTGCTTGTTCACACACTCACTGATTTACCTAAGCTTGGTGGTGTTGAGAAGGTATAACTTGGTCTGATGCTGTGCCAAGGCCCACTGAGGATTCACACAGCCCACGAAGGAGTGGTTATGCAACATCTCCCGGAGAACTGCAAAACAAAAAATAGAAACAAAAAACAGGTAAGTAATGGGATCCTACCAACCTCCCTTCACAGCCCAAAGCAACAAGCACCAGAACGAGAGACACCAAAGAAGCAAAGAGGCCTGAATTGAGACTCCTGCTGAAAACAAACACAAACGAGGACTTATAACTAATCTTTTTTTGTTGTTTTTTGAGACAGAGTCTTGCTCTGTCGCCAGGCTCGCAATCTCAGCTCACTGCAACCTCCGCCTCCCGGGTTCAAGCAATTCCCCTGCCTCAACCTCCCGAGTAGCTGGGACTACAGGTGTGCGCCACCACGCCCTGCTAATTTTTTGTATTTTAGTAGAGATGGGGTTTCACCATGTTGGCCAGGATGGTCTCGATCTCCTGACCTTGTGATCTGCTCACTTCGGCCTCCCAAAGTGCTGGGATTACAGGAATGAGCCACCATACCCGGCCAACTAATCTTTTAACATGCAACAAGGAATGGCTGTAAGATTAAAGACCACTCAAGGATCAAAATCTAAGACGAAGCAGGAACTCAGAGAGGTAATGAGATCTCTGAAGTCAAGAAGTCAACTTTATCCAGACAGTAGAGAAACCTCAGGAATCATGAACGTTAGTTTTCACAGGCTCTGAAGGTGGCAAAAGGAGGACAAAAGCATGGAATGGTTTCACATGGAGAATTCTAATAGGAGACCACTTCCCCAACACATGAAGCTGAGACTCCAAGGGTTGCACCCCAGTGAAAAAGAAAGCCATACTACTATGCCCATGGTGGGGGCTCCCTCAAAGGGCAGTTAAGCAAAATTGCCACCTCTAGCCTTGATGATGGAAGAAAAAAACGACACCCCGTGAATTTGTAATCAGAAACTGGTCTCCACATGCTTTCGCACCCAGAATTCATGCTAAACAGGTTGCCGGAACACCTTAAGCAGAGATTTTAATTTAAACTGATTTGGGGCTAACCATTCCCCCAATTTCCTAGTCGAATCAAATGCAGATTCTCTCTGCAGAAATTCACTGTCAATCCAGGCTTCAAGTAATTCCCCACAGATAAAGTACAAGGAATTAAGTTACAAAATTACTAATCACAAAAAATGCCCCATGAATTAGAATCCAGAAGGATCCACAGAATGAGATCTGTAAAGGTTTCAGGAACTAGAAAGATCAGCAAGTAACAGGAAATAAGTATGTCAGCATACTCAAGAAGTATTAAAACCATGAGTAAGCAGCAGGACACTATCCACTATCTCCTGGGATCAAGACTTCCAAAAGAGCACATAAAATTTCTAAAAATGAAAAATACGGGGCACGGTGGCTCACGCCTGTAATCCCAGCACTTTGGGAGGCTGAGGCGGGCGGATTTAAAAGCCAAGTTGATACTATTAGGAGGTGGAGCCTTTGGGAGATGATTAGGTCTTTCCTCATAATTGTGATTAGTGGGATTAGCTGTTATGAAAGAAACTCCAGAGAGCTAGCTATCCCCTTCCACCATGTAAGGATACAGCTAGAAGGTGCTGTGTATGAGGAAGCAGGCCCTCACTAGATACTGAATCTGCCGGTGCCTTGATCTTGAACTTCCCAGTTTTGTGCTCGCTTCGGCAGCACATACACTAAAATTGAACTTCCCAGTTTTTAGAACTGTGAGAAATAAACTTCTATTGTCTATAGGCCACCTAGTCTAAGGTAATTTATTATAGCAGCCTGAAAAAACTAAGCCACCAAAGGCCCCAATAAAGATTCAGGAAGACCATAAAACATCTACAGGAAAGTTATGATCAAATAATATGTGGTAAATCCAAACAAACTGACAATAACAAGTATCAAAGAACAAGTAGATACAGGCATACCTCTGAGATATTGTAGGTTCCGTTTCAGACTACCGCAACAAAGTCAATATCACAATAAAGCAAGTCGTGAAATTTTCTGTTTTTCAATGCATATAAAACTTATGTTTATGCCACACTACTAACAGACTTGCTCTATGAAGGGGCCAATCTTCAACAAGTAACAAATGCAGTATCTGTGAAAATCAATTCCAGGTGGGCTAGAGGCTTCAGTATGAGTCTTTTAGGACACAATCTAAGAGTGTATCTTTAATTATCACAAAGTTAGGAAGGATTTCTTAAGCTAAAAAGCCAATCTATAAAGAACAATTGAGAAAATCTGCCCATATTAAATCTAATAATTTCTGTTCCTAAAACAAGTATTCATTTTAAAGAGTTACTAGATGATCCCTAAACTAGGGGAAGATATTTTCATGTAACCGATTACTATCTAGACTATATCAAGAACTTCAAAAATTAATTAGAAACGCCCCCCCAAAAAAGCCATCAAATAATGGGTAAAAAACTTGAACGGGCACTTACCAGTTGAGGAAATATACTTATTTATTAACTGATTATTTATTTATTGCTCTGTTGCCCAGGGTGGAGTACAGTGGTACAATCTCAATTCACTGCAACCTCACCTCCCTGGTTCAAGTGATTCTTGTGCCTTAGCCTCCCAAGTAGCTGGGATTACAGGCATGCGACACCACACCCAGCTAATTTTTGTATTTTTAGTAGAATTTTGCCACGTTGACCAGGCTGGTCTTGAACTCCTGGCCTCAAGTAATCTGCCCACCTTGGCCTCCCAAAGTGCTGGGATTATAGGCGTGAGCCACCGTGCCTGGATGAAATACACTTAACTTTATTACAACCAAGAAAATGGAAATAAAAACTACCATCAGATACCGTTTCATAATCACCAAACTGGTAAAAGTCTGACGATATAAAATAATGGACAGAAATTAGAGCAAATGCCACATCTGTAAATTGTTGGTGATAATATAAAAAAAATGACCCCTCTGGGAAACAATCAATAACTCTCTTAAATAGATAACCTAGAGCTTCTCATCCAGTATGCCAGGCCATTGATCAACCCATATGAAGCTGGGAACCAGGGAGGCATGTGGAGAGACAGGGACTGAGGCCATGTGAGCGCTCCCACTGTCCTTCAACAGAAGAATGAATGAACTGCATATTCATGAAGCAGAATCTATATTATACAGAAAATGTAAACCAGAGCTGTACATAACAAGATGGATAAATCTTAGGAATATATGTGTAGCTATATATAAATTGCAGAAAAATGAAACTTATACTGTAATTCTACTTTTATAAAATCTAAAGCTTGCAAAACTAAACAGATTTTTAGGAATACAAATACAGGTGATAAAATTATAATAAAAAGAAAGGAAATAATAATTCCAAAATTTAGAATAGTAATCACCTTTAGGGAAGAAGGGCAGGGGATGGCACAGGGAAGCAGCACATAAGAGCCTCAAAGATGATGGTAATGGCTGACTTCCTGGAAAGGTGCTATTCTCACAAGTGTTCATGTTTTTCTATAGCTGCTACATATATTTTATAAATATGATTTTTAAATTTACCAATGTATCTATGTGTGTATGCACATATATATATTTGTGCATATATCTATGTGTGCATATATATATATATATATATATACACATTTTTTTTTTTTTTTTTCATGAACTAAGTAAAAATATCACCAGCTAAAAGGAAGAGAGTGGACAAGAGAGGCTGGAGACAATAGGGCATGGGTCATAGCACAACAATTATATATCATGGTTTTAATATACTTGTTTTTTAAGCTTTGGCATCACAAGTGAATTCTCACAGTATTATAGAAGTTCTGCAATACTATCCCTTCCTCCATAAAAAGAGGTTTATTTTCTTCATTTTTAGAATAAGTATTCCCCTCTGTTCCCACTGGAAACTCAATGTCTCTACAGGATGTTCTGCGTAGGCAGAAAATGATTATTTTAAAAGCTGGAGAACATTAAATAATCCTGAATAATGAGGCACTGGAGGAAAGGGACAGCAGTGTAATCCACTAAAACAGTCAGAGATTTTCCATACAGAATGTTCACAGACTACTCTGATGCATCCAGAGCTACTGAAGCGCAGCCCTGCCAGCAGGACAGGGAAGGGAGGCGGCACCACCAAGCACAGGCCTTTTCTTCCTTGGGCATTGTAAGGCTTCTTGGACCTCTTCACAGCCTCTTAGCAGGACTTAAACAACCTATATTTCATCCCTAACCTAAATGTCCCCACAGTGCTGGTCCGTAGGCATTTCCCTGCCATTCTGTGAACAGTAAAATGGGACAAAATCCGTCTGTGCTTCAAAGCCTAACCACCCATCTGAGTTCATAACCAAGGCCTTGAGTCTCAGCGTGTTTTTCTGAGAAGCAGCAAGGAAAACCAAACCTGAAGAAAGGGCGATCAGTCCTCTAGTTCCTAATGCTCACTTGCAGGGTAAACGCCATCTCCTGCTGGCTGCCTTCCAGTGGCCACTGTATGCCAGTGTCTTTGCTGCTGCCAGAGATAATCAAGATACCCTTCCTTTCCTCTCAGGAGATCTCACCCTGGCTTCCTGCTGAACTGGCCTTATATCTCTGTTAGAGGATTTCTTTCATTCTACCTAATGTTGCAGCCAGTTTTTAATTAAACAATTCCCATGCAACAGCATGGTATTCTTTAAGGCAGGGGTCACGGTTTATCCATTTAACTTCCTACTTCTGAGCTTGGCATGGTGCATTCTGTACAGAGAAGATACTTGACAAATGTTCACTGAACTGATTTCTTGTACCAAAAACACCGGTTACCTGGTAATGAACCACGAGTATACATATTCAGACTGAGGAGAGTTCACCAAGGAGCAAGAAAATAAAATGAAGTGTGGATATCTGGAATGTTAAGGGCGCTTTCACTTTAAATGGTAGCAAATAGCTTATGACATTTCTTAACCCCATTAATTACAGATCAAAATTATGGGACTAGCAGTAAGTAAATTCAGTCGTTACTAATCCCTGAGATGAGCCTTATTCCATAGAATGCTTGCTTGGATACTGGACCCTGTCAAAAGGACCCTCACTTGTTAACTGCAAGTGTGTCCACCATGGATGGGTAAATCCCTAGACTCAAGAGAGCTGTCTAACTGAACATTCAACTTTGATATCCCTTTAAAATAAAGATTCTAGGGCTTTACCTCCCAGGCTGCTCCTTTCAATCACTGACTCGCTCCCTTAGCAGATATCTGCTGAGTACACAAGCCAGGCACTCTGCTGGGCACCAAGGACGAGGTGTTGAGCTCCACAGACATGATCACTGCACAGACAACAGATAATCACACAGGCACAACTAAGAAAACTGTTACAAGGAATGTATCTCTTACTTTTTTCCTGGCCTTGGGAACTTCATCAGGGAGGGGCCAGACTGCTGGTCTATTAAGGTTAGTGCTCTTCCTCGCCAAATCTGAGTCTCAGTCAAATCCCTATACAGCAGTCAACTCAAAGAGAATCAGCTTCTCCCAGCTTGGGGCTCTGGGTGTCAACCAGATACCAGCAGGTAGAGTTCACGTCGGAGGCCCCTCCCCTTAATCTGTGCCTTATAGATTATAAAGCACACACAAAGTATCTTAAGTGTTCATCACAACAGCCCAGTAAGGGCTGCAGTGTAGCACATTTTACAAAGCACGAAAATCATGCCCAAAATAGTGAATAAATTTCTGTCTGGCCTCTGAATGGTGCAGGTGGTGGGAGCTTCAGAGGAGTTCTGGCTCCAAAGCAAGAGACCATTCCATTCCCCGCGGCACAGACAATGAATCCATCTGTAAAACCCAACACCAGCATGTTTGAAAACACCAGCGTGAGTTGATGGAATCAGAATTACATGGCGTGCTTGTACTGCATAGGCGGTTGACCTGGTTATGCATCTGGGCTTCCTGCATGAAGGCCACTGCCAGTAGCAACCCACCATCAACAAGGCATGAACCTGGGCCTGTTTTTGATTGTGGGGGTGTTGCAATTAGTCTGTCCTCTCCATTTTCTATTCCACTTTCCTCATCTTTAAAACAGAGAAAACGGCATCTGCTCTGTCTCCCTCACAAGACTATTCTTTAATTAGATGAGATACTGTGTAGGAATATACAATTTAAAATCATTTATATGTATCATTTTAGCCTCAGCAAGACTCCAAAGCTGACCAAACTTGAGGCAGATTAGTTTTATTAATACATTGCACTGAAAACAGTTTGATACTACTCAGAAAGTAACTGACATTGTAACTTTCACCCCAGCCTGCTATGCATAAGGGAGACAAACCCTTAAAGAAAACTCATAAAGTCCATTAAACCACTGTAAGGAAGACTGCTAAATGCATCAAGTAACAGCTCACCTTTATGTAAAAGCATTTTAAAAGTTCCCAGCTTGAAAGCTAACAATGATGGAAGGGAAGAGCAACTAGAGTAAATCATGGAAATAAAAACCAGAAGCCAATTGGCAGCCCCTTCTACAATTGTCAAACCTCGGTCATAGGAAGTTTGTATTTGCCCAAATGGAGAGAAGACCTGTGGGTCTTTTCCCACATGAAAACAAAGGCCCAAAATGCTAAGAAAAGGGAATGAATGTAAAAAGGCAAGTTGAAGCCTTCTGAATTTGCTTAGACAAGTGACTGAGACAGAAAACATTTAAGAAACCACTGAGTCAGAAGCAGCTGTTTTAAAAGGTTAGGGACTAGTGGGAAAGGCATAGAACTGCTCCTTGGCTACTCTTTCCTTTGAAAAATTAAACCAGATTCTCATATTTTAAGATACACTTTGTAACAGTTTTGAAATTTGACTACTTTTAGAAATGTTTAATAGGCCAGGTGTGGTGGCTCACATCCATAATCCCAGCACTTTGGGAGACAGAGGTGAGAGGATCACTTGGGCCTAGGAGTTCAAGACCAGCCCAGGAAACATGGCAAAACCCTGTCTCTACAAAAAAAAAAAATCAGCTGGGCATGATGGCACATGCCTGTAATCACAGCTACTCAGGAGGCTGAGGTGGGAGGATCACCTAAGCCCAAGGAGGTTGACGCTACAGTGCGCCATGACTGCACCACTGCACTCCAGCCTGAGTGACAGAGCAAGACCCTGTGTCAAAAAAAAAGTATAACAGATGAAAAATAGAAAGGTCACTGCAAAATTGTCAAGTACAGAACTGCCTACCAGAGCCCTGGACAATGATGTGTACACTTAGAGCACTGCTGTCTCACTCATAAAGTGGGGTCTGGATTGTTGTCTGCGCTAATTCACTGTTATATACCTCAATCACTGGGTTGGTTCATCCTTTAGAGGTGACTAGCCTCACCTTTTAATTCCTAAAACCATTATTTTAGTTTGGAAGTAACAGGGATCAAGATAGAGTTCTATATTCAGATATTCTCAAAAGCTATTTCTGACAAAGATGATAATGATTTATTACTTTGTCTTCAGGATATAAAAGTATCAACTCCTTGCTCTGTAACAAGTATTATTATTTACATTTTATCTCTAATCAGCACAATGATCTTTAAGCGTAAAATTAATTTCACTTTATAGGTAAGAAAGAACTGAGGCATAGAAACGTTAGGTCAGGAGTCCAAGGTCACACAAGAGACATGGTAGTGCCAGGATTTGAGCTCATGGCTACCTCCCAAGCCTGTGCACTTTCAGCAACAGGACATGCCATTCAGTACACAAGATAAGAATTTTGCTGACCACTACACTGCTCTTAGCTAAGACAGAAACAAACCGAAAACTGGCGAAATGACTGATTTTACTCTGACTCCTATGGTTTAACAAGAATACCAATTAATGCTAATTGAAATAAACAGATTATTTTTCTCCCTTTTCTCCCAATCAAAAATTGTCTTTAAGCTGATGCTATTGTGGGCTAGTAAAGGAAGAGGAGTTTGCCCAGCAAAACTAGTGGCCACTCTGACAACACAACTGCTTTCTGCATTTCCAGAACCCTAGCAGTTGAGGCCACAGCGTTTACGTACTCTCATGTCCTCGCTCATTAATTTCTTCCTGGAGACTCAAAACACTGGTGAGGTTAATGATCCTTCTCCGGGGGGTACAGGCTGCAGTCATGTCCTTTCCAGAATCATCTTCCACCATATCCACATCAGAATCTTCCCGATGTCTCTTTCTGCAATGAAGAAAAGGAAGTGACAGATCATTACTATTCTCTTTTGTTTTTAAATTTAGCCAAATTTTGTGTGTTGCATTTTGGAGAAACAAGCAACTTCTCTGTGCTGGCTCTACAGATCTGTGGATAAACCCGTGCTGGTGGCAGGCCAACAAGATCAATCTGTTCTCTGGTGACTGCTTATCTGACAACCATCAGATGCCAGCAGCTGGCCACACAGCCAATGTAGCAGGACTTTGCAGTATAGCTTTTGATGCATTTCTCCAGCCTCTGAGCTTGCTTGCTGCTCAGGGCCTTGAACAAGTGAGCTGAATTTGTCATCTCATTCATTCATTCCTCCAACTATCCATCCATCAGACACTGCTATACACTAACTACACTGAACAATGAACAAAACAGGTAAGATACCTATCCTCACAATGCTTACTTTTTTTTTTTTTGAGACACAGTCTCTCTGTCACCCAGGTTGGAGTGCAGTGACATGCTCTCAGCTGACTGCAGCCTCCGCCTCCCAGGTTCAAGAGATTCTCATGTCTTAGCCTCCCGAGTAGCTGGGATTACAGGCGTGAGCCACCACGCCCAGCTTAGAGGTGACATCTGAGTTGAGACCTGAGTGACAGGAAGCCAAAGGCTTCCCAGACTGACAGAACAGCAACAGCAAAAAGGGTAAAAAGCTCAGCCAGTTCAGATTAGCCACAAGAGCTGTGTGGCCAAAACACCACGTGGAAGAAGGAAAGTGGAGGGCGGGGCAAGGGTGGGGTGAGGGATTTAAGTTTTATCCCAAATGCAAAGAAAACCACGGAAACGTTCTCGGCAGAAAAGTGATATAATTTGATGTGGGGCTTACAAAAATTTCTTTGACTTCTCTGTGGTAAATATCACTTACTTCTGCAAGTGAGGAACAAAGGTAATACTTTCCCTGCAGGGATGATAAGAGCATTAAATGAGATAATGTATGTAAAGTATCTGGTAGACAGTAAATACTCATTAAATATTAGCTTCCTTTATTATTCCCTGGAAAACATTTTTTTTTTTTTTTTAGGACAGAGTATCACTCTGTCAGCCAGGTTAGAGTGCCGTGGTGTGATCACCACTCACTATAGCCTCAACCTCCTGGGCTCAAGTGATCCTTCTACCTGAGCCTCCTGAGTAGCTGGGACTACAGACATTTGCCACCATGCCTGGCTAATCTGTGTCTGTGTGTGTGTGTGTGTGTGTGTGTGTGTGTGTGTAACTCCCACGCCTGGCTAATCTCTCTGTATGTGTGTGTGTGTGTAACTCCTGTGTGTGTGTGTGTGTGTGCGCATGTGTGTGTAACTACTGTGTGTGTGTGTCTGTAACTCCCATGCCCGGCTAATCTCTCTGTATGTGTGTCTGTGTGTGTGTAACTCCTGTGTGTATGTGACTCGTGTGTGTGTGTGTGTGTGTGTGTGTGTGTGTGTGTGTAACTCCCAGACTCAAGCAAGCCTTCCACCTTGGACTTTCAAAGTGCTGGGATTATAGGCCAATGAGCCCGGTTGGAAAAAACTTAGAAGTCATCTTGCTGGGCTTACTCAGAAATGAGCAAACTGAAGTAACACATTCCAGTTCAAATGGCTAATTAGTGCCATCATAGTATATGTGCAGCCTTAGGAAAATTCCTTCATCTTGAGCTCCAGGTTTCATATGAGTACACATTAAATAAAGAATATCCACCTTAGAGATTTTGAAATGGTCAAAATTAAATGACAATAGTAATAATTATTATTATTCCTGCTCCTTTTTTCCAGCTTTCTTTCACCACTAGCTCACAAACTTCAGGGGAGTTTTTGTTTTTGTCTTTTTTATTTGAGACAAGAGTTTTGCTCTTGTTGCCTAGGCTGGAGTGCAATGGCACAATTTCTGCTCACTACAACCTCCGCCTCCTGGGTTCAAGCAATTCTCCTGCCTCAGCCTCCCAAGTAGCTAGGATTACAGGCATGTGCCACCACACCTGCCTAATTTTGTATTTCTAGTAGAGATGGGATTTCACCATGTTGGTCAGGCTGGTCTCGAACTCCTGACCTGAGGTGATCCACCCGCCTCGGCCTCCCAAAGTGCTGGGATTACAAGCCTAAGCCACTGCACCCAGCCAGGGAGTTTTATAAATTAGATTCAGAAAGTGTTTTTTTTCCGAAAAAAGTGAAAGCAGCTTTGGGTAGGATGAAAAAGAATCCTCCAGATATGTTAGGATTCTCTCACTAGCCATTTCTGTGGTTGAGGCTCTATCAAAATTCCTTACTAAAAATAAAAGATAAACCTACTTTATTTCTAGTATGTGTGTTTATTAAATTGGGCAACTATTCCACAATCTGAAGTGTTTTTAACTCATACTTGGAACTGTGGACATTTTAGTAATTTCAATGGACACCATGATGGGTGACTCTCAAGCCATGGTCAAAGGCAGACAGTAAACAAGGCCACGGCACCATTCCCGTGAAGGCAAAGGGCAAGTCAGGCAGAGAGAAGATGGAAGTGATTCATGAAAAGCCAAAGTTAGAAGGCAGTTTTATTACAGAATAAAGGATAAAGGCTGTACTTTTCCCAAAAGGCCATACCTGGGATTGCCTGGGCTGGAAGAAGGTCCTCTCTTCTCTGACATTTCTGAAGTCCCCTTTGTTGTATCCCCCACCAGGCTCTGATTTTTGCCAGCCACTTCAGCAGGGGCTGGGAGTTCAAGCATCTCCTCATCTTGCTGCCTAGCCCTGCCACTAGAAATGTCTGTCTTATCCTCTGGGACAATGGCCTGGGGCTGACTGGACAGTGGTTTGCTCAGAGGCTGCAGAAATGCATCAAGCTTCTGTTCTCGGGAATCTGTACGAACCATCTGGTGGGCATAGACCTTATCACCACTTCCAGAAGTAGAAGAGGAGGTCAGACTTGTGGATTTAACCATCTCCCCAGAGGGGCCAGCGAGTCCCGGTAGCAAAGTCTGTATTAAAAAGAAAAAAGAGAAAAACAAAAGATAGTGGAGAGACTCAGAATAAGGAGTATAGATATACAGGTCCCCAAATGGAGCAGTAGTAAGAAAGAAGGTAGAATGAGGTATAATTCTATTGTTATAGAAGCAATCCTGCCTAAAATATGAAGTATAAAAGGTTTACAGGTATAAAATTCAAGAACTAAGCAAAATCCTTATAATCATAAAATTATTTTTAAATGGAAATATCAGTGTAAAATTCTCATATTTTTGTCTTGGGAGGGGCTACAGGCGTGAGCCCCTGTGCAGTAGAAGACTTTTTTATTGTGGTAAAATATATATAAATATATATAAAATTTACCATTTTAACCATTTTTAAGTGAGAGTTTGTGGCATTAAGTACATTTACACTGTTGTGCAACCATCACCACCAACTATCTCTAGAACTTTTTCATCTTCCCCAATTTGAAACTCTCTGTCCCCCATTAAACAATAATTTCCAGCTGGGCTTCGTGGCTCACAACTGTAATCCCAGCACTTTGGGAGGCCAAGGCAGGTGGATCATGAGGTCAGGAGATCGAGACCATCCTGGCTAGCACGGCGAAAACCCATCTCTACTAAAAATACAAAAAATTAGCCAGGCGTGGTGGTGTGCACCTGTAGTCCCAGCTACTTGGGAGGCTGAGGCAGGAGAATCACTTGAACCCAGGGGGCGGAGGTTGCAGTGATCCAAGATTGTGCCGTTGCACTCCAGCCTGGGCGACAGAGCAAGACTCTGACTCAAAAACAAAAACAAACCCCAAAAAACAATAATTTCCCATTTCTCCTTCCTCCTAGCTCCTGGCAACAACCACTCAACTGTCTATTTTAAATATACATATTTCCTAGCTCTGACCACTGGAAAGGCCTAAAAGTAATGACTACCCATTAGCAATGAGGACTCCCAGATCCCAGATTATAGTCTTTAAATACCATTTCCCACTAAAATGAACTAGAGCTCCTTAAAGAAAAGGCCTACTCCAGGACTTGGGCTGGGACAGTATAAATGTGCCTGCAACATCTTGTCAGAAACAAGGCAATTATCAAGACTAATGGAATTGGGTTAAAAGGTAGAGAGCACCAGCTCCAAGGGCTTGCTTCCACTGGAATAAGATGGGATAATTTGAACATCAAAAAGAAAAATGACTACAATTGATTAAAATATGTTGCTCTGTTAACAGCTATGACAAAATAGTGAAAGAGGGAAAAAGTGAAAGTGAGGAGAGAGAAGGAATAACAGAGGGAGAAAGGGAAACATCATTACATACCACTGGAAATTACTAGGACACCATTAATTCCTTCAAAAATTGATAGCTAGAGGGATATAATTCAGCATTTAGTCTTACTTTCTGGTAAGAACTATTTCAGGATAACCAAATAGCTATAAGAAGGGAAAGTTCTTCTATACCAAAAAATTATAGTCAATACAGAAGAAATTATAAAATCAGAAAATCATAATCTTACAATCTAATGAATTAACTGATTCAGGTAATGGTCACCAACTAAAGGCGAAACCATTAAGCTAAATGTTGATGAGTAACTTTACAATGAGGGAATCAGGTGGTCACCAGCTGAACCCACTGATGAATCTTATTACCAAAACGATATAATAAGACACCATGCACCTCCTGCTGGGGTACGATAGGAAGTACAGGGCCAATGGAAACAAAAAGGTACAGTGACTTTTCTAACTTCAGAGACTTAAAAGATTTTCAAGAGTCGTTATGTTAATTTCTGCTTCCCAAAACCCACATGTAAATTTTATAAATATATATATATATACAAGTATGTACTTAATATACATAGTATATGTATAACACCTGTTCCTTTCACTTGTCCAAGGCAGGACTCTAATCCAATTGTGAGTCATAAGACCCCTATTCCATAGGGGCATACCATGGAGGAAAGAATGGCCACAGAGAGGCCAAGAGAAGGGGAAACATATTATTGGTTTGGAGAGGGCCTGGACATTGGAATTTTCTAAAAGTTTCCCAAGTAATTCTAATGGCAGCCAGGGTAAAGAATACTGCACTGAACAAACAGGACTTACTGGGTTTAGACCATGCTCTTCATGTCCAATCATATTTTGACCCTGTTGTCCATTTTTCAGTCATGTGCCCGCCTAACTATGCCTCCATAAAAGGCCCAAGAAGATAGAGTTTGGGGGCTTCTGGAGAGTTGAACATGTCAAGGCTGACAGGAAAATGAACAAGAACTCATTCATGTGCTGGGAGTCAACTATATGGGGACAGAAGCTCCTGCACTCCAGACCCTTCCAGACCTAGGCATGTGTAACTCTTTATTTGGCTATTTATTGGTATCTTTTGTTTGTTTGTTTGTTTTGAGACGGAGTTTCACTCTTGTTGAACAGGCTGGAGTGCAGTGGCATATCTGCTCACCGCAGCCTCCGCCTCCCGGGTTCAAGAGATTCTCCTGCCTCAGCCTCCCCAGTAGTTGGGATTACAGGCATGCGCCACCACACCCGGCTAATTTTTGTATTAGAGACGGGGCTTCTCCATGTTGGTCAGGCTGGTCTCAAAATCCTGACCTCAGGTGATCCGCTCGCCTCAGCCTCCCAAAGTGCTGGGACTACACGCGTGAGCCACCACGCCCACCCTTATTGGCATCTTTTAAAATCTTTGTAATAAATCCAGAAAACTAAGTGTTTCCCTGAGTTCTATGAGCCACTCCAGCAAATTAATCAAAAACAAAGTGGGGGATCATGAGAACCCCAACTTGAAACTGGTTGGTCAGAACTTCTAGAGTCTTGGACTTGTGACTAGTGTCTGAAGCAGGAGACTAGGGGCAGTCTTGGGGACTGCACCCTCAACCTGTGGGATCAGATGCTATCTCCAAGTAGACAGTGTTGGAATTAAATTGGAGGAGGCCGGCTGGTGTCCACTGTGGAACTGCCTGCTTGTTTAGTATGTGGGGAGAAGCCCCCACACAAGTGGTCATAGAAGTCTTCTGAGTTGATCGTTACTATGGTGAAAGATTGGAGGAAAAGCACAGCAACCAAATATGATGAGTGGAATCCCCAGGGTTCCTGATTTCCATACCAAATGCATTCACTGCAAACCAGGGCTTTTGTTGTACTGGCCAAGATCAGTGGAGTGCAAGGCACATGATGAAGAGCAGAAAGATGGTGGCTCCATGGCCAAAAAGATAGGAGCCAGTGTGACCTGCTGCTGGCAGGGAGAGAATGTATTCTGACAACCCCTCTGAAAATAGAGAGCAGCAAGGAGACCACCAAGCTGGCGTCACGCACCAACTGAAAGAGGCAGGTCCTCTGATCCCTCTGAAGACAAACTGCTCAGGACTTATGCAGAGTTCTACTGGAAAATAAAATGTAATCTAACTAAACGAAGCTGACTAACCCAGGATAAGACAAGGAGGCATGCTGAGAGATTCTTTTCCCCATGGAGCCACAGACTCAACGATCTCTGGCAAACCCCTTAGGCCTCAATTAGGGCAGAGCAAACGGCAATCTCTGGGCTAGGCAATGTGCTCTCCATCTTCCTTTCACACTTTGGGCCTTTCCTCCCACTCTCCATTAGCCAAACTATTTCCAGATCCTGGCAATTCTACATGCTCAACTATTAGTGAATGGGGCTACTTTCTATGTCTCAAGCCCCTCACCACTTCTACCAAATCATTGTAGGTTTCCATCTTGCTCGGCTCCAATCCATTCTGATATTGCAACCAGGGAGCTCTTCATAAAAGGCAAATAAGATCCCATCCAGCCAGTCACAGTAGCTCATGCCTGCAATTCCAGCACTTTGGGAAGCTGAGACAGGTGGATCACCTGAGGTCAGGAGTTCGAGACCAGCCTGGACAACATGGGGAAACCCTGTCTCTACTAAAAATACAAGATTAGCCAGGTATGTTGGCCTGTGCCTACAGTCCCAGCTACTTGGGAGACTGAAGCAGGAGAAACTCTTGAACCCGTGAGGCAGAGGTTGCAGTGAGCCAAGATCGCGCCATTGCACCCTAGTTGAAATCGAAACTCTAATTTCCTGATGAAAACCTCTCTCTTTGGCCTGAATTCTGCAGCCTCAATTACACCACTGCCACTCACCCTAACATACTCAGGCCCCAGCACAGCTTAACCCCAGCTGTGTATGACAGTACCTAGGGAGGCTTTTAAACAATCTTGATACCCAGACCCCACCATCCAAGAATGATTTATCGGTTTGGGGAGGACCCAGACATTGGAATTTTCTAAAAGTTTCCCATGTAATTCTAATGGCAGCCAGGGTAGAGAACACTGGACCCACTGCACTGAACTTTCAGATTCTCAAACACATGTTCTCTTGCACCTCCAGGCCTTTATCCTTGCCATTTCCTCTGCCAGAAACACTCTTTCCATTTCCCATCCCTTTTGCCCACCAAATTCCTATTTAGCCTTTGGGTCCCAGCCTCCATGTCTCTTCCCTCCCTTTTGTGACTGTCCAAGTCCAGGACAGGGACCCCTCCTATATTCTCCCGAGTCTTTTTTTTCTCTCCCATGGGATACATTCTCTAGCAGACCATGAGTGCCTCTGTGGAAGGCAGCAACATCTATGCTGCATCTCTGGGCACTCAACCCAGCATGTGTCTCCAAGAGGAGTCTGGATGTATATGTGCAGAGGGAGGCAGAATAAAAGGAGCAGTAAAGAGGCACAGAGCTTAAGTGAGCAACAACAGACATCAAACCAACTAACAGTTACTGGGCATTTTCTGTGTATCAGATAGTGCTCCAAGAGCCTTGCTAGACATGTTAACCCACTGGGGGCATGTGTGGTCTCATCTTGTCCATGGCACTACAAGGCACAGGGACTTATGGCCTCTATAAGACCTGGGGCTCATGTTGGTACCAGGAGTCAATCAATAACAGAGGAACAAGGGTTGGTTTCCAGACAGAACTTCTTCCTCCCACCTGCCACATACCCCTTTCAGATGTCACCAGTAGGAAGCTGTGAGGACTCCCTTCTTCTCTGCATCAACAATCTCCAGTGTGTGGGTTCCAAGGCTGCTGGGGCTGCCCTGGCTGGGTTTAATCTCACTGCTTAGTGCCCATGCCACCTTCCATCTAGATTCTTTCCAGGTGGATAACTGTGAATGTCCTTCTGAGAAGCATTTGTCTGCTTGGGAATTTTAAGTCTTCTATGAAGCAGGGTCTCACAGAAGTCTAGTTTCTGCTTCTAGGACCCAGCATAATCTAATGGAGCAAATACTTCTATATTGTAGTTTCAGTGTGCTTATGATGAACATCCTCACCATGAATAAAAGGCTGCCGACAACCACATTATCTCAGAACCAGGAGAGTATATAGGAGATCATTTTATCCAACCTGCTTATCTTACAGATAGGAAAACAGAACTCAGATAAGTGAAGTGACTTAGAATAATAAGCACTTAGAAGCTGTACCAGACATTTGCTGTTCACTGACTGCTTGTAACTATCCTTGGATGTGGGAATGACCCATTCCTTCATTACTGAGGGAGACATGGAGGCCAGGGAAGGTTAGTCATATGGCTGGTAACCCAGGTCTGTCCAACAGTAGAGCCTCCACTCTTTCTACTCTTCCTGCTGCCTCCCTGGAGCTTCACCCCTCCACTGTGCCCTATGTAGGTGGGACTAGCCTCCTCCTGAACATCTCCAGTGAAGAGCGCACTGAAGAGGCACCCTATTCTGTTTTCAGACAGCTTGTTTTCCTAGGAAGTTGGTCTAAGGTTCCAGATGGAGGCAAAGTGAGGAAGAGAGCTCTGGCCTTATGACTCTAAGCCCAGGAACAACAGCACAATACCTTTATAACTAGGTTCAAAGAAGAAAATGTCAAAACTATCAAGGTAATACTTGCAAAGAAAGTTCCTAAGTAACAGGCAAAAATCCGGGCTCTCATGTCTGGCAGGGCACATTTCAAAGGTCCCAGAAAAGCAGCTGGATGAGAATCACCCTGACCTGGGTGAAGTACATCCTGGAGGAATTGGAGCCCAAGAGCTTGCTCTCGATGTGCTGCTGCACCCGCTCCAGGATGCTCTCCTCATGCAGGAAGTGAACTTCATGCTTCGTGGGGTGCACATTAACATCCACATTCTGGGGACTGATTTCTAAACTGGCAGGAAAAAAAGAGAACAATTACCTTAGATAGTGGGAGAGGGGAGAAAAAGTCCACATATGGTGTATTTGGTGGCCAGTAGATTTGGGGAGGCCAGATGACACAGTGGTCAAAACCTTAGGATCAAGTCTGAGTGAGTGAGTTTCACTATTAGCCCTGTTACTTAAGAGCTGTGTAGCTTTGCATTAAGTTATATCATCTTTCTTTGCCTCAGTTTCTTCATTTGTAAAGTGGACATAACAGAATTACCTATCTCACAGGTTTATAGTGGGAATTAAATTCATGCCAAGTGCTTTAGATGTACCTGCCACATATACTATATGTAGAACTAGTGAAATTTTTTATTATGTGACCTTGGGCAAGTCACTTAACTTCTTAGTATCTGTTTTCTCCTCCGCAGCCATGAACAAGTCCCCTATTATATGAGGAAACAATATATGCAAGAACACTTTCTGTCAATAAAATGTGATACAAAAAGTCAATTTAGAGGCTATGCTAGCTATCAACTGATCGCCTTAGCTCTGAGTCCATCTTTCATTGCTTCCTCTGTGATAATGGAGGCTTGCAATGTGAAGCTTTGCCAGTAGAAGGTGCTAGAGAGGCTCAGGAGGAGGAAGGGGTTTCTATGCCTGGTTAGGGTGCACTCTTATCAGACTTTAAGTTCTTTAGCACAGGTGGCCAGCAGCACTTGCCCTCTTCTCATAGGCAGTTTTCCCCAGCATCCCCTCAGAGTGGTACTGGGGACCGCCTCATTGACTTTACCTTGCAGCAAGCCAGTTACATTCTCTTCAACAAGATCTGCATCTCAGTCAGAAGTGAGGGAGTGTGGTGAGGGGATGCTATCTCAGCCCTAGGAGGAAATGGGTTGTTCTTTACATCTGTTGTTCCTGTCTCTTCACCTCTTGCTATCAAATCCCCTATTACTCTAATCTCCTGTTTATAATTCTTTATTCCTCTGTGCAAATCGTTGTATGGTTTCTATCTCCTGTTTGGACCCTGATTAATATGGAGATGGAACAAGGTGATAATTTGACCAGTTTGTTACTTTGCAAAGGAAAACCTGAAAACATTTAATCTAAAACTACCTTTAGGCTGAGTACAGTGGCTGATGCCTGTGATCCCACCACTTTGGGAGGCCAAAGCGAGTGGATCACCTGAGGTCAGGAGTTCCAGACCAGCCTGGCCGACATGGTAAAATCCCGTCTCTACTAAAAATACAAAAATTAGCTAGGTGTGGTGGTGTACACCTGTAATCCCAGCTACTCAGGAGGCTGAAGCAGGAGAATCACTTGAGCCTGGGAGGCGGAGGTTGCAATGAGACAAGATTGTGCCACTGCACTCCAGCCTGGGCAACAGAACAAGACTCCATCTCAAAAAAATAAAATAAAAATAAAACCACCTTTAACTATAATTTTTATGCTCTTCCCTTTTCAATCAAAATGAAAACAAAGATAAATTAGTTCTAACACAATTTCTATTCAGAGCGAAAAGGCTTCAGACTTAAGAGATTTTAGTATGAACTATGTCCCATACAAATACAGTGCTGTTACTAAGAGTGATCTTTTGTCATGCTGGGATAAAAATGCTCAGTATATGAAATAGACAAACTAGTAGCAGAGGCAGAAATAATGGAAAGAGATCTTCCATAAGTCAGCTATGGACTATAAATTCCTTTAGAGAGGGGGTACTTCACATTTATTCTGTATTTCGAGCACTTACTATGGGGTATGGTCTATTTAATCCAAGTGCTGGTAACCCAGGTCTGTCCAACGGTAGAGCCTCCATTCTTTCTACTCTTCCTGCTGCCTCCCTGGGGCTTCGCCCCTCCACTGTGCCCTATGTAGGTGGGACTAGCCTCCTCCTGAACATCTCCAGTGAAGAGCGCACTGAAGAGGCACCTATTCTGTTTTCAGACAGCTCATTTTCCTAGGAAGTTGGTCTAAGGTTCCAGATGGAGGCAAAGTGTGGAAGTGAGCTCTGGCCTTATGGTAAGTTGATAGCTAAAGTGCTAAACTATTTATGCCTGCTAAAATATGACTGCTAAATTATTTACATGAATAACATGAAAATCTGGGCAATCAACAGTGTATATGTTAAGACAAGAAGCTCCACAGAGCGAAACACTGTCTTTTTTCCTCTTTTTTTTTTTTTTCTGAGATGGAGTCTCGCTCTGTCACCCAGGCTGGAATGCAGTGGCAGTATCTCAGCTCACTGCAACCTCCACCTCCCAGGTTCAAGCAAATCTTCCTGCCTCAGCCTCCCGAGTAGCTGGGATTACAGACGACTGCCACCACGCCTGGCTAATTTTGACACAGGGTTTAGTCTCTACTAAAAATTCATGGTCAGACTGGTCACATGAACGCCTGACTCTGTGATCCGCCCACCTCGGCCTCCCAAAGTGCTGGGACTAGAGCCACTGCACCTGGCTGATTGTCTTTTATGAAAAAAAAAAAAAAAAACCAGTAGCTGTGTGGCTTCCCAACTGACCCCAGCAGAAGTAATATTTAGAGACTCCAGAGCACATCTGTTTCTACTCTGCCTATGAACATCAGCACCTCCTGAAGGGGTGAGGCATGGCATTCGTTTTTGTATTGTTAATGCAGAGCCTGGCATATAGGAGGCTCTTAGTGAGGTTCTGCTAAATTAGTGAATAAATGAAGGAAAATTGTACCTTGTACCCGTGAGAAGGGACAGAACATCGTTTGCCAGTGGTGTATAGGATTCACTCTGACTGTACCATTAGCATGCTCATCTCTTTCAAAGAGGAGAGCCTCATAGAACATCGGCTTCTTGTTAGTCTTGGTTGAAGAGTTTGGTGCTACATTACCTGAGGTACAGGAATGGGTGTGTGTTTTTGGGCAAATAGGCTGCATACACCGTTTCTATGGCTTTTCTCAAGGAAGTTGATTCTACCAGACGATCTAAACAATAAAAAGAAAGCAGCCAGTTCAAGACTGTTCTGAGGGGTGAGGTCACAGGCGTTCATTCATACAAAGTCATGAAATTTCCTCAGGAAAAACATTTCTGGAGTAATACGCGCATCACATCCCCAGGAAGAAAGGGCCACCTTTATCTGTTGCCACTTTCCAGCCCAGTATCTTACTATTTGCTTGAAACTCTTTTCCTTCATCCAAGTAACAGAAATCATAAGGCAATACATTCTTCTCTCCTCACTTCCCTTTGCCCCCATTACCCCATGTAGACTAGCTGTGCTCTTGCTGGGCACAGTGGGAAGTATGACATCAGCTCTCAAACTTTTCATTCTGCAAGTATATACTGTATATCACACACATCAAGCGCTGGTAGACAAGATGCTGGTAAATAAACTAATTCCAACCCCAAGTGGTCAGCACTATTATACAGGTGTGTGTGCTAAATGGTGAGCAGAGAGAGCAACTAACTTTGCTCAGGAAGTTTCAACAGTGGAGTAGCCAAACAGAGTTTTCCAGAATTTCAGGCAGTAGAAGTGTCAATGCATATTTAAGGTAATTTAGGAAATGAGGCTGGTTTGGAGAGGGTAGAAAGCAATAAATGCAGGAAAAAATAAGACTAAAATCAGAGAAAGATGTATTTTCAGGAAACACAGCTCTCCTTTCTCCGTGGACAGATTTTAGATGACCTGCTGATTATCTGTTGTCCTTTGTTGTTGTAGCCATGAATATGTCAAATCTTTTTATTTCCAACAAGAAGAGTGGCTGTGACTTTATCAATGAAGAGATTGACATTCTCTGAGTGTTCATGACATCCATGGCCCCATCATTAATGTCACTATACTCTGTAACACGTGTCCTGACCACACAGGCCTGGGGCAGGCGTGGGCACCTGAGGACAGCTGGAGCCCCTCTGCTGAGAATTCTGGACTTGAGACGGGACAAAGGAGTGTTCTTTGTCTCTGCCACTGAGTGTGCCTGCACAGTGTAGATAAACGAAGGAATGGCACACATAAAAGCTTGACCTTTCTTTGCTACTGAGAACTTGGTATTATGAACACATTAGCTAATCATAACATAGAGGCTGTGGCAGGCAGCCCCAACAGAATAACAGACAGAGGCCAGTCAGACAGCACCTACACTGAATTTTTTGTCTGCTTTATGGCCAGCATGGGCATTACAAAGCAATTATTCTTCAGGGTTAGAAAAAAACTAATAAAAAGCATTGTCTGAGCCTTGATTAAAACAAGCTTTGTTATACATCAGGTCTTTCCTAATGAAGTAAAAACCCTGCTAATAAAAATCAGTTTAACAGAATTTGTTTGTAAATGATTGGCTCTCTCCTTACTGTTTCTGTATTGCTTTGAACAACTGCTGTAAAACAGCTTTACATATAACAGTTTTGCATATTTTGAGACATTTACAGCTGGTCAGCAGTATAAATGGAAAGAGGGAATATTCCATTTCCAGTAGCAAACAAGCAAAACAAAACAAAAACTCATATAAAATTATTATGAAACCCTTTAAAACAATAAAGATAAACCACTTCTAAGATAAAAATGAAAACTGAAACCATGGAAATGGAAAGATGCATCTTATTTCTGGATGGAAAATGAAAAATGTTTGGGATTATTTGTTTTTGCTAGGTCACCATCAAAACCTTGTAATACACAATTAAGTTAGTAAGAAGCAGAATATAAAATAGCGTTTGTTTAGTAGCTAAGAATCATGTAAAACACTATGTCAGCAGAGAGATAAAAACTGTAAAGGAATTTAAGAAAAATCCTAATTAATTTAGTTAATTTCCTCCATAATTTCTAGAACTGCTCTTTGTATCCTAAAGCTCATTCCTGAAATAGGAAAATCTCAAGTATCTCAGCAATTTCTTTACTTTAATGACAATGCCTATGCCCAAGGTACCCTTTTCTGTGTCCTGCTGTGCAATTTCAAACAGTGGCCCTTAATCACTTCCAGCAATGCTCTGCCTAGGGTTTGCTTGTAATGACTCTGACACCAGCAGGTGAGGAAGGTGGGCTGGCTCACAGGGGCCTGTTATGCCCTCTCCTGGCCTTCCTCTTAGAGGTGAGAACCAGACTCCGACAGTGAACCAGCAATGAGCACATGGGGGAGGGCTGAGCACAGACTTAGGACAAAAGTTATACATGCTTCCCAATAAAAACCACACTTTACCATGAGGTTTCTCTAAGTGTAATCAAACCCGTTGATCAGAAATTTTCCCATGTCCCATAAAATTCCCAGTGGGTGGATTTCCCATGTGTTTCTTTTTCACTTACGGTTGATAAAGAGTAAGAAGATGCACTTCTTCACCGAGTAGTTTGCATTGGAAATGTAACCATTCATTCTGAAGGCTAGGGTTTTATCCTCACACCCAATTTCTATCAGTTCTCTGGTTAGAAAAGAGAGATTCTGAAGCTTCTGAAAATACTAGAAAACTCAAACATTATAGAAAAATCAGAATTAGAAAACACAAGGTTCCTTCCCATAAACTAACTGTGAAATGTGGGCCCCAGAGACTTAGTTCATTTGAAGTCCTCTGTGCCTGTCCATTCATTCATCCATTTGTCTGTTCTTCCATCCATCCACCCACCCACCCACCCCATTCAGTCAGTGTTTTCAAGCACTTGTGCTATATGCTAGGTGCTGCTCTAATGCTGGAATAGAACGAGTCCAACCTCTGAAAACTTATGTATCTTAGTAACTAAATCCCAAAGATGAGATTCCAATTCCAAGAACTTATCTCTGCTGAATTACTTACTATACTGAATAGCACCACAATGTGGTTCTACAATGTGTGTTGTTCCCCAGAGTGTTTATTGTGGAGGGAAGGTTAACAGGCGAAAAAGAGGTCCTCAGGCAAGCCACACTTATTTCTGTCTGAAAACCTTCCCAAGAACTAGTCCCTCTGTCTGGAAAGCTCCAGATTAATAGTTAGATTAATTAATTAAATAGTTAATTCCTATTGATCCTTCATATTTCAAAAATTATTTATTCAAAGAACCTTCTCTAATGATCCCCTTTCTCTGACCCTACTGAGTTTCCCATCATGTCCTTTATTTTTCCAGGGAGGCATCTAGCACAATCTGCTAATGAATGGCATAATTATTTAATGTGTCTTTTCAACTAAAAAGTCAGCTGAAGGCAGGAATCATTTCTGCTTTGTTTACTACTATATCCCTACCATATAGTACAATACCCAGGAAATAGCAGGCACTCAATAAGGGCATGCCGACTGGCCGGTGGACGCTTTTCATGCAGTAATGTGTGCTCTGAGTGTCTTCAATAGAGGGTACGGCTTGTGGCATTTCCCATACACACTGAACCAGCAAACTCTTTTCTCCCAAAATGCCGCAAGAGGCTAGTGTTCTGGAAGCCTGCTTTGGGAAATGCTGCTCTAGAGGATTTCTAATCTTGTACTGTCTCTAGAATTTCATAACAACTAAGTGTAGTCTTAAGATCTGGTCAAAGATGCTCTGAAAAGTTACACTGTAGAACAGAGTTCTGTCACTCTAGGAGCACAGTTTTAAAAAATTAATTCATTTAGATTAGAAGGAGAATAGTAGGTTAAAAGCAAACTAGTTGTTCCTTAGTTGGTTTAGCTTAAAAAATAAATTATTTGTCCTTCAAAGTAGAAACTGGGTACTGAAATGACTGCTGCTGCTTTTCAGATTTCTGGGAATGTGAAGTTAGGAGCTGTCTCATCCATACATGTCCCATACATGGAAGGGTCTCAGTATTCTTCCCCTCACATTATGACACAGGCACTTTGGGGTTTATAAAGTCCTGAGACAGCTAGGAATCTATGATGGAAATGGTGGGTTTTACATGCAGAGGGAGCACTACAAGGAATCCATAATGCAAGCATTTTCCCCTCTTATGCTTTCCTTGATGATGAAGATCTGGCACTTACAAATCTAGTCTTTAACGGCAAGAAATATTTCATTTGTCTTTATATCCCTAACTTCTTTTTTTTTTTTTGAGACGGAGTTTTCGCTCTTGTTACCCAGGCTGGAGTGCAATGGCGCGATCTCAGCTCACCGCAACCTCCGTCTCCTGGGTTCAGGCAATTCTCCTGCCTCAGCCTCCTGGGTAGCTGGGATTACAGGCACGCGCCACCATGCCCAGCCAATTTTTTTTGTATTTTTAGTAGAGACGGGGTTTCACCATATTGACCAGGATGGTCTCGATCTCTTGACCTCGTGATCCACCCGCCTCGGCCTCCCAAAGTGCTGGGATTACAGGCTTGAGCCACCGCGCCCGGCTATATCCCTAACTTCTAGCACAAAGCCTGGAATATGAGAGGCAATAAATGTTGAATGATAAGTAAGTGAAATCCTAAAGTGAGGATAATGGAAATACGAGGAAAAGAAGGAACACTGGAGGATAAAGATTTTGAAGACTAAGACCTTGAAAAAACACATGACTTACAGCCACAACATCTAGGAGATTACATGCACTGAGGAAGTGTTGACTACATGAAGTAAGAACTTCATTAACAAATTTGAAGCATAAAAACAAGACTATGTATTTGACTAAAGTAAACTCAGTCTTAAGGCAGGTACTACCTTGAAAACATCCAAAATAATGTGATGGAATGATAAATCAAGAAAAGAAATGTAACAGATTTTTTTATATAGGTTATCAACATACCGACTAACAGCATTTCCAAAGATGGAGCGAATATTGTCCACGGTTGAGGCACTGGGTAGTGTCCTAACATCAGCTACTGTCTCTCCTTGCTGATAAACAAAGAGCAGAAGACACAAGGACTTACTGTCTCATGGTTGAGACTGAAACATCATAACCTTATCTCCACCAGCATACTATTAAAAATTCCCTTTTTGCTTTCCATAAAACAATACCATCCCCCATAAACCAAGAACTTACTTTTTTAACTGAGAAACTAATGCCTGAATTGTGTATTGAATACCTGGAAAAGAAAAAAGAGTAAGAAAAGAGTTGCCAAAAACACACACTAGATGTCAGAGCCTCCTTTTAGTTAAATAAATTAGCAGAGTTATGTAATCTAAACAAAGGCGCATATAAACAAAAATATCTCCATACAGCCTACTAATATTTTACCCACAGAAAAATAAACCAGTACAGAGTTCAGGGAGATATCAATGCTAAATGTGATTGAATCAAAACAGACTCCTCTCTGTTTTTATAGGTTGCTGACAGTCTCAAGGATATCACACCACAATCTATTCTTTTTTATTTTTTTGAGACGGAATTTCACTTTTGTTGCCCAGGCTGGAGTGCAATGGTGCGTTATCGACTCACTACAACTTCTGCCTCCCGGGTTCAAGTGATTCTCCTGCCTCAGCCTCCGCAGTAGTTGGAATTACAGGCACCCACCACCATGCCCAGCTAATTTTTTTTGGTATTTTTAGTAGAGATGGGGTTTCGTCATGTTGGCCAGGCTGTCCTCAAACTCCTGACCTCAAGTGATGTGCCCACCTCAGCTTCCCAAAGTGCTGGGATTACAGGTGTGAGCCACCACGCCTAGCCCACAATCTCTTCTTCACTTGCGGTTTTATTTTCAGGGTATCTCAAAGGTCTGGTTTGCCTCAAGGACATCTTGCTTGAGAAGCTAGCGCTAACAACCCCTGCACACTTTTATTCTCTCTCAGAGCCCTCAACACACCCTCCTTCTCACTGTCTTCTTCCTGCCCCTGGGTCTTGTTCCAGTATCTCCCAACCTTTTCTTGGTTGGCAATTGTTTATTTCTCTTTTCTCTATGGAGCCCATGAACTGAAGGATTGTGTCTAGCAAAATGCATTTATTAAGTAACAATATTTCACTTTACCACACCCAGAACCAAAACAGTCAACTAAAACTCCTTTATCTTCGGGAGGTAATAAATATTCTGACATTGATTTACAAATTCCAAGAAAAAGCAAAGAAACTTGATTTATAAACCTGTGTCATTTTATTAACAGGAAATTTTTTATTCATTTTAGATTTCTTCAGAAATATTGAAAAATGGCTAGGCGTAGTGGCTCACACCTGTAATCCCAGTACTCTGGGAGCCTGAGGTGGGTGAATCACCTAAGGTCAGGAGTTTGAGACCAGCCTGACCAATATGATGAAATCCTATCTTTACTAAAAATACAAAAATTAGCTGGGCGTGGTGGCACGCGCCTGTAATCCCAGCTACTTAGGAGGCTGAGACAGAAGAGTCACTTGAGCCTGGGAGGCAGAGTTGCAGTGAGCCGAGATCAAACCGTTGCACTCCAGCCTGGGACACAAGAAGGAAATTCCATCTCAAAAAAAAAAAAAAAAAAAAAATTCCATCTCAAAAAAAAAAAGTACTGGAAAGTAGTTAACATATCCCTACCACAATCGACAACATGTGGGTTTGGAGAGCCTGTACTGAAGCCATCTATACCAGTAGAGCACGTCTATCGTGGATATAACATTGTTTTCATCTGTCCTGAATCCCTTCTCCTCCTTCTGGTAACGGCCTCTCATCTTCCTTTGGGAAACTACCTCTATTCCATTCTACTTGATGCACCCTTAGTAAGACTGCCAATCAAGAAATCTTCTCCCCCTAGATATGGGCACATGATCATGTGACCTAAACTATCCTAACTGGATGTACTCTGTTAAGAAGCTGACTCTGGAGCAAAGTCAGGAAAAGAATGAAAACAACTGGAGTACAGTAAGGACATTAGGTCCCCGAGGCACCCTGGTTCTTATTCTCTCCAAGGAGCCGCTGGACATACTTCATGTGATAACCCCTAGCCTTCCAATAAATTTCTTTTTAGCTCAAGTTGGCTACAGCCAGTTTGTTTTGTCTGCCATCAAAGAGCTCTCATTGATCCAAAGACCAACTGCTCTTTCCTGGGGAGATGAGAGAAAGCCCAAAATTGGTGACTAAACCTTGACCTGTATGAACGTCACAGTTTACCGAACTATTTAAGCTGGTTTTACTTTTCACCATCTAGCTCAGCAACTGTTCACAACTTATGAGTACTAGAACACACTACTTTGGTGACAAATCTCAGAGACCCACTCCCAGATTTTGGACTATACCTGCCAACAACTTCCAAAATTTTCCCATATTCTTCACTTGGATTTTTTAAAGCTTTTCTCCTCGTGGCTATGTTGTAAAAAAGGTCCTCCACCTAAACAGAAGATCAATTTTTCTTGTAAATTCATAGAAGTACATGAAAATAAAACCCAAGATATCATAGCTGAAGCTAGGTCTTAAGGTAGTGAATCCAATTACATTTACCAACAGCACAGCTCCAAGCACTGACTGGGGCCAGGGATAAGGCAGCATTAACAGAAAAATTAAAGAATATTTTTTGGGCCGGGTGTGGTGGCTCACGCCTGTAATCCCAGCACTTTGGGAGGCCGAGGCGGGTGGATCACGAGGTCGAGAGATCGAGACCATCCTGGTCAAAATGGTGAAACCCCGTCTCTACTAAAAATACAAAAAATTAGCTGGGCATGGTGGTGCGTGCCTGTAATCCCAGCTACTTAGGAGGCTGAGGCAGGAGAACTGCCTGAACCCAGGAGGCGGAGGTTGCGGTGAGCCGAGATTGCGCCATTACACTCCAGCCTGGGTAACAAGAGCGAAACTCCGACTCAAAAAAAAAAAAAAAAAAAAAAAAGAATATTTTTCCTGCCTCCCACATTCATTCACTGATTTTTCAAATATGTACTGGGGGTTATCTTTGTGTCAGAATCTTTGCTTTGTGCAGAAAATATGAAGACAAAGCATGATCTTGCTCAGGAGAGTACACGATTTAGTGGGACACACATGTAAATTGACAAATAATTATAATAACACATGGCATTCAAAGATATTTTTCAGGCCAGGCGCAGTGGCACACTTCTGTAAAGCCAGCACTTGAGGAGGCTGAGGTGGGTGAATCACCTGAGGTCAGGAGTCCGAGACCAGCCTGACCAACATGGTGAAACCCCATCTCTACTAAAAATATAAAAATTAGCCGGGCATGAGAGCACATGCCTGTAATCCCAGCTACTCAGGAGGCTGAGGCAGGAGAATAACCTGAACCCGGGAGGTGGAGGTTGCGGTGAGCCGAGATTGCACCACTGCACTTCAGCCTGGGCAAGAGAGTGAGACTTCATCTCAAAAAAAAAAAAAAAAAAAAAAAAGATATTTTTCAAACTAAGAATAATCACAAAATTTCTTAGATCATTTGGAGTTCTTAGAAATCACACTGTGGGCCGGGCGCGGTGGCTCAAGCCTGTAATCCCAGCACTTTGGGAGGCCGAGGCGGGTGGATCACGAGGTCAAGAGATCGAGACCATCCTGGTCAACATGGTGAAACCCCGTCTCTACTAAAACTACAAAAAATTAGCTGGGCATGGTGGCGCATGCCTGTAATCCCAGCTACTCAGGAGGCTGAGGCAGGAGAATTGCCTGAACCCAGGAGGCGGAGGTTGCGGTGAGCCGAGATCGCGCCATTGCACTCCAGCCTGGGTAACAAAAGCGAAACTCCGTCTCAAAAAAAAAAATAAAAAAATAAAAAAAGAAAAAAGAAATCACACTGTGGTCACCCTGGTACAAGATCTCTGAGGGCAAGTATTCTTTGTTTCATTTGATAGATGAGGAAACTGAGGTTAAGGGATGTTAAGTAAATTGCCTCTGGACATATAATCAATGAGTGACAAGGCTGGGCTCTAACCCAGGCCTTCTGGGGTCAAGCTTAATCGTCTTTCAATGCCAACTACCCTGCCATTGATTTTTGCTATCCCAATAAAGAATCTCCTAGCCCTTAAAAAAGACAAGGAGGGGGCAGGCTGCCATGCCACAAAAGCCAACAGTCATTTATCTTGCTTAGAGGATGATATTTTGGGACCTCCATTAACTAGTGCAAATTCATTTTATTATTACCCTGAAAACTCAGAGACAATTTCGTATTTCAATATTTATACAAACAAATCTTTTCAACAATTTATTCTCCCATGTACCATTCTTACCGTGATCTGGGTCCCTTGATTGCCAGCACACGGTTTAGGAGGAGCTTTCAGTTTTCCATCTGAGTAACTTGCTCTAATAAGAAAATATAACAAATTAATATCCAGTAGAGAGAGAGATAGTAATCTAAAGGGGAAAAAAGAAAATAATATCAATGATACATTAAAATATAGCCATGTTATATATTGTCTTAATTATTTATCATTTTCCTATTTATTTCTCCACCACTTCCATAATCATTTGAATTGGACTATTTTTTTTTTAATATAAAGACAGGGTTTCACCATGTTGGTCAGGCTGGTCGTGAACTCCCGACCTCAGGTGATCCACCCATCTTGGCCTCTTCCAAGTGCTTGGAATACAGGCGTGAGCCACCACACCTGGCCTGGACTTTTTTTTTTTTTGACATGGAGTTTCGCTCTTGTTGCCCAGGCTGGAGTGCAATGGCGTAATCTCGGCTCACTGCAACCTCCACCTCCTGGGTTCAAGCAATTCTCCTGCCTCAGCCTCCCAAGTAGCTGAGATTACAGGTACCCACCACCACACTTGGCTAATTTTGTATTTTTAGTAGAGACAGGGTTTCACCATGTTGGTCAGGTTGGTCTCCTGGATCCACCCACCTTGGCCTCCCAAAGTGCTGAGATTACAGGCATGAGCCACTGCACCTGGCCCTTAAATTGGATTTTTTAAAAATATCTATTCTTCTAGCAAATGTTGCTATTTACTTACTGACTTCTGAGCTACCAAAAAAATAGTTTTGTCACTGCCTAAGTTAACAGTAAAACTGTTTAGTAATTCCGCAAGTATTTATTGAGGAGCTACCATGTGTCAGGTCTATGAAGCCTGGTAATAAGGAAAGGTCTTGATAATAGTGAGGGGTAGACTTTTTACCTAACTGTAGAACAATATGCTAAGTGATCTAGGGAAGGGTCCATTCAGCCTGGGGTGGGAGTGAGGGTGGGTTAAAGCATCCCAGAGAGATGGCAATTTATCATTCTTTAGAGAGGAATGGTTTCAGATGGAGGCAGTGGGAAAGACCATCCAGGAAGGCAAAAACAAAAATGAAAGTATAGAGCCTTTAGCATACAGGCAGCCTGGAATAGGCAGAGAGGACGCTGGAAAGGCAGACTGAGAGCACACTGAAAGGGGCTGGTTGCAAGATGATGACTCTGCTATGGAAGGGGGCCGACTAGCAGTCCCATGCAGGGGCACACTACAATCTAGGAAGGCATTAACTCACAACTCTCTCTTCAGTTAGTAACAGGGGATTCTAATCTTACCAGTCCATATGGATCTAGGGCAATTATAATTCACAGAGTCAAACCCCCCTAGTATTAATGTTGTGTACTCTGAAATCTCCATCTTCCATTACTTCACACATTTATATGTAAGACTGAGAAACAGACAGGACTATCCTTTGTTGAAGATATTTCCCTTTTTTATTTTTTAAGGTTGGAGTACAATGGTGCAATCATAGCTCACTGCAGCCTCAGACTGCTGGGCTCAAGCAATCCTCCCACCTCCAGAGTAGCTACGACTACAGATGTGCATCACCATACCCTGCTAATTTAAAAATTTTTTTTCTGTAGAGATAGAATCTTGCTTTGTTTCCCAGGCTGGTCTCAAACTCCTTCAAGCAATCCTCCCACTTCAGCCGCTCAAAGTTACAGGCAAAGCCACCATAACCAGCCTATTTTCCCTTTTAATCTACAAACTATCTGTGTGATTTTCAAAAATTATCTTTTTTTGGCATGAATTAGGTACTCCTACAAGTCTTCAACTAGCGAATGGCCAGTGCTTATAAAAACAAAGGTGCGATTTTGATATCCTGAATCTCATTTTTCTTCTGTTCCAAGGCCATTCAGCTTCTGAAAACTGTGCCAGCATAACAGATAGCCAGCAGCCACTGTGTGAAGGCAAACCAGCACAGGTACACACAGGTGCTGGGAGCTGGTGGCTCAGGAGCCAGCTAAGGAAACATGAACCTTTAGCATCCCTACCACAGCCCTCTAATCAGTCCAAAGCAATACCTCAACTGAAGGGCAAAGAGGCAGAAATCATATCAGCAGCTACCATTTACTTGGAATACCTACGTGTAGCAGACACCTTGCTAGGCACTTGGAATACGTTATATCCTATCTTTTAAGAATCCAGGAAAGGCTGGGTGTGGTGGCTCATGCCTGTAATCCCAGCACTCTGGGAAGATGAAACAGGTGGATCACCTGAGGTCAGCAGTTCAAGACCAGCCTGTCCAACACGGTGAAACCCTGTCTCTACTAAAAATACAAATATTAGCTGGGCATGGTGGCGGGCGCCTGTAATCCTAGCTACTTGGGAGCCTAAGGCAGGAGAATTGCTTGAACCCAGGAGGCGGAGATTGCAGTAAGCCAAAATCATGCCATTGCACTCCAGCCTGGATGACAAAAACAAGACTCTATCTTTAAAAAAAAAAAAAAAAAAAAAAAAATCCATGAAGAGTATCACCTAATAATCATCCTTGTGGATTATCAATTTATCAATAGGGAGAAAAGAAAATATACCCAAGATCTCTGCCATAAAAAGTTAACACTGGTGTTAAGACAGGATTACTCTGAAATGCAGGCAAAAAATACATTTCAAGATGAATATTTCGGAGTAAAAGAAGTCAGCACTATACCTGTATGCACATTTTCCATCAGCTGTTTTTGTTGTAATAGTAACATGAGCCACATGGCTTATGCTGGCCAAAGCCTAAGGAAGAAAAGAAAATAGAAACAAAAACTCACTGCTGGGTCACCCACTTCACCCCGCCAAAGGGAAAGGTTATCTGGATGGCCTCTTTCATTTTGTATTAATAGGTGGCAACCAGGAGCACTTTGCTGACTCATTCAATCTGGTGACTTGTTGAAAAAAAAAAGGATCAAACAATCTGTAGCATAATTACTAGAACAAGTGAAAAATATGTGTTAAAAAGTTTAAAACACACCAAAACATTAATGGGTTAATAAGCAATTGTGTTCAGGTGGTACAACTATAGACATGTTTAATAATATTCTCAATGAAGTGTTGTCTAGTAATTTTTAAAACTTGGCTTCAGAAATGGATAAAGGAATCACTCCAAATAGTGTTTTATATTGTTACTCAAAACATTTTTATATAAGCAATTATACATTTTGAAATACAAATTTAAAATTATGCAATTAAGACAAAACAAATTTTAAAAACCCATGATCATTTTTCCCCTTTATAACCAAGACTGGTTTCTCAGCCCTTTGGAATCTGTGTCTCTTTTACAAGAAGGATATTACACTATGTAAAGTAACTCAGGAACTGTGCCATGATGGGGTCTGTGTGACAGCATCTCCGCAGACAGTAAATACTGTTGTGGCAAGTTCAGTTCATTGAAAGGCACAAGGGTCAGGCTCAGATATCACCAGGTCCTAGCTAGACTTCCCTGGTTAATGTAATTGAACTAATTTTCATCATTAAAAAATGTAAGGCCAGGCACGGTGGCTCACACCTGTAATCCCAGCACTTTGGAAGGCCCAGGTGGGTGGATCACCTAAGGTCAGAAGTTCGAGACCAGCCTCATTAACATGGTGAAATCCCATATCTTCAGCCTGGGCAACAGAGTGAGACTCTATCTCAAAAAAAAAAAAATAAATAAATAAATAAATAAATAAATAAATAAATGATTTTGAGACCTGTATAAGGAAAGACATGAAAATGCAGAGCAGAACACACCAGAAAGAGAGAGTGCCACTACACATGGCACAACAGATCCTGCTGCTTCAGAGGCCTCTTCCCCAGCAGTGGAACCAAGTGGACAGGGGCACAGACTCTGGAGTCAAACAGCCTAGTTTCTAATCCCCACTCTGCCACTTTTTAACTATGTCCTTGGGCCATGTTTCCCTCATGTAAAACTGGTTAACAGTAGAACCTCTGCAGAGTTACTGTCAGGAGTAAGAATTAATACAAAGTGCTGAGAACCATGGCTGGTACACAGAAATCCCTCATAAATCTTCCCTGTGTAATTACAGTGAAATAATAACCACGAAGATTACCTATAGCTAGGTGAAGACTCCAGGGGGCCATGGGTTTGGAAAATGACCCAGGGAGCTGCAAGGCCAAAATGAAACTTGCTTCCTAGAGTTTGATCTAAATATCCTTATAATCAGGGGGAGTCTCAGTGTAAACCAAGTCTTGAAAATTGTCCATTTTTGGAATAATCTAGCAGTCACTGTGAGCAAGATGATATATGAGACCACCCTAGTTTGGTGTAAATTGATCTAAATTATAGAAACTGAGTTGCTGCTGCCTTTTACTTTTTAAAATTAAATAAAAGTAATACTTGTACATGATAAAAATTCAAACTACAGCAAGGACAAAAATGAAAAGTAATAGCCTCTTTGATAGCCCAACCCCATCTTCACTCTCATTCCCTTAAAATAACTACTGTAAAATAGTTTCTTTGGTCTCCTGGAACCTCCACAGAGGAACACAGCCCTGACAAAACCTTGATTTTAGCCTAGTGAGGCCTAGTAAGACCCATATCTTCTGATCTCCAGAACTGTAGAATAATTAATTTGTATTGTTTAATGCCATTAAGTATCTGGAAAATTTTTGGCAGCAACAGGAAACTAATACAGTTTTTAAAATACGTATTTTTCTTTCACCAAGGAATGTTATTTCTATAAATTTATCCTAAGGAAATAATTAAACAAAACACAGTGTACAATAAGAATACTCATCAGAACCTTAAACAGGGCTAGATGTGGTGGCTCATGCCTATAATCCCAGCACTTTGCAAGGCCAATGCAGGCAGATCACTCAAGGTCAGGAGTTCTAGACCAGCCTGGCCAACATGGTGAAAACCCTGTCTCTGCTGAAAATAAAAAATTAGCCAGGTATGGTGGTGCACACCTGTAATTCCAGCTATTCAGGAGGCTGAGGCAAGAGAATGGCTTGAACCCAGAAGGCAGAGGTTGCAGTGAGCTGAGATCATACCATTACACTCCAGCCTGAGTAACAGACCAAGACTCTGTCTCAAAAAAAAAAAAAAAGAACCTTAAACAGGAAAAAATGGCAAAGAACATAAATGTTCAACAGGAAACCATTCAAACAAACTACAGTATATACATGTAATGGAATACTGTGTCGCCATTAAAAACTAAATAAGCCTATATTTACTGGGTGGAAAGATATCCATCAGGAAGTAAGTCACAAAATGAGAAGATCCTATTTTAGCCTTCAAAATATTTTAATCTGTTTTCTAAATCATTTACTCCTATAATATGTCATATAATTTTACCCACAAATATACCCATGACAATATTTTTATACCAAGATAATTCATAATTTCTCCTTAATGTCATCAAATGGTCAACCCGTATTCAAACATTTGTCTCAAAAAACATTTTTTTAATAGTTTGCTCAATCAGGATTTAGGTAAGATCTATACATTGGACCTGGTTCATATGCCAATGTAGGGCTGAAGGCCCCACAGGGTCGTGGGGTGTCCCTTATGCTGTGCTGAGGCGCAGAATCCGAGAAATAAAGAGACAGGACATGGGAGTACAAGAATACACAGCTGGGCTCAAGGGGCCACGCCACCTATGAGCGGAGTCAGGCGAGGCCCCAAATGTCCAGAAGCATGAGTATTCATTGTGTATAGGCTGGGGGGCAGGGCAGTGAGTCAAATCATCTTTAAGGATAGTGATAGGGTCGTGAGCAATAAAATAAGGAGTCCAGCCCCATTAGGTCATCTAGGCCAGGAGGTGGACAGTGCACAGCAAGGGGCCCATTCCCATTAGGTCATTGAGGCAAGGGCCATGTGCAGTAAGGGGTCCAGCCCCATGAGGTCACCGAGGCTTGACAGTGGGCCATGCGCAGTGAAGAGGGTGCAGTGTGCAATACTTCTATCTATGGGCAAACTACTTCTAAGAAGATTTGTAGGGGGATGCTTTAAGTCACATAGTAGTAACAGAGGTGTCAGGGTTACCGCCACCTGCTGGCAGCTTCCAATGAGTTCTATGGGAAGATGCTTTTCGAGTAGCACAGTAGCAAGAGCTGATAAAGTTCACAGTCACCAAGGTGCGATTGCCGGTCTGAGGGCAGCCTTCCATGAGAACTGGAGCAAGGTCCTACAACTCCTTTATCAGGAGGACTGGCTCTTGCCCCAGGCCTGCCATACAGCGGGTATCTTTACCATACTGAATGCTGCCGCCGGGGCCATGGATTCTTGTCCTGGTAGAACTGTTTTTCCCTTAAATCATGCTCTGCACTGTATCTGCTCTAGGCATTCCTCTGATGATAAGCTGCTTCTTAATTCATGCTCTGTACTATGTCTAGGCATTCCTCTAATTATGAACTAAGATATACTTATATATATGTAGGGAAATATTTTTAGGCACTCAAACTATGAACTATTATATGATTATATATAGAGGATTATACAAAGGGAAATAACTGAGTAGTAACACTATAAACTGAGATATTCTTCTGGCCTTAATTCTATAAAGTAATAGATGATTGTATAAAGGATTATATAAAAGAAAGTAACTGCGTAGTAACACTATAAACAGATATTCTTCAAGCCCTAATTCTATAAACTAATAAATGATTGTATATAGGATTATATAAAAGGAAGAAACTGAGTATTAACACTATAAACTGAGATATTCTTCAGGCCCTAATTCTATAAACTAATATATGACTGTATAAAGGATTATATAAAAGAAAATAACTGAGTAGTAACACTATAAACTGAGAGATTCTTCAAGCCCTAATTGTGCCAGGGTTCTGCTTAGCTCTCCTTCCTCACTGCCTACATGGGGGGTTATCCACATTCCGCTTAAATGTCTTAATCTACAGGTTCTTTACTCCTTTCTCTACTCTTTTTTTCCCCTGCCGTCTATCTGTTGAAGGGAACAAGTCTTTTTTCATGTCGTTTCCCAGGCTCAGTATCATTTATCATGCTTCCTTGTCTCCTTTATTTTCTACATGTAATGATCAGATTTGCATTTGATTTTTTGACAAGAAACTTCATAGGTGGTATTGGGTACTTCCATTAAGAGACATATAGTATCAGAGGTCTCTGTAGGTAAAAGAGTTTATTTATGAACAATTCTGTCTTAAAAAGTTAAAGTTCATTACGTTTGTCCAGATTTGCACACAGTTAACAAGTAAAAGGTACCAAATCTTGTTTATCTATGTTGAGAAATATATACTAACAAATGACAAGCAAATGTCATCACAGGAGGATATTTTATACATTTCTTGAATCTTTAGCTTACCTCACCTCGAAAGCCATAGGTGGAAATACTGGCTAAATCCTCAAAGGACTGCAGTTTACTTGTAGTGAACCTCTCACATACAATATCCAGATCTTCTTTCTATTAGATACCAAAAAGACGAGTAAATAATTATGTTACTCATTTTTCCAAATCTTTTTGATTCAATTTTCTTGATTTAATCCAGGAAGAAAATCCCCTTAGAAGAGCTTTTTTTCTTTTTTTGAGACAGAGTCTTGCTCCGTCACCCAGGTTGGAGTGCAATGGCACGATCTCAGCTCACTGCAACCTCCATCTCCCAGGTTCAAGCGATTCTCATGTCTCAGCCTCCCGAGTAGCTGGGATTACAGGTGCGCACCACCATGCTTGGCTACTTTTTTTTTTTTTTTTTGAGACGGAGTTTCACTCTTGTTACCCAGGCTGGAGTGCAATGGCGCGATGTCGGCTCACCGCAACCTCCGCCTCCCGGGTTCAGGCAATTCTCCTGCCTCAACCTCCTGAGTAGCTGGGATTACAGGCACGCGCCACCATGCCCAGCTCATTTTTTGTAGTTTTAGTAGAGACGGGGTTTCACCGTGTTGACCAGGATGGTCTCGATCTCTTGACCTTGTGATCCACCCGCCTCGGCCTCCCAAAGTGCTGGGATTACAGGCTTGAGCCACCGCGCCCGGCCACTTGGCTACTTTTTTCTTGTATCTTTAGTAGAGATGCTGTTTCACCATGCTGGTCATTCTGGTCTCGAACTCCTGAACTCAAATGATCCTCCTGCCTTGGTCCCCCACAGTGCTGGGATTACAGGCATGAGACACTGCACCTGGCCTTAATTTATTGTATTTTTAGCAGAGATGACCACATTGCCCAGACTGGTCTCGAACTTATGAGCCCAAGCGATTCGCTCACCTCAGCCTCCCAAAGTGCTAGGACTACAGGTGTAAGCCACCACACCCAGCCTGAGAAGAGCTTTAAAATTAGCAGTAATTTCCTCATTTGGAACCCAGAATGCCACACGGTCCTGGCATTCCTCCTTTCTTACTAGGGGGCTCCTTCTCAGTCACTGCTGTTTCTGACTCATGTAGCCACTTCCTGACGTCAGAGTCACCCAAGACTCCGTCCTTGGACCTCTTCTCTATCTACACATACTCTCTTGATTATCTCATTCAGTCTCAGGGCTTTTGTTTAACTGACAAGCTTCTTTATTAAAAATCTCCAGGGCTGGGTGGGCATAGTAGCTCACGCCTATAATCCCAGTGCTTTGGGAGGCTGAGACAGGAGGATTGCTTGAGGTCAGGAGTTCAAGACTGGCCTCGGCAACAGAGCAAGCACCCATTTCTACAAAAATAGGAAAAAAAAATAGCCAGGCGTGGTGTGCGCCTATAGTTACTACTTTAGCTGGCTGAGATGAGAGAACTGCTTGAGCCCAGGAGTTCAAGGTTACAGAGAGCTATGCTCACACTATTGCATTCCAGTGTGAGTGACAGAGTGAGACCCTGCCTCTAAAAAAAGGGGGGGAAATCTAATCTTTTAAATTGCAGTAAAATATATGTAACAGAAAATTTCCCATCTTAACCATTTTTTAAGTATACAGTTCCATGGCATTAACTATCGTCACACTATTGTGTAACTATCATCATGGTCCAGCTCCAGAATTTTTTCATCTTCCCCAAAGGAAACTCTGTACCCATTAAACAATAATTTCCATTCTCTCCTCTCCTCCTGGCCCTAGGCAACCACCCCTCTACTATCTACAAATATGACTACCCTAGGAAACTCATGAGAGGAATCATACAGTATTTGTCCTTTTGTGACTGACTTATTTAACTTAACATGATGTCTCCAAGGTGCATTCATGTTGTAACATGTGTCAACATTTCATTTCTAGTTAAGGCTGAAATTATTCCATTTTGTTTATCCATTCCTCTATTGATGGACACTTAGGTTGCTTTCACCTTTTGGCTACTGTAAATAATGCTGCAATGAATATAAGTGTACAAATATTTGTCTGAGTCCCTTCTTTTGGGTATATACCCAGAAGTGGAATTATTGGATTATATGATAATTATGTTTAATTTTTTGAGGAATCACCACAGCCTGCACTATTTTACATTCCCACTCGCAATACACAGAATCCCAATCTCTACATCCTCGCAAACACTTGTTTTTGTTTTTGATAAGAGCCATCCTAATAGGTGTGAAGTGGTATCTCATTGTGGTTTTTATTTATTTCCCTAATGACTAATGATGTTGAGCATCTTTTAAGGTGAGTCTCATGATTTAATACCATTAACATGCAGACAACTACCAAATATTTATACCTAAATCTCTACCCTGCACTCCAAACTCACAAACATCCAACTAACAGGCATCTTAAATTGAACATGCCCCAAAATGAACTTCTGATCTCTCCAAAAATCTGCTTCTTCCAGTGTCTTTCCCGTCTTAGTAAGTGGTAACTCTTTCTTCCACTTACCAGGCCAAAACCTTGAAATCATTCCTGATTCCTCTTTTTCTCATACCCTTTATCAGCAAATTCTGAGAGCTTTGTCTCCATAATCAACCCAGAATCTCACTGCTTCTTTCATCTCTACTGCGACCAAGCGGTCTGCAGGACAGACTCCTTCAGCCCTGTCCTGCTATTTTCCATGTTGAAAGACAAAGGATAAAAAAAAAAACAACTCACCACAACCATGTAACCTCTGCTTAAAACCCTCTAATAGTATCCCACCACATTCAGAAAAAAACCTAAAGATTTTACCTTGGCCCACAAGGACTTTCATGCTTTTGCTCAGACCTCATCTCCGATTACTGTTTCCTTTTCAGCTTCTAGACAAACTGGCTTCCTTGACAGTCCTTCGACATGTCAGGCATGCTTCCATTTAATAGACTTTGCTTACATTGTTCTGTATGCCAAGAATACCTTGAAACAGCCACTCGACTTGCTACTTGACCTCCACCAGTCTCTCAAATATCACATCCACATTGAAGCCTTCCTGAACCACTCAATTTAATTCCATCCTTCCCGGCTTGCACACTGTTATCTCCCTCCCTGCTTTAGTTTTCCTCCATAGCACTTAATGTCACACTATTTATGTCTCCCACCACTACAACGTAAGCACCAGAAGTGAAATGATTTTAATCTGCTTTATTCACAGCCACATCCCCTGAACAATGCCCAGCAAAAAATAGGTACTCAACAAATATTTACTGTTGGTGTTGCGCTTTTCAATGAAAAAAATCCCATCTGCAAAAGCCTAGTTTCCAGAACAGTGAAAGGTCCTGCCTCTTCCATGAAGCACAAACATACTGCTACTCTGAGGTTTTACTTACCCTGATGCCAGTGCCATTGTCTTGGATCTGAATCAACTTCAGGCCTCCCTCTTTAACAACCACTTGAATACTTGTGGATTTTGCATCTAAACTGGCAAATCAAACAGAAAATAATTTATCAGTCTGCAACTACTCTAATGTACATATTTTAATGAGCCAAGCAATTATTAAAAAAAACTCCAAATAAATACAACAGTGCCCCATTAATGTGTTTCTTCTTTGTCTTACAGGCTCATACACTATGAGTTCACTTACTGTGTGAGAGAGAAGAAGAGGGAGTAGAGCGACTATCATTTCTAATAGATGTTCAGCACTATTTCTGTTCCTCTAGGAAAGACAGCAAGTGAAGTTAAAAATAGATTTATTTTGGCACATACCTCTTCTCAACTAATTTTACTTTTACCTGAACTTTATTCATCCTCAGGTACTTAGGTGACTCTAATGTCAGTAAAAAAACTAAAATTCTGGCCGGGCGCGGTGGCTCAAGCCTGTAATCCCAGCACTTTGGGAGGCCGAGGCGGGTGGATCACAAGGTCAAGAGATCGAGACCATCCTGGTCAACATGGTGAAACCCCGTCTCTACTAAAAATACAAAAAATTAGCTGGGCATGGTGGCGCGTGCCTGTAATCCCAGCTACTCAGGAGGCTGAGGCAGGAGAATTGCCTGAACCCAGGAGGCGGAGGTTGCGGTGAGCCGAGATCGCGCCATTGCACTCCAGCCTGGGTAACATGAGTGAAACTCCGTCTAAAAAAAAAAAAAAAAAAAACTAAAATTTTGAATCTTTTTCTCTACTATTCCCTTTTATATTATGATAGAGGGAAAAAAACAGTAATGCAGAAAGTTAATACATCTTTAAGTCTGGCAGATCACATGAGGTCAGGAGCTTGAGACCAGCCTAACCAACATGGAGAAATCCCATCTCTGCTAAAAATACAAAATTAGCCAGGCGTGGTGTCGCATTCCTGTAATCCCAGCTACTCAAGAGGCTGAGACAGGAGAATTGCTTGACCCTGGAGGTGGAGGTTGTGGTGAGCCGAGATCAAAACATTGCTCTTCAGCCTGGGCAACGAGCGTGAAACTCAGTTTAAAAAAAAAAAGAAATCAATAAATATTTTGTGCTTTCAAAAGAGTAGCCTACAAGCACAGACTACCTGCTAGAGAAAACAAATTTTCTAGCAGGGGCTGCATGAGAAAGAGTTATCTATTCCCCACACAGACAAGTCTTTATTCAGAAAAAAGACATTAGGCTGGGCATGGCGGCTCCTGCCTATAATCCCAACATTTTGGGAGGCTGAGGTGGGTGGATCACCGAGGTCAGGAGTTCGAGACCAGCCTGGCCAACATGGCGAAACCCCATCTCTACTGAAACTACAAAATTAGCCAAGCATGGTGCTGCACACCTGTACTCCCAGCTACCTGGGAGGCTGAGGCAGGAAGATAGCTTGAACCTGAGAGGTGGAGGTTATACTGAGCCAAGATCATGCTACTGCACTTCAGACTGGGCAACAGAGTAAGTCACCATCTCAAAAAAAAAAAAAGGAGAGAGATCCAAGATGGCTGTTTACTAGCAGCTCAGGATTGTAGCTCCCAGTGAAAGCGCAGAGAACGAGAGGACGCCACACTTTCAGACGAATTTTTGTTGCTCACGGACCAGGAGATTCCCAGTGGAGGAGACCCATGGGTCACCAGTGCGACTCTTGTGGCCGGCGCGGCGGTTCTTGGTGCAGAGTAAACGGGACTGGGTCCCCTTTTGGTTGACGTTTGGAGCTCTGGGAAGGCAGAGTCGCCTATTCAGCTGATTGAAAAAGGGACTCAAGAAGGAAGCCAGTTCGGAGATTCCCAGGCAGAAAAGCACCACGAATCTTAACACCGCTGTTTTGGCCGGGCAGTGGGTTGCTCGGATTCCGGCGCTGGGAATCAACAAGTTGGACATCCACTCAGAGACCTAATTTGAAAGTCGGTAATTACAAAGACGATAGGTACATAAATCTACAATGATGGGAAGAAATCAGTGTAAAAAGGCTGAGAATACCCAAAATCAGAATGCCTCTCCCGCTACAGGGGATCACAGTTCCTCACCAACAAGGGAACAAGGCTTAATGAAGAACGAATGCGTTCCATTAACAGATGTAGGCTTCAGAAGGTGGATAATAAGAAATTTCTGTGAGTTAAAAGAACATGTTCTAGCCCAAAGTAAAGAAACTGAGAACCTTGAAAAAAGGTTTGACGAAATCCTAACGAGAATAGACAATCTAGAGAGGAATATAAGTGAATTAATGGAACTGAAGAATACAATACGAGAACTCCGCAAGGTATGCACAGGTTTTAACAGTTGAATTGATCAAGCAGAAGAAAGGGTATCAGAGGTCGAATATCAACTTAACGAAATGAAATGAGAAGATTAGAGAAGAAAGAGTAAAAAGGAATGGGCAAAGTCTCCAAGAAATATGGGACTATGTGAAAAGGCCTAATTTGCGTTTGATAGGTGTACCTGAATGTCATGAAGAGAATGAATCCAAGCTGGAAAATATTCTTCAGGATGTTATTCAGGAAAACTTTCCTAACATAGTAAGGCAGGAAAATACTCAACTTCAGGTAATACAGAGAACACCACAAAGATATTCCTCAAGTAGAGCAACCCCAAGACACATAATCGTTAGATTCACCAGGGTTGAAATAAAGGAGAAATTCTAAGGGCAGCTAGAGAGAAAGGTCAGGTTACCCATAAAGGGAAGCCTATCAGACTCACAGCAGATCTCTCATCTGAAATCCTGCAAACTAGAAGAGAGTGTGGGTCAATATTCAATATCCTCAAAGAAAAGAATTTTTAACCCAGAATCTCATATCCAGCCAAATTAAGCTTCATAATGAAGGAAAAATAAAATTTTTCACGAACAAGCAAGCACTCAGAGATTTCATCACCACCAGGCCTGCTTTACAAGGGCTTCTGAAGGAAGCATGATACACAGAAAGAAACAAGCAGTATCAGTCATCCCGAAAACTTATCAAAGGGTAAAGAGTATCTCCATGATGAAGAATCTATATCAACAAATGGGCAAAATAGCCAGCTAGCATTAAACGACAATATTAAATTCATGAATATCAATATTAATCCTAAATTTAAATGGATTAAATGCCCCAATCAGAGAATAGGCAGGCAAATTGAATGAAAAGTCAAAACACATGGTTCGCTGTTTCCAGATCCATCTCATAAGCAAGGACGCAGAGACTCAAAACAAAGGGTTGGTGGAAGACTTGCCAATCAAATGGAGAGAAAAAAAAAAGAAAAAACAGGAGTTGTAACTTTCATCTCTGACAAAATAGACTTTAATAGTAACAAAGACTAAAAGAAACGAAGGACATTACATAATGGTAAAAGGATCAATATAACAACAGGAGTCAATGATCATAAATATATGTGCACCCAATATAGGAACACCCAGATACATAAGACAAGCTCTTAATGACTTATAAAGAGACTTGGACTCCCGCACAATAATAGCGGGAGACTCACACCACATTGTTAATATTCGATGGATCAACGAGATAGAAAATTAACAGGGACATCTATGATTTGAACTCAGATCTGGAATAAGTAAACTCAGTGAATATTTACAGAATTCTTCACCCCAGGTCCACAGAACTTACATTTTTCTCAGTATCATATTACACCTATTTTGAAAGTGACCACATAATTGGAAATAAATCACTCTTCAGTATTTGCATAGCATTTCACAGACTAAAATGAAATATTGGTTGGCTGTTTGTTATTTTCTTCCCTTATTCCTTCCTGTCTCCGCTGCTAAGTACAATTATCGGCATAAAAGAGGTTTTTAATATCTATTTTTATATTGCATTCCAGCCTGGGCAATAGAGCAAGACTCCTGTTCTCTCTCCCCCTTTCTCTTTCTTTCAAAAAAAAAAGAAAAAAAAAGAAAAGAAAAATAAAGGAGACAGTAAATTACCTAAACATTAAAGACCTTTCTCATGAGCCCCTGTAGTGAAGTTGTATTTAGTCATCTCAACTTATATACTAAAAAGGGCTACACCATCCAGGTTTTATAAGGACACACGATGGTGTTTGAAAAAAAAAAAAAAAAAAAAAAAAAAAGGGCATAACTGGACTCCATATAAAAATCTCCACTTAAGGAATTACAAGCCAGCAAGCTAGTATGTTATGTTTAGTTTTGTTTTATAGTATTCTGGCACAGTACAATAAAAGGCCCAGTTGTTCTGTCATAGCATTCTAACATAGTAGAAACAAAAACCGCTCTGCCACTGCTTCTACTACTACTATTACAAGTGAAAAGGAGAAAACATCCCCAGGTTTCTTGCTCCTTCTTTCATCTACCTTCCAATTCTCTTCCTTTCCTTCAGTGGTCCTCTCTACCCACTGATCTTTCAGTCCCATTGCCCTGAATAGTTTATACTTTCACAATAAATCCCTGTAGAAACCTACCACTCTTCACTGAAGCATTTTTTTTTCTATTAATGTACGGACTTCACTAACAACTGATTTTTAACAAAAAGGATCTGACATAACGTTTAGGTATATTTTGGGAATGGATTTTTGGAGGTTTACAGTCCACACTCACTTTTCCTTCCCCATGTTTCAAATGTCTTCCCTCCACATTTTTTTGTGACAGTTCTAAGCTTCAGAATCCACAGATGACCCATAAAATCTGGTTATCTTCGAAGTGCGCCCTCCCAAGCATAGGACAGGAAAACAATAAGTGGGGTCACTAATTTAACAACAGTGTAATAAGGTAATCAGAAATCAAGCCCAAAGTGCATCAGCCTGTCCTAACACTCAACTTTTTGTTTTGAATGAAACTCAAAATGAATTGTGTCTTTGGATATGTACAGATGATTTCTGGAATTAGCAAGAAAACAGTAACCTCTGAAAAACAGATTTTTTTCCCCATTCTAAGCTTTTTTACATCTTTTAACTTTGTATCTTCTGCACAATTTTAAATTAAGTGACTTCCTTAGTTAACAGTACCATTAAGACGACAGTAAGTATACTTCTCCACTCGCACCCGAATCACCCTTACAAGGTCTCGCGAGAGCGGTAAAGAAACACACGGTTGGCAGAAAAGGAGAAGGCCTGACTGGCACGCGCCAGGGGACCCCTTGGCCTCCGCCGTTGTGGGCATGCGCTGTACACACCTCTGCCCAGGGCAAGGTGTGTCCGCGCCATTAAGAGGAGCGGCCCGTTAAGTCATAGCCCTTAAATGAGCCCGAGTCGACTCCCTCCGTACCAGTTCTCAATCATCTCTTTGATAGCATTAGCGGGCCGCTGGATAACTTCCCCTGCCGCGATGCGGTTCACCACCGTCTCGTCCAGCCGCCGAATAACCCCAGCCACGAACGACATTTTGGCGCCAGAGAAGCCCAGGAAACGTCTAGATGCTCACCGGAAGTGCCTTCAGCCAATCACCTCAGTGCCTCGGGCCTACGTTCTTCCTTCAGCTGTAGCTTACGCCATCCAGCCCCACCCTTCAGAGGCAGCTATTGATTGGACAATTTGAATGCCAGTCAAATTTCTCAACTCTGTGGGTTGCTGAGTCTCTTCGTCCCTCCCTCAAGCGGCTGCTGCCCGCTGCCTAGAAGGATATGCGCTTGCGCTTTAGAAATCACTGTCCGATCTTCCTATTGGTTCGTTCTTAGGAGCTCGGGGAATACGAAATATCCAGCCAATAGGAACTGAGATACCAGAGCCGGGCCTGTGTGCCTCCGCTGAGGTGATCTGGCGCAGAGCGGAGGAGGTGCTTGGCGCTTCTCAGGCTCCTCCTCTCTCCTTGCGGCCTTTCTAACGTTTTGGCCCTGCTCTTGTGGCCTCCCGCAGAATGTGGATGACGCCCAAAAGAAGCAAGATGGAAGTCGACGAGGCTCTAGTTTTCCGGCCGGAGTGGACCCAGCGTTACTTGGTTGTGGAGCCGCCGGAGGGCAACGGGGCCCTGTGCCTAGTCTGCCGCCGCCTCATCGTAGCTACCCGCGAGCGCGACGTCAGGCGCCACTACGAGGCTGAGCACGAATACTACGAGCGGTATGTGGCGGACGGCGAGCGCGCGGCCCTGGTGGAGCGTCTGCGTCAGGGCGAATTGCCCGTGGCCTCGCTCACTCCTGAAGAGAGAGCTGCTCGTGCAGGCCTCGGGCTCTGCCGCCTCTTGGCCTTGAAGGGTCGCGGTTGGGGTGAGGGGGACTTTGTACACCAGTGCATGGAGGTGTTGCTGCGAGAGGTACTGCCCGAGCACGTAAGCGTCCTGCAAGGCATTGACTTATCTCCAGAGAGCGCAAGGCAGAGGATCCTGAGCATTGACAGGAATCTACGCAGTCAGCTTGTTAACCGAGCCAGGGACTTCAAGGCCTATTCTCTTGCCTTGGACGACCAGGCTTTTGTGGCCTATGAGAACTACCTCCTGGTCTTTATCCGCGGTGTGGGCGCCGGGCTGGAGGTGCAAGAAGATCTTCTGACCATCATCAACCTGACTCATCATTTCAGTGTTGGTGCACTCATGTCGGCAATCCTAGAGGCCCTGCAGACAGCAGGGCTTAGCTTGCAGAGAATGGTTGGACTCACCACGACCCACACTTTGAGGATGATTGGTGAGAACTCAGGACTCGTCTCATACATGAGAGAAAAGGCTGTCAGCCCCAACTGTTGGAATGTGATTCATTATTCAGGATTTCTTCACTTGGAACTCTTGAGCTCCTATGATGTAGATGTGAATCAGATCATAAATACCATATCCGAATGGATAGTTTTGATTAAGACCAGAGGTGTTAGGCGACCTGAATTTCAGACTTTGCTAACTGAATCTGAATCAGAGCATGGCGAAAGGGTTAATGGACGATGTCTGAACAATTGGCTTAGAAGAGGGAAAACTTTAAAACTAATATTCTCTCTAAGAAAAGAGATGGAAGCGTTCTTGGTTTCAGTAGGGGCAACAACAGTCCACTTCTCAGACAAACAGTGGCTTTGTGACTTTGGCTTCTTGGTAGATATTATGGAACACCTTCGAGTACTCAGTGAAGAATTGCGAGTTAGTAAGGTCTTTGCTGCTGCCGCCTTTGACCATATTTGTACTTTCGAAGTTAAGCTGAATTTATTTCAAAGACATATTGAGGAAAAAAATCTAACAGACTTTCCTGCCCTCAAAGAAGTTGTTGATGAGCTAAAACAGCAAAATAAGGAAGATCAAAAAATATTTGATCCTGATAGGTATCAAATGGTGATCTGTCGTCTACAAAAAGAATTTGAGAGACATTTTAAGGACCTCAGGTTCATTAAAAAGGACTTAGAACTGTTTTCAAATCCATTTAACTTTAAACCTGAATATGCACCTATTTCAGTGAGGGTGGAGCTAACAAAACTTCAGGCAAACACTAATCTTTGGAATGAATACAGAATCAAAGACTTGGGGCAGTTTTATGCTGGATTGTCTGCTGAATCTTACCCAATTATCAAAGGGGTTGCCTGTAAGGTGGCATCCTTGTTTGATAGTAACCAAATCTGCGAAAAGGCTTTTTCATATTTGACTCGAAACCAACACACTTTGAGTCAGCCATTGACAGATGAGCATCTCCAAGCCCTGTTTCGGGTTGCCACAACTGAAATGGAGCCCAGTTGGGATGATCTTGTGAGAGAAAGAAATGAATCGAATCCATAAGGCTTTGTAGTGCAAGATTGAGAAACTCAACAAGAATTTAATTCTAAAAGCAAAAATTGGTTTGAGTTTTCAAGTTTACTAATTTGGATTGTGAGAAAGCACCACGTACCAGCCGTCCAAACTGATCACAATTCAAATTCTGACAGTTGCCTTTTTTTTTCATCTCAAATGGCAGCATGGGACTGAAACATGAAAATGCCACCTTTTTTAAAACTTAGTTTAATGACGAAGTCATTGTCTTTTATGATATAGTTAATTTTAAAGAGATTTAGTATTAATTATGTGAGTTGAATTTGCAGTCTGTTTTTTAGGTGTTCTGAAGATATATGCCAAAAATTTCAACTCTTGTTTTAATGGAGTGCTAAAATTCTGATTCATATAATCTTAAATTATCAACTCCTTAAACGTGCTTTTGAACCAATTTGCAGAAACTCACATAGCAAATTCATAAATTTCCAAAAAGGAAGACCATGCATACAGTGGCGGTGTTTTGTCTAACCATCAAAATGTTTGAGATTTTTTTTTTAAACATTTCTGAGTCCGAAGGTAGTATTGACAGATTTCTTTCCTCTTCCCTCCCCATCACCCACCTCAGTGATAACTGACATAACTGATAGAGGAAGTAATTAGAATCATTTTTAAGTTGCTGATATAGGAGACTTCCTGCAGTTTGGAGATAAGACTAATTATTGGGGGTTTTCCTTGAATTTTTTTTTATAACTGGGGGCTATTTTATCAGCTTGCCTATTAAAGGACTATGGTAAGTATAGAATCTTAATGGTTGCCAGGTAGTAGTTTTTTTTTTTTTTTTTTTTTTTAATACTGTAAACAGAAGTTTGGCCCTATCAAAAAGGATGAGGAAAAAAGATGCTTGCACTCCAGGATTAGGAGATGTGAGATATTTTAGCTTTTTTGTCTTATCTGCATGGGTGTTATTGCTTTATTTTTTAAAATCCTGCTTAAAAGAAACACTTTGTTTTAAAATGATACAGTATCAGATTTTGTTAGATACTAGAAATAGATTTATTCTAGAATTTGCAACTGTCTTACACATTCTATATTTAAGACAGCACACAAGTAGAAATATTTAAAAGCAGTCTTATTCACAGATTGCAGTAATTCTGTATTTCTAGTAAGATATCTGCTTTGTGCCAAAACAGTAATTTCCAAACTTCTGTTAACCATGAAAAGGCAATCTTAAGTTTACTATGTAAAACTAATTGTAAACAGGATCCAATTTATATTTATAGATCCTCTCAAGTATTAATGCAGTTTAAAAACTCTTGTTCCAAAGTCCTGTCTTAACTATTGAAACACCTTAATCTGTGGTTACTAATGCAGCAAATTCAAGGAACCAGGCTACAACTAAGAATTTGGATGGAATTGTTGTCCGGGCAATCAAAATAAATTCCATAAGGGCCTAAAAACGAAAGTTTTGCCAGTGGCTTTCAACCAGAGGTGGCAACCTGTCCTCCCAGAGGATGCTGAGAAATGTGTAGAGGCACTTTTTTGTTTGTTATATTTAGGAGCTTCTGTTGGCATTTAAGCCTAAAGACCTTCACCTGCTACAGTGCATGGGCCAGCCTGGCACAATGAAGAATTATCCCTCCCAAAATGTAGATTATTTTATTTCAAGGGACAGGGCAGATAACTGGTTGAAGCAAAATTAAAAGCACAAGTTAGGCAAACTGACAGAATACTAGGTAGGAGAGACTAATTCTAACCTTCCAGATTTGGCTGGTAAAGTGCAATAAAGGCATTGATAAGATCTGTTAACTCACAATATTCCTTGTAAATCAGGAATTAATATTGAATCCGATTTAAGGGCTCTGCCTTGTTGTACATATTTAAGACAAAAAGTTACATGTTGATAAGGTACTTATCAAGAATGGTCAAGTTGAGATTTTGGTTAATAGAGTAAGCTTACATATCTGGAAAAACAACAGTGGGAAACCGAAAAAACAGCCAAATCCACCAGTATTTTCCTAATAGCTTTGAATATTCATAGCAGAGCTTTATTACTTGAGAGAAAGATTGGAAGACCTGAAAGCCACTTCTGCTTTCTAACCCCAGTTCTTTAAATATTGAAATCTTGTATATTTTGTGAAGTTCCAGTATGTTTTGCTTAAGGTGTTAATAAAATTAGTTTGTATCATATAGTCATTGAGGGGGAGATACAAGCCAAGGATTTGAAATTGACCCTTAGCTATAGAGAATTTGCTATAAACTAGTCTTGTTTGAAAAAAAAAAAGTGTATTTTACTGTTTTCTGTGTTAAGTAATTCTGTAACTGCATGGCAGTCTTTTTTTTTCTTATATATATATATATATATATAAATATAGTTGTTACTGGTCCTGTTGTAACAGTGAATATAGTTAAAATGAGTACCTTTTAAAAAAACTCTTATGTCCTTACCAGTTACTGCCCTATAGCTCATTCCTACTAGTTTTCTTGACAAATTTGTATTCCCAGTCTCCTGTATTGCCACTCAAATTGCTCTACTAAGCTCATTAAGTCCTTGTTAATAGTCTTACCCTCCTTGAAACACTTGATGACTTTAGCTTTGAGGAGATTCATCTCTGGGTATGCTTTCTTAGTCTTTGTAGGCATCTCTTTCCTTAAATATCTGTTTTTTCTATGTTTAAAAAAATTTGTTTCAGACTGCCTTATTCTATGTCATCTTGCTAGCTGATCTCATTTCTTTCCATGGCTTCATTACCACCTATATGCAAATAACTCTCAGATTCATTATCTCCTTTCTAGACCTTTCTTAATTCGTATATCTAATTGCTAACAAATTCTCTTTGCTGTCTCAGGCACTACATGTCATTGATCTTGCCTCCAATCCTGCTCTTCCTCTCATGTTCCCTCTTTGACTAAATGGCATTACCACTACCAGCCGTTCATTTGTTTGTCCTTACCCAAGCCAAAAGCTGATTTGTGCATGACTTTTCCCAACTCTCCAATGCTACCATTTTAATTCAGGCCATCAACCTACCTAAATTATAGCAACAGCCTCCTTATTAGTCTCCCTGGTTTTTATTTTTATTCCTTTTCACACTACAACCAAATTGCTCCAGAAGACTTACTGATCATATCATCATTCTACTGCTTATACCATTGCTCTTAGTATACAATACAAATTTATCTTCATCTTTAAGGTCTCCAGTCTGCCACTTCATCTAGGAAACCTTCATTGATGCCCTCTAGATTAGGTGCCCTTATTATGCATTCCCTATATACCCTGTTCTTTCCTAAACATACACTTGGCACACTTTATTGTTACTGCTTATTGATCACTGCTAGACTGTAAGCTTTGTAAGGGCAGGGACCATATAAGCCTTGTTCACTGTTATATTTCTAGTGCTTAGCACAATGCCTGGCATTTCAATAAATGTTTGGATAAACGAATATTTGTGTAGTGTTTTACAATTTTTGAAGCTCTTTCACAGTCTTATTTGACCTTCACAGTCATTCTGCCTTAGACTGTCCATTGGGTAACTTCTATCCGCATATAATTGAGAAATGAAGCTAAGTTCTTTGTAACTAGGGATCTCGTTGTATTCCCAGAATTTAGTGTAGTGCTTAGCATGTGACTCAAATATTTATGTGAATGTTAAACAAACTGAAATTGCAGTTTTCCCTAGTAAACATAGTAAATAGTAAACTCAGAATTCAAAACGAGATATACACACCTAAATCCATTATGATATTAAGTTTGTATATCCATGTATAGAATCTTTAAGTCTTTTTTTTTTCCCAAAGGAACCTACATATGGAGGGAAAAGATTGGACAAATATTTAGTGAACTAAAATAATACTTAAGTGATTAAAATGTTACATTTAGTATTGGAAAAAGATAATGCCACCTAAGAGTTAATAATCATTTTTCCTTTTGTAGGCATCAACACTAGGAGAAAATGACATGCTATTTACTTGCTACTTTGCTTTTCAGATGATTTTTGGCTCTTCTGGGATTTAAAAGTAAGTAAATTTAACAAAATAGAAGAATGACTCAGACTTTCTGGTCATTATCTATTCGGTTCACTTGTTTTTATACCTGCAGAATGTCCTTATCACCCAAAGGGAGATGACCCAAAAGTGACATCTAGTTAATGTATACTTTTAAAATTTGCTGTATTTCTTTGCCTTTTTGTTCCCATGCCTCTCTAACTTAAATTCTGAGTAACTGAGGCTTTTCAGGCGTAGGTGGGAAAGCCATACCCTTAGTCTATTTCCTTAAGCCATTTTGTCCAATTTAAGGGATTTACTAGTAAATCTTAGTTGGACTTTTAGTCTGAGGCATATTAAATTATTCAGAGATCATAACAGTGGGTATCATAGTCATCTAGTTACTTGGTTCTTGCTGCAAAACTGGCTTTTTTTTTTTTTTTTTTTTCCTGAGGCAGGTTCTCACTTTGTCGCCCAGGCTGGAGTGCAGTGGTGCAATCTCAGCTCAGTGCAACCTCTGCCTCCCCAACTCAAGCAGTTCTCCCACTGCAGCCTCCCAGATAGCTGGGACTACAGGTGTACGCGACTACAACCAGCTTATTTTTGTATTATGGGGAGACCGGGTCTTGCTGTATTGTCCAGGCTAGTCTCCAACTCCTGGGCTCAAGCAATCCGCCCACCTCAGGCTTCCAAAATGTTGGTATTACAAGTGTGAGCCACTGCACCTGGCTGGCAAAACTGGCTTTTAATCAACCTTTTGGCTAAAAGTTTCCGCTTTTTATTTATTTATTTTTAAAAGGATTTTTCATTTTTATCCTTCTGTCATTAAAATGTTGCCTCATTCTACCCAGTAAGTACTTGAATTTGTGAATTCTCTATTTTTCATTTCTGCCTACACACCGATCAGTCTTTTCTGAGTTCAGACTCTTTTTTTACACATTTTGTCAAGTGCAGCCAACAGTAACTACAAAATATTTTGTTTTGTTGTCTATTTCTTTAGTAAAGGGTAGATGATCTGCCTTTCAGGTTATCTCAAAGGGGAGTTTCACTTTTCCATAACATAAATTGTCCTAGATAGGTTATTTCTTCCATCTTCTGATAACAGTTTTCTGAATGCCTGCCAGCTAACCATTAAACCAGTGTCCAGTATTTTAGCATTTTCAAAAACGAGGGACAAGTTTCTGTGTCATCATGGGCTAGCTTGCCATTGGGTAACAAAGGCAAAATCTCACTGTCTCACATAACTTTTCTGTTGCAACTTGGCTAGGGACTTTGGTCTAGGTCATAAGTTGGCAAACTAGGGCCCACGGGCAAAATCTGTCTAGCTTCTTATCTAAATACAGTTTTACTGGCATATAGCCTTGTCCATTTATTTATTATCTGTGACTACTTTGGTTCTACAGTGTCAGAGTTGAGTAGTTCCAACACAGAGTGTACATCTCACAAAGCCTAAAATATTTATTCTGTTGCCCTTTACAGAAAAAGTTGACCAATTTGTGCTCTAAATTGCCTTCCTTCTGGGTCTCAGGCTAACAAAGCAGGTACCATTGGGAGTGTGGCGGCTTACTTTGGGAAATGAAAAAAGAGTATGGCAGATCACTTAAGGACCCTTCAGGCACTTTCACTGGCTGAAGCAAATCACATCGCCACATTAACGTTCTAGGAGGAGTGTAATCCTTACATATACCTAGGAGGAAAACCAGAAATATTTGGAGGACACCACCACTGATTAACGTCTTCATTTATATGCTTTCTTCCAATGTATTTTCAACCTTTTATTGAGGTAAAATCTAAAAGTGTACAGATACTAAGTGTATACTTCAGTGGACTTTTATATATGCCTTTGAATGCACCACGCAGGTCAAATTAGAACATTTCTAGCCCCTCAGTAGGTATCCCTGTGCTCCCCAGGCCCCCTGCCAACCCCATTTATCACCACAAATTAGTTTTGCCTGCTTTAGAACTAAGTGAAATAATTATATGCACTCTTCCTTGTCTTGTTCAACAATGTATCTGTGAGAGTAATCCATGATATATGTAGTAGCAGCTCATGTTTTACTTCTGTGTGGTATTCCATTGTGTGACTACGCCACAACTTACTAATCCATTCTACTGTTGATAGAAATTTAGGTGGTTTCCAGCTTGTGGTCATTATGAATAAAGTTACTATGAAAATAATCACATCTGTCTTTCAGTGAACATGTGCACCCATCCTTGGTATACTCTTTGGTATATACCCTGTTTCCATATTTTCCTCATATAGCATATTCTCTACATAGCATTCAGAGTGATCCTTATTTTAAAATACAAATTAGGCTGGGTGCAGTGGCCCATGCTGTAATCCCAACACTTTAGGAGGCCAAGGTGGGTGGATCATCTGAGGCCAGGAGCTCAAGATCAACCTGGCCAACATGGTGAAACCCTGTCTCTACTAAAAATGCAAAAATTAGCCAGGTGTGGTAGCACATGCCTGTAATACCAGCTACTCAGGTGGGTGAGACAGGATAATTGCTTGAACCTAGGAGGCAGAGGTTGCTGTGAGCTGATATATTGCCACTGCACTCCAGCCTGGGTGACAGAACAAGGCTCTGTCTCAAAAAAAAATGTGTGTATACATCGGTGTATATATATGTATGTGTGTGTGTGTGTGTGTGTGTGTATGTATATAAATCAGACCAGCCACTTTGCTCAGAATCACCAATGGCTTTGTATCACAATCAGACTAAAGTCCAGTGTTTTCATCATGGACTACAAAGCCCTGCATAGTCTGCTCCCACACATACTCTGCACATATGCCATTTTTCTTCCTATCTTACCTTGTATCCTTTATCCCTTTCCCTGTTCCTTCTTACTCTCCTCTGTACTAGACATGGTGCTTGGAAACTTGGGAATCAAAATTAATGATGTGGCCTTGTCTTTAGAAGAGATTGTAATCTAATTAGATAATTTTGACATAAACTATGACACTGGTATATGTTAAATCAGTTACCCAGTTTAAACTGATGTTTGACTCCTGGAAGGGATGTAGAGATTAAAATACAAAACCTTGACAAATTTGAGGAATATGTAAGATCTTGCATCCCAGTTCTAATTCTGAATTAGAGTTTACCAATTTTTATTTGTTTCTTTTTTTGAATCTTGCTCTGTCACCCAGGCTGGAGTGCAGTGGTTGTGACCTCGGCTCACTGAAACCTCCGCCTCCTGGGTTCAAGCAATTCTCCCACCTCAGCCTCCCAAATAGCTGGGACTACACACACGTACCACCACGCCAGGATAATTTTTTTTTATTTTTAGTAGAGACGGAGTTTCGCCATGTTGGCCAGCCTGGTGTTAAACTCCTGACCTCAAGTGATCCACTCCGCCTTGGCCTCCCAAAGTGCTAGGATTATAAGCGTGAGCCACCATGCCTGGCCTGAGTTTACCAGTTTGGTTATGACATTCATAATCGTTCACTTTTATGAGGACTAGGTAGAGCCTGGGAGCAGAGGGTGAAGGGAGTTGGAAAAGCAGTGGAATAAATCAGTAAGTACTATTATTAAGTCCAAAATAGCACAGTCATAAGGGACTGCCTTAAATGTTGTACTGTTATTGGTACATTATTAGTTATTCTAAATGAAGTCAGTTAATAACTGAACTCCACATTTTTTGCAACCTTATTGATGTACAATTGAAGTACAAGAAACTGCACCTACTTAAAGAATAAAATTTGATTGGTTTTGACATAAATGTGTGAAATCATCACGATCAAGGGCACTAATCCCATCATGAGGGCTCCACGTTTGTTGAACTAGTTGCCTGCCAAAGGCCCCACCTCGAAATACCATTGGAGGTTAGAATTTCAACATAATGGGGGTGTGGGAGACAAACATTCAGTCCATAGCAGGAAAATATAGGGATGTCTCAGAACCACCATTGTCTACTTTCCTCTCTGTATCTGCTTTCTTATTTTGCCTACCGGCCAAGACATCATCACCTCCAGTGCTACTCACAAACCGATCTAATCTCATAAGCCAATTCTATATTCCTGAGCCGGAATGTGTGATCCAGTCTTTGGTGGGTCTTCCCTGAGGCCTGACATATACCTGTGGTGAAGTAAGTGGTGGTTATGAAGGGGAGTGTATCACAATGTATTTGGGAGGGCTTTCTGGTTGTAAGAAAGCAACTTGCACTAGCTTAAGGGAAAGGAATAATGGAATGATTAGAGAAATACAGAAGTATCTCATGGAAACCACGTGAGGGTATGGAATTCAGTGGTCATTCAATAATTATTTCATGAAAGCCTGCTAGGGCTAGGTACTAGAAATTCAGCAGTAAAGCAAGATGTATTTCTTACCCTGATGGTTGTCTGTGATCTCTGCACATCTGCTTCATTCTTTCTCAACACTAGCTTCACCGACTCATTTTTCTTTAAGGGAGAACATAGTTGTGACTAGCAAGTTATTTTTTCCTAAAAGGATCCATAATATACAGCTACAGGCCTCCAGGCCTGTGGTTGGGGTGGGTTGAGATTGGAGACTTTATAGGAGGATTTGAACTGGCAGGCACACCAAAGTCGTCTTACTCAAAGCCATCCAATGAGTTTATTGCCTCCAATTATCAGAGTTCTCACTGGCCCCTCTGAGTCAGAATTTATGGAACTGAGTATTAAAGAGTCCATAGAAGATAATTTATTCCAACTTCTTTGCAATGTAAAGAAATTGGGCCCCAGAGAGGTGGTTAAGGTTATCCTGAATTGTGTAGCAGAACCAGGAAGAAAAGCAGTTTTTTGAGCTGTTGCAATACTTTTCCCATTCTGTCATTGCTGTCATTACCTGACTGGTTCCATGCCTCCATTTTCTTTTTTTGTTTTGTTTTGCTTTTTGAGATGGAGTCTCGCTCTGAAGCCCAGGCTGAAGTACAGTGGCGCAATCTCGGCTCACTGCAACCTCTGCCTTCCAGGTTCAAGCAATTCTCCTGTCTCAGCCTCCCAAGTAGCTGGGACTACATGCACAAGCCACGACACCCAGCTAATTTTTTGTATTTTTAGTAGAGACAGGGTGTTACTTTGTTAGCCAGATGGTCTCAATCTCCTGACCTTGTGATCCACCCGCCTCGGCCTCCCAAAGTGCTGGGATTACAGGCATGAGCCACCGTGCCTGGCCTGCTTCCATTTCTTTTAAGAAACTTTTCTTGGTGGAAGACCTCAGAATCTTCATGGTATTTTCTTTGGTTCTGACTAGCAATGGCTAACACATGTTATCTCTCATTGCTTACACAGAAATCCTTTACGAATCTAGAATTCTTTGAGAAACCAATATGTTCTATGTATAATAAATACTAGAAAAATTTTGGCCAGGCGCAGTGGCCCACACCTGTAAACCCAGCACTTTGGGAGGCCAAGGCCAGCAGATCACAAGGTCAGGAGATCAAGACCATCCCAGCTAACACGGTGAAACCCCGTCTCTACTAAAAATACAAAAAATTAGCTAGGCGAGGTAGTACACACCTGTAGTTCCAGCTACTCGGGAGACTGAGGCAGGAGAATTGCTTGAACCTGGGAGGCGGAGGTTGCAGTGAGCCGAGATCACGCCACTGCACTCCATCCAGCCTGGGCGACAGAGCAAGACTCCATTTCAAAAAAAAAAAAAAAAAAAAAAGTTATATTTGTATGTGTATTCTGAATTGTCTAAAAAGCACAAATACTACCTGTTTCTAGAGGATTTGAAAAAATTTATCTGAGGGCTGGGCGCAGTGGCTTACACCTGTATTCCCAGCACTCTGGGAGGCTAAGGAAGGTGGATCACCAGGTCAGGAGATCAAGACCATCCTAGTCAACATGTTGAAACCCATCTCTACAAAAAAATACAAAAATTAGCCAGGCATCGTGGCATGTGCTTGTAGTCCCAGCTACTCAGGAGGCTGAAGCAGGAGAATATCGCTTGCACCCGGGAGGCAGAGCTTGCAGTGAGCTGAGATCATGCCACTGCACTCCGACCTGGGTGACAGAGTGAGACTCCATCTCAAAAAAAAAAAATTTTTTATCTGGAAAAAAATGGAACTAGCAGGACACAGTGGTGTGTGCCTGTAATCCAAGCCACTCAGGAGGCTGAGGTGATGGGATCACTGCAGCCCAGGAATTGGAGACCAACCTGGGTAACAGAGCAAGACCCCCTATCTCTGTAAAATATATAAATAGGCCGGGCGCGGTAGCTCACACCTGTAATCCCAGCACTTTGGGAAGCCGAGGTGGGTGGATCACAAGGTCAAGAGATCGAGACCATCCTGGCCAACATGATGAAACCCTGTCTCTACTAAAAATACAAAAATTAGCTGGGCGTGGTGGCGTGCGCTTGCAGTCCCAGCTATTTGGGAGGTTGAGGAGGGAGAATTGCTTGAACCCAGGAGGCAGAGGTTGCAGTGAGCCGAGATTGTGCCACTGCACTCCAGCATGGCGACGGAGCAAGACTCTGTCTCAAAAATAAATAAATAAATAAATGTAAAAAAAATTAAACATTTGAAAGGAATGGGACTGGCCAGAGCAATTAGGCAAGAAAAATAAATAAAGGCCATTAAAATTGAAAAGGGGCCAGGCGCTGTGGCTCACTCCTGAAATCCCAGCACTTTGGGAGGCCGAGGCAGGTGGATTATGAGGTCAGGAGTTCAAGACCAGCCTGGCCAACATGGTGAAACCCCGCTTCTACTAAAAATACAAAAATTAGCTGGGCATGGTGGTGCATGCCTGTAATCCCAGCTACTAGGGAGGCTAAGGCAGAAGAATCGCTTGAACCCGCGAGGTGGAAGTTGCAGTGAGCTGAGGTCGAGCCACTATACTCCAGCCTGGGTGACAGAGCGAGACTCTATCTCAAAAAAAAAAAAAAAAAAAAATTGAAAAGGAAGGACTGGGCTGGGCGCGGTGGCTAACGCCTGTAATCCCAGCACTTTGGGAGGCCAAGGCGGGTGGATCACAAGGTCAAGAGATCGAGACCATCCTGGCCAACATGGTGAAACCCTGTCTCTACTAAAAATAACAAAAAATTAGCTGGGCATGGTGGCACATGCCTGTAATCCCAGCTACTTGGGAGGCTGAGACAGGAGAATTGCTTGAACCCAGGAGGTGGAGGTTGCGGTGAGCTGAGAATGCGCCATTGCACTCCAGTCTGGGCAAGAAGAGCGAAACTCTGTCTCAAAAAAAAAAAAAAAGAAAAGGAAGGACTGGGTATGGTGGCTCACACAAGTAATGCCAGCACTTTGGGAGGCCATGGTAGGTGAATCACCTGAAGTCAAGTAAGAGCAGCCTGGCCAACATGGCGGAACCCCATCTCTACTAAAAATATAAAAACTAGCCAGGAGTGGTTGTGGGCACCTGTAATCCCAGCTACTCAGAAAGCTGAGGCAGGAGAATCACTTGAACTCAGGAGGCAGAGGTTGCAGTAAGCCAAGATGGTGCCACTGCACTCCAGGCTGGGTGACAGACTTGTTCACAGATGACAGGATCTTATATTTAGAAAAACCTAAAAACATCACCAGAAAGATTAATAAAACTGATAAATGAACTCAGTAAAATTGCAGGATGCAAAAAACGGTAGCGTTTATGTATACCAAAAGGGAACAATCTCGAAAAAAAAAATGCAACTCCATTTACAATAACTGCAGTGAATATTAAATACCTGGGATCAATTTAACCAAAGAAGTGAAAGATCTATACAAGGACAACTATAAAGCGTGAAAGAAATTGAAGAGAACACACACACACACACACACACACACACACACACAGAGATTCCATGTTCATGGACTAGAAGAATTAATATTGTTAAGATGATAGCTGTAATCCCAGCATATTGTGAAGCCAAAGTGGGAGATCACTTGAGCCCAGGAGGCCAAGGTTACAGTGAACCATGATCATGCAGTGAGCCACGATCACAGCATTGCACTCTAGGCTGGATGACAGAGTGAAGACCCTGTCTCAAATAAAATGACAATACTACTCAATGCAATTTACCTATTCAATGCAAACCCTATAAAAATACCAACGGCATTCTTCATAGAAATTTTTTTTAAATCCTAAAATTTATATGAAACTAGAAAAGACCCCTAATAGATAAAACATCCCGAGCAAAAAGACTAAAGCTGAAAGCATTTCACTACCTGGCTTCAAAATTTACTGCAATGCTCTAGTAACCAAATTAGCATGGTACTGGCATAAAAACAGACATATAGACCAATGGAACAGAATAGAGAACTCATATGTAAATCCACGCAGCCGACTCATCTTTGACAAAGGTACCAATAATATACAATGGGAAAAAAACAGTCTCTTCAGTAAGTGTTGCTGGGAAAACTGGATGACTATATGCAGAAGAATTAAACTAAACTTCTATCTTTCACCATATAAAAAAACAATGGATTAAAGAACTAACTCTAGGCCAGGCACAGTGTCTCACACCTGTAATCCCAGCTCTATGGGAGGCTGAGGCAGGCAGATCACAAGGTCAGGTGTTCGAGACCAGCCTGGCCAGCATGGTGAAACTCCGTCTCTACCAAAAAGACAAAAAATTAGCTGGGCATGGTGGCAGACGCCTGTAGTCCCAGCTACTTGGGAGGCTGAGGCAGGAGAATTGCTTGAACCTGGCAGGAGGAGGTTGCAGTAAGCCGAGATCAAGTCATTGCACTCCAGCCTGGGTGACAGAGCGAGACTCTGTCTCAAAAAAAAAAAAAAAAAAAAAAAAAAAAAAGGCCTAAGTCTAAGATGTGAAACTGTGAAATTATTAGAAGAAACTGGAGAAATGCTCTAGGACATTGGTCTAGGCAAAATTTTTTTTGTGTAAGACTTCAACAGCACAGGCAACCAAAGTGAAAACAGACAAGTGGGCTTATATCAAGCTAAAAAGCGGCACAGCAAAGGAAACAATCAACGAACTAAAGAGATGACCCACAGAATGGGAGAAAATATTTGTAAACCATCCGTCTAACAAGAAATTAGTGACCAGAATATACAAGGAGCTCAAACAAATAGAAAAAAAATTCTGATTTAAAAATCGGCAAAAAATCTGAATAGAAACTTCTCAAAAGAAGACACAGAACTGGCCAACAGGTACATGATGAAATGCTCAACATCACTAATCATTAGAGAAATGCAAATCAAAACTACAATGAGATATCAGCTTACCCCAGTTAAAATGGCTTTTATCAAAACAACAGGCAATAATGGATGCTGGCGAGAATGTGGAGAAAGGGGAGCCCTTGTACACTGTTGGTGGGAATGTACATTCGTACAGCCTCAATGGAGAACAATATGGAGTTCCTTCAAAAAACTAAAACTAGAACAATCATATGATCCAGCAATTCCACTACTGAGCATATATCCAAAAGAAAGGAAATCAATATGCCAAAGAGGTATCTGCACTCCTACGCTTGTTGCAGCATTACTCACAATAGCCCAAATATGGAATCAAAGTGCTCATCAATGGATGAATAGGTAAAGAAAATGTGGATGTGGTACGTATACAAAATAGAATATTATTCAGCCACAAAAAAAAATGAAATCCTGTCATTTGTAGCAACATGGATGGAACTAAAGGTCATTATATTAAATGAAATAAGCCAAACACAGAAAGGCAAATATCGCATGCTCTTCTTACTCATATGTGGAAACTAAAAAATTGGATCTCATGAAGATAGAGAGTACATTTATGGTGACCAGAGGCCAGGCAAGGTATCAGGAGGGGGGGAGGAAGCGAAGTTGATGAACGGATACAAACATATGGGTTTATAGAAGAAATATGACCTAGTGGTTGATGGATCAGTAGGGTGACTGTAGTTTACAGTAATCTTGACCATTTCAAAGTAACTAGAAGAGAATAGCTTAGATGTTTCTAGCATAAAGAAAAGATAAATATTTAAGGTAATAGATGTCCAAAGTACACCAATCTGACCTTTATAAATCACATGTACTCCAAATCTATGTACACCTATTATACATCAGTAAAATAATTGCTTTTTTTTTTTTTGAGACGGAGTCTAGCTCTGTTGCCCAAGCTGGAGTACAGTGGCACGATCGTGGCTCACTGCAATCTCCACCTCCCAGGTTCAAGTGATTCTCCTTCCTCAGCGTCCTGGGCAGCTGGGATTACAGGCACCCGCCACTACACCCAGCTAATTTTTGTATTTTTAGTAGAGACAGGGTTTCACTGTGTTGGCCAAGCTGGTCTTGAACTCATGACCTCATGATCCACCTACCTCGGCCTCCCAAAGTGCTGGGATTACAAGCGTGAGCCATCGTGCCTGGCCAATAATTCAATTTTTTAAAAAAAGAATGAGAATGGTGCCACTTTACATTTTGTTTGCTTGTTTTCTTTTTTTCTTTTTGAGGTCTTGCTCTGTTGCCCAGGCTGTGCAGTGGCATAATCACAGCTCACTGTAGCCTTGACCTCCCAAGCTCAAGTGATCCTCCCACTGCAGCCTCCTAAGTAGTTGGAACTACAGGCATGCACCACCATGTCTGGCTAATTTTAATATTTTTTTGTGGAGATGGGGTTTTCCCATGTTGCCCAGGCTGGTCTTGAACTCCTGAGCTCAAATGATCCTCCCACCCCAATCTCTCAAAGTGCCAGGATTACAGATGTTAGCTACTGCACCCAGCTTCACTTTAGATAGTTCTTTGACAACTTTTCCATTTCTTCTCTTAAATATATTGAATTAATTTGAATTTTAACAAATTTTCTAGGGAATTTTTCAGTAAGGTTTTCAAATTTATTGAGTTATTTTTAGCGTTTTTGTTTTCTCTGTATCTCAGGTTATGCTCCCTCTCTCATGGGCTTTCTCTTTTTCTTAATTAGGCTCACCACAGATTATTTTTGTCTTTTGGTCCCCTATTTATATATTATTATTATTGTTATTTCTTCCCTTTCTCTCTTCTTTCCTTCCTGACAGGGTCTCCCCTGATAGAGGTATTACCCAGGCTGGAGTGCACTGGTGCAAACAGAGCACACTGCAGCCTCAGACTCCTCCCATGTAGCTGGGGTTAGAGGCGCACACTTCCATATCTGACTGATTTTAAATTTTTTGTAAAGATAGGATCTTCCTATATTGCCTGGTCTCCAATTCCTAGGCTCAAGAAATCCTTAAAGTGCTGGGACTGCAGGCATAAGCCACCACAGCCAGCCTATATATCAGTATTATTTTCTATTTCATTGACTTCTGCTTTTTAAAATTAATTATTTCCATTTTATTTTTTCATTATTTTTCCATATCATTGATTATTTTATACCTTATTTAATAACTAATGTATCTTTATTGTACATCAAACCAATTATAAATATAAAATAAATGTCTAAAGCCTATATTATGCCTTTTATTGCCTTTTTTTTTTTTTTTTTTTTTTTTGAGACAGTCTTACTCTGTCACCAGACTGGAGTGCAGCGGCGCGATCTCAGCTCACTGCAACCTCCGCCTCCCAGGTTCAAGTGAGTCTCCTGCCTCAGCTTCTCGAGTAGCTGCTACTACAGGCACACATCACAGCACCCGGCTAATTGTTTATTTTTAGTAGGAACAGGGTTTCACCATGTTGGCCAGGCTGGTCTCCAACTCCTGAGCTCAGGCAATCTGCCCAGCTAGGCCTCCCAAAATGCTGGGATTACAGGCATGAACCACCATGCCTGGCGTATTTTTATTTTATTTTTATAGAGACAAGGTCTCACTGTAACGCCCTAGCTGGTCTCAAACTCATGGGCTGAAGTGATCCTCCTGTTTCAGCCTCCCAAAGTGCTCAGTTTACAGTCGTGAGCCACGGCACCTGACTCAGAGTTCCAATTTTGCAAGATAAAAATAGTTCTGCAGGCCGGGCATGGTGGCTCAGGCCTATAGTCCCAGCACTTTGGGATGCCAAGGCAGGAGAATCACTAGGTCAGGAGATCAAGACTGTCCTGGCTAACACAATGAAACCTTATCTCTACTAACAATGCAAAAAAATTTAGCCAGGCATGGTGGCACGTGCCTGTAATCCCAATTACTCAGGAGGCTAAGGCAGGAGAATTGCTTGAACCCAGGAGGCAGAGGCTGCAGTGAGCTGAGATTGTGCCACTGTACCCCAGCCCAGGCGATAGAGCGAGACTCCATCTCAAAAAAAAAAAAAAAGGTTCCGCAGGCCAGGTGTGGTGGCTCACGTCTGTAATCCCAAAGTGGGTGGATCACCTGAGGTCAGCAGTTCAAGACCAGCCTGGCCAACATGGTGAAACCCCATCTCTGAAAAAAAAGAAAAAAAGAAAAAAGAAAAAAAAGAGTTCTGCAGATATTTGATGGTTGGTGGTGATGGTTGTGCAACAATGTGATGTGCTTAATACCACTGCATTGTATAGTTAAAAACAGTTAGGGCCGGGCGCGGTGGCTCACGCCTGTAATCCCAGCACTTTGGGAGTCCGAGGCGGGTGGATCACGAGGTCAAGAGATCGAGACCATCCTGGTCAACAAGGTGAAACCCTGTCTCTACTAAAAATACAAAAATTAGCTGGGCATGGTGGCACGCGCCTGTAGTCCCAGCTACTCAGGAGGCTGAGGCAAGAGAATTGCTTGAACCCAGGAGGCGGAGGTTGCAGTGAGCCAAGATTGCGCCATTGCACTCCAGCCTGGGTAACAAGAGTGAAACTCCATCTCAAAAAAAAAAACCACCAAAAAACAGTTAAGATGGTAAATTTTATGTGTATTTTATCATAATTTTAAATAAAAGAGTCAAGTTTACTTATAAAGTTAAGCATAAACCTATGCCATATCTGAATAATTTCTCTCCTAGGTATTTATGTCAGGCCTCCAAGTCCAAGCCTGGCCATTATAGCCTTGGTGACGCGCATGTACACCTCTGGATGTCCCCAGGAGTCAGAAGTCTGAAGTAACCACAAGTAACCAGGTGGCCAAAGAAAGAAGTGAAACAATTTGTTCCTGCCTCAACTAATTGCTCTCCCCTTGCAACCTGCAAACATTGTTCCTATTCAGCCTTGTGAAAATTTCCCCCCAGACACTGGGTTTCTCAAGTCCCCACCCCTGTAACTATGTAATGTACTGCACCCTCCCCTCTGCTTGCAACCAATACCCCCTCACCCTTTGATCATACCTGTTTGTAATCAATGACCCCTATCCTTGTTATCATGCATCCCTACCCTTATGATCACGCCTGTTTGTAATAAATGACCCCTACCCTTGTGATCATGCATCCCGTGACGCCCTTTCTCTCCCCAAGATAGATTACCACTGTTAGCTGACCATTTGCCCCAACCTATATAACCAATCCCCTTTCCTACCCTCTTGGCCTAACTCCTTTCTCAGACTTGGCCCACCTGTACCCAAGCACGAAATAAATGGCCTTGTTGCCCACACAAGGCCTGCCTGCTGGTCTCTTTACATGAGCGACATGTGTGATAATTTACACACAAAAAATCAAAACATATGTCCACAAAAATGTTCACTGTTCAAGAATGTTCATAGCAAGGCCGGGCGTGGTGGCTCAAGCCTGTAATCCCAGCAATTTGGGAGGCCGAGGCGGGTGGATCACAAGGTCAAGAGATCGAGACCATCCTGGTCAACACGGTGAAACCCCGTCTCTACTAAAAATACAAAAAAAATTAGCCGGGCATGGTGGCGCGTGCCTGTAATCCCAGCTACTCAGGAGACTGAGGCAGGAGAATTGCCTGAACCCGGGAGGCGAAGGTTGCGGTGAGCCGAGATCGCGCCATTGCACTCCAGCCTGGGTAACATGAGTGAAACTCCGTCTCAAAAAAAAAAAATAATAATAAAAAAATTAAAAAAAAAGAATGTTCAGGCCGGGCGCGGTGGCTCAAGCCTGTAATCCCAGCACTGTGGGAGGCCGAGGCGGGTGGATCACGAGGTCAAGAGATCAAGACCATCCTGGTCAACATGGTGAAACCCCGTCTCTACTAAAAACTACAAAAAATTAGCTGGGCATGGTGGCGCGTGCCTGTAATCCCAGCTACTCGGGAGGCTGAGGCAGGAGAATTGCCTGAACCCAGGAGGCGGAGGTTGCGGTGAGCCGAGATCGCGCCATTGCACTCCAGCCTGGGTAACAAGAGCAAAAACTCCGTCTCAAAAAAAAAAAAAAGAATGTTCATAGCAGCTTTATTCATTATAACCAAAAACTGGGAACAAAAAATGTGCGTCAACAGAAAATGGGTAAACAAAATAGCTCTATCCATACAATAGAGTACTAATCTGGAAGAAACAACTGATACATATAACAATATGGATAAATGTTAAACACATTATTCTGAGGAAAAGAAACCAGACACAAAAGGAAATACACTGGTTTTATGAAGATCAACAGCAGAAGAATCTAAACAACCGTGATAGAGCAGTGAGGGGTGGGAGTGGAGATGGGAAGGCAGGGAGGCCAAGGGTGAGGGCAATGGGGGCACGAGGCATTACTGATTAGACAGGTCCAAGAAGGAACTTTCGGGGTTGATGTAAGTGTTTATATCTTGACTCGAGTGTTGGTTCCACAGGTCTCAGGTATATACGTTTGCCAAGACTCATCAAACTGTACACTAAAGGTCTGTGAACTTACTACATGTTCTTTATACCTCGACATAATTAGTATTAAAAAGAAGAGAAAGTCCTCTCCCTGCTCTCCACTTCTTCCCTTGGGGTCAATGAAGCGAGTATGAAAAAACTAATGTGATTTTGATGTGATTCTGTGTGCTGTGATGCATATCATTTATAAAATAGCAGCTCATTTCTTGTGAACAGGTTGCTTACAATAAACCAAGGGCAGCAGGTCACTGCTGACTGGCCTAGCTCCCTTAGCCAGCATCACAGGTGACAAAGAGGGAAGTGAGAGATAGCAAAGGTAAACTTCCCATAGCAGGACAGTATCACGCAGGGGCAGGAGACAGTTCAGGAGGGTGGGGGCATAGCTCAGGAGGAAGGTTGCTTGGTGAGCAGCAGGCCTTGGCATTATCTCCGGTATCAGTGGAGAGCTGGTTTCCCTGGCAACAGGGGCCTGCTTAGTAAACCATGCCTACCAGGCAGCAGGCAGAAACATATCCGTAGCAAGTGCACACAGTGAAAGATCTCATCACCAAATATTCCCTGTTAGTCTACATACTCAGGCCTGTTGGTGGTTTAAGAACAATCAGAGAGTACTGAAAGACATAATAAAAAGCTTCAGTACCATTACCCACGTCTTTTCTCCCCCATTCCTAGTCACACCCACTTGTAACCGTTTTTCCTCCTCCTCCTCCTCCTCTTCCTCTCCTCCCTCTCTCCTTCCCTCCCTCTCTCTTTCTTTCTTTTCTTTTTTTTTTTTTTTGAGATGGTCTCACTTTGTTAGCTCACTGTAGCCTCCAAAGATGTGCTCCATTAATTCATTAATAAACATTTAAGATTGTGAAACAGAACACATATATTCAAAAACACAAATGTGTATCTTAATGAATTGTAATACAGTAAATACAAGCATAACCACCATCCAGGTCATAAAATAAAATTTTGTCAAAATCGTAGAAGTCTACATCAACATTTTCCACCCTTGGACCACAGGTCTCTTTTCAATTCCAACGTTCCTCTCTCCTCTTAGAGATATCCACAATTCTGAATTTTATGGAAATAACTTTCTTGCTTTATTAAAAATAATGTTATCAAATAAATACACTTCTATACGCATAATTTAGTTTGCCTACTTTTGAGCTTCACATAAATGGAATAATACAGCATATAATGCTGGGCACAATGGCTCACGCATGTAATCCCAGTACTTTGGGAGGCTGAGGCAGATGGATCACCTGAAGTCAGGACCAGCCTGACTAACATGGAGAAACCCCAACTCTACTAAAAAAAAAAAAAAAATAGGCTGGGCCCGGTAATTTATGCTTGTAATCCCAGCACTTTAGGAGGCCAAGGCAGGCAGATTACGAGGTCAGGAGTTCAAGACCAGCCTGGCCAACATGTCAAAACCATTTCTCTACTAAAAATATAAAAAATTGGCTGGGCGCGGTGGTTCAAGCCTGTAATCTCAGCACTTTGGGAGGCCGAGGCGGGTGGGTCACGAGGTCAAGAGATCGAGACCATCCTGGTCAACATGGTGAAACCCCGTCTCTACTAAAAATACAAAAAATCAGCTGGGCATGGTGGCGCGTGCCTGTAATCCCAGCTACTCAGGAGGCTGAGGCAGGAGAATTGCCTGAACCCAGGAGGCGGAGGTTGCGGTGAGCCGAGATCGCCCCATTGCACTCCAGCCTGGGTAACAAGAGTGAAACTCCGTCTCAAAAAAAAAAAATAAATAAATAAAATAAAATAAAAATAAATAAAAAATTAGCCGAGCATGGTGGCATGCACCTGTAACTCAGCTAGTCTGAAGACTGAGGCAGGAGAATCAGTTGAACCCAGGAGGCAGAGTTTTCAGTGAGCTGAGATTGCGCCATTCCACTCCAGCCTGGATGACAGAGTGAGGCTCTGTCTCAAAAGAAAAAAAAAAAAAAAATTAGCTGAGCATGGTGGCACATGCCTGTAACCCCAGCTACTCTGGAGGCTGATGCAGGAGAATCGATAGGAGGCGGATGTTGTGGTGAGCTGAGATCATGCCATTGCACTCCAGCCTGGGCAACAAGAGTGAAACTGTCTCAAACGAAACAAAACAAAACAAAACAAAAACAAAAATAGCATATATTGAGTTTGGCTTTATTTGCTTAGCATTGTTTTGAAATTCATCCATGTTGTTGCATGTAGCTGTATTTCATTCATTTTCACTGCTGTTCAGTATTACATTGGATTAATCGAATACAATGTATGTGTCTCCTCTACTAGTGATAGATATTTATGAATAGGTAGGTTCCAGTGTGGGGCTGTCATGAATAATGCTGCTAGGAAGATATTTGTATATATGTTCTCGTCCTGATGTGAAAGAAAAATGTTCACTGCTTGTTCTATCAGTTACTGAGATAATTTTGTTCAAATCTCCTGCAAGCATTGTGAGTTTCTCTTTGTGATTCTGACAGCTTTTGCTTTATACATGTCAAGGCAATAATATTTGGTACATACATATTTTGTACCAATGTTAATTCTTCCTGTTGACTTGAAGCTTTTATCATAATTAAGTGGTCTTCTCTAATTTTTTTGTCCTAAATTCTGTTTTGTCTCATATTAATAGAGCTAGACCAGCTTTCTTTCATTTTTTTTATAGTGCTAAAATACACATAATGTAGAAATTTCCATTTTAGGCATTTTATTTACTTTTTTAGAGGCAAGGTCTTGCTCTGTTGCCCAGGATGAAGTGCAGTTGCGTGATCATGAAACCACCTTTGCAAAATTATAACTGAGGAAATTATGACAATGAAAGAAATCATACCTAACCAACTCCATCTAGCTTCTAACATTTAAGCTGTCCTTATTCATTTCTGGGAGTAGGCCAAACTAACTTTGGGAAGGAATTCAGGTCATGGTTTGCCTCTGAAACAAAATTAATAACAGCCCTTTCCTTTAAAGACCCCCTTCTTGCCTGGGAACCAGTCTGTCTTTGCAGAACTAACAAATTAGCTACAAGATTAGAAATTAGAGTTTAGGGGTTATACAACCTCTGGCACCCAGAGTCTGAACCTTCCCAAATTGCTCCTGGGGATAACATCACTATTGTAAAACCTAAGATCAGTGCTTGAGATATTTTGCATACCCTGAATTCAGTGGATCAGCTGACACCACCCAGATCAGGAATCTGGCCCAACAGTTCCGCCATCCCACCCAGGAACAGAAAGCAGCAAGAAAAACTTAGACCCCCTATGATTCCATCTCTAACGTGACCAATCAGCACTCCCAACTTCCCCAGCTCCTACCTGCCAAGTGGGTGGATCACGAGGTCAAGAAATCGAGACCATCCTGGTCAACACGGTGAAACCCCATCTCTACTAAAAATACAAAAAATTAGCTGGGCATGGTGGCGTGTGCCTGTAATCCCAGCTACTCAGGAGGCTGAGGCAGGAGAACTGCTTGAACCCAGGAGGTGGAGGTTGCGGTGAGCCAAGATCGCGCCATTGCACTCCAGCCTGGGTAACAAGAGCGAAACTCCGTCTCAAAAAAAAAAAACCAAAACTCTGATCCCCTGAATGCTTGGGGAGACTGATTTGGGTAATAAAACTCTGGTTTCCCAGACAGCCAGCTCTGAGTGAATTACTCTTTCTCCACTGCAATTCCCCTGTCTTGATAAATTGGCTCTGTCTAGGCAGCAGGCAAGGTGAACCCATTGGGTGGTTATAATCAGAGTTCGCTGTAACGTCCAACTCCTGGGCTCAAGCCATCCTCCCTCCTTGTCTTCCCAAAGTGCTAGAATTAGATTACAGGCATGAGCCACTATACCCAGCCCCATTTTAACAATTTTAAAGTGTACAATTCAGTGGTATTAAGTACATTCATGATTACCACTATCTAGTTCCAGAACTTATTCATCATTCAAAAAAGCACTCTATATCCATTAAATAATAACTCCCATCTGTTCAGCTGCTGGTAACCACTATTCCATTTTCTGTCCTTATGACTACTCTGTGGCTGGGTGCGGTGGCCCATACCTGTAATTCCAGCACATTGGGAGGCTCAGACGGGCGGATAACCTGGAGTTCAAGATCAGCCTGACAAACATGGAGAAACCCTGTCTCCACTAAAAATACAAAATTAGCTGGGCTTGGTGGCGCATGCTTGTAATCCCAGCTACACAGGAGGCTGGAACAGGAGAATCGCTTGAACCCGGGAGGCGGAGGTTGCGGAGAGCTGAGATCATGTCATTGCACTCCAGCCTGGGCAACAAGAGTGAAACTCCATCTCAAAAAAAAAAAAAAAAAAAGAAAAAGAAAAGAAAAGAAAATGACTATTTTGTGTACCTCACATGCATAGAATTATATTCCTCTTTTTTATCTGGCTGTATTAACTTAGCTTAAAGTTCTCAAGGTTCATTCATGTTGTATGTGTTTGTACTTCATTCCTTCTATGGCTGAATAATATCCCATTATGTACCACATTTTGTTTATCTGTTCATGAGTTGGTGAACATTTCAGTTGTTTCTACCTTTTGGTTAAGAAAAAAATATGTGAATTGGACTTCATCAAAATGAAAAAACTTGTGTATCAAAGGCCACTATGAAGAGAATGAAAAGGCAACCCACAGAATGGGAGAAAATATTTGCAAATCATGTATCGAATAAGTGATTAGTATCCAGAATACATAATGAACTCCTACAACTCAACAGCACAACCAAACAATCCAATTAAAAATGGACAAAGGGCTTGAATAGCCATTTCTCCAAAGATATCCAAATGACTAATAAACACATGAAAAGATACTCAACATCGCTAATTATTAGGGAAATGCAAATTAAAACCTCAATGAGTTGTCACTTTCCATGTACTAGGACAGTTATTCTTAAAAAGAAAAACAAGTATTGGCAAGGATATGGAGAAACTGGAACTCTCACATTTTGCTGGTAGAAATGCAAAACGGTGCAACCACTCTGGGTACAGTTTGATATTTTTCCAAAAAGTTAAACAAAATTGTCATATGATTCCACAATTCCACTCCTGGGTATTTAGCCCAAAGAATTGAAAACATGTATTTAAACAAGCATGTGTACACATGTGTTCATAGTAGCACCATTCGCAATAGCCAAAAGGTGGAAACAGGCTAAATGTCCCTCAACAGATTAACAGATAAATGGTAAGTTTTGGTATATAAATACTATGGAATATTATTCAGCTATAAAAAGAATGAAGTAGGCCGGGCGCCATGGTTCACACCTGTAATTCCAGCGTTTTGGGAGGCCAAGGCAGGCAAATTACCTGAAGTCAGGAGTTTGAGACCAGCCTGACCAACATGGAGAAACTCCATCTCTACTAAAAACACAAAATTAGCTGGGCATGGTGGTACATGTGGTACATGTCTGTAATCCCACTTACTCGGGAGGCTAGGCAGAAGAATTGCTTGAACCAGGAAGGCAGATGTTTCAGTGAGCCGAGGTTGCACCATTGCACTCCAGACTCAGCAACAAGAGCAAAACTCCGTCTCAAAAAAAAAAAAAAATTAGTTGGGTGTAGTGGTGCCTGTAGTCCCAGCTACTAGGGAGACTGAGGCATAAGAATCGCTTAAACCCAGGAGGTAGAGGTTGTCGTGAGCCATGATTACACCACTGTACTCCAGCCTGGGGGATAGCGCGAGACTCTGTCTCCAATAAATAAATAAATTAAAAAAAAAATAAATAAATAAATAAAAATAAAATTATTATCTTAGTCTGTTGACTTCTATAGGGCTTCTAATTACCGTAGACTGGGTAATTTGCAAATAATATAATTTTTTTTTTTTTTTGGTTTGAAGGAGCAGAGGGTTTAATAGACAAGAAATAAATGAGAAGGCAGAAGGAAGAGGCTCCTCCTTACAGAGATGGGGGTGTGGGGGCTCCCAGCCAGGTATATATGCTGAGGATGGAGGAGGTGATGTCTGATTTGCATAGGGTTCAGAGGATTAGTTTGACTAGGCATGTTATTCACATAGCCTGTGAAAAAGCTGACTTTCCCACCCTAGCCTTTTAATATGCAAATGCAGGGCACAATGATGTTCTAAACACGGGGATATATGGGGGTGGCCCTGTTACCTGGAACTGGTGAGTAAAGGGCAAGAAGGCTACATGAATCGCCATATTTGGATGGATCCAGTTTCTAATGGCCTGCATTTGCCTATCAAATGTTGCCAGCCTAGCTCCAAGAGCTGGGGCTTTACAGGAAACTTTTCTGGAGATGCTTTAAAAAATGAAAACTTTGCTGGGCGCAGTGGCTCACGCCTGTAATCCCAGCACTCTGGAAAGCCAAAGTGGGTGGATCACCTGAGGTCAGGAGTTCGAGACCAGCCTGACCAACATGGAGAAACCCCATCTATACTAAAAATACAAAATTGGCTGGGCATGGTGACATATGCCTGTAATCCCAGTTAGTTGGGAGGCTGAGGCAGGAGAACTGCTTGAACCCGGGAGGTGGAGGTTCCAGTGAGATTGAGCTATTGCACTCTAGCCTGGGCAACTAGAGTGAAACTCCGTCTCAAAAAAACAAAAAACAAAACAAAGCAAAAACTTCCTAAGGACTCCTTTTCCTCTCTATCTGCCTAAAATAATTTCTTAATAACTCTTACAATATTTTCCCCTGTGGAGATGCCACACTAACTGCTGTTAGGGGGTTTGAGCAGTGACACTTTCTGGCTACTTCCTGCTGAAAAGGGGCGTTGAATGGGGAACAGCAGCCAGGGCTACTCCTGGGGTCGATCTAAGGGTCCTTGGAAGAATGGCATGTCCATGTGTGGTTCAGTTTACAGCACCATTGGGAGTTTGATTACTTGTAGGTGTGAAGAAATAATTTGAGTTATAATATTGAGTATACAGGGTCCAAATATCAAAACAAGCCATAAATAAGAGACGGCTTAATAAAGGGGTTAACCAATTCCATAAGGAAGACTGGAATTCATTAAAAAGTCCTTGTAGCCAACCGGGACTGAAGCCAGCATTTTTCCTGAGCCTGTTAATAATTTTGATTTTATTTTGAAATACCTTAAATTTTCCTCTACTTTATTAGAGGTATTAGTCCAAAAGCATCATGTTTCATTTAAAACTGCATCACTGGCTGAGCATGGTGGCTCCCACCTGTAATCCTAGCACTTTGAGAGGCTGAGGTGGGCGGATCACGAGGTCAGGATATCAAGACCAGGCTGACCAACATGGTGAAACCCCATCTCTACTAAAAATACAAAAATTAGCTGGGCGTGGTGGCGCATGCCTGTAATCCCAGCTACTCAGGAGGCTGAGGCAGGAGAATCACTTGAACCAGGGAGTCGGAGGTTGCAGTGAGCTGAGATTGCGCCGTCACTGCACTCCAGCCTGGCGACTGAGACTGTCTCAAAAATAAATAAATAAATAAAAAAGAAACAAAAACTGTATCACTAAACCCAACAAAAAGTCCTAAAAGACTCAGTGATAGTAAAACTATCATGTTTCCTTTTTGTCAGTAACTATTATCCCTGCTATAAGTACTAATTAAGCAAAATACGATAGCAATGGAAATTTTCCAATATTTCAGTTAGAAGGTGCTACCAAGTATAATCCTACCACAAATAGTAGAGTGAGGACAGCAGTTCCCACAGGTGAGGTGTGGTAGATAATTTCCATCTAAAATTTTACTTGCCAATATATAGAATTCACCTTGGAGAGCTATGAAGTTCCTTGTTTTTATTTTCCCAAACAAAGAAACCTCCAGGTTCTGGGCACTTCACTCACCTTCATTGCCTGGCGGAATTTAAACAGATTGAAGGCATTATATTCGAGTGCTACTTTTGTGGCACCGATAATTTTACTTATAACAATCTTGGTGACCTATAGGGAGACCCCATCTCCTTCAGGGCGGTCTCTGGTTCTCTCTCGTGAGGAGGAAGGGCTCCCCCCCAACCTGCCTCGCTGCAGTGGCCTCCTGAGTGAAGACCCGTGCGAGGAACAAGCCCGTACTCTTAGCAATGTGGAGACCGGCCTGCAACCTAAGGTAAAGGATCCTGGTCAGGCGCTGTGGCTCGCGCCTGTAATCCTAGCACTTTGGGAGGCCGAGGTGGGTACATCACCTGAGGTCAGGAGTTCAAGACCAGCCTGGCCATCATGGTGAAACCCCATCTTAAAAATAAATAAATAAATAAATAATTTTTTTAAAAAAGGATCCTTACTGTAATATTGTGCTGGCCTAGAGCCAGAACCGGAGCAAAACTATTTTATAAAATGCAAAACTGTTTTTAGATAAGTTGAAATGGCTGCCCCATTCTCCTTACAATAACTACTGTCCTTGGCCTCTGTAAATAGAACTGCCAGTTTGTTCTTCAAAACTATGTGAAGCTGCTTACCTTTTCTTATCAGTAACTGCTCTCTGTGGCCCTAATGTGACAGGCAAGCAGTCCTAACGCATGCCATCTTGGCTCCTGCGACTTGTAATAAGTAACTAAGGTCTGTGATTTCCACCTTAACCAGATAATGTGTAAACAAATGTTTATCTTGACTTCTGTAAACCACTTAAGTAACAAACGGAATGACAAAAGTCCCCATCCCTTGGAATGTCCGGGGACCCCCACCCTCATCTCTGCCCAGGAGGTAATTTACAGAATCCACTAGCCCTCGGAATGTCTGAAGCCTTTTCATCCCCATCCCTGCCCCTCACCCCCACTCCCAAGGTGGTTTTTTGGGTATAAAAAATCGTGGCACCCTCCTGTTGCCACCACAGGTTGGAGAGACGTGAGTCCTCTGTGGTCGCCGGCATAAATAAATGACCCTGCAATCTGGAATACTTTTGTCTTGTGGTAACTTTCTACGCTCCGGTCAAATACAACATTACATACCTCAGCAACCATTCAAAGCTGTGCACAGACCAAGGAAGGAAACACCCAACAGCCGGCAAAGTATTTCCTAGGTGGTTGGGACAGACTAAGATAAGAGAAGCCGTGGGGGCGGGGGAGTGATACCTTGTTGGGACCTACCAAGGTAAGAGAAGCCACGGGGAGGCGGGGGTCGGTGAAGTATTTATTGGTCAGGGTGTCTGTGGGGCTAAAAAGAAAAAAGCAGTACATTTCCAGTAAGGGAAACTGAACCTCACCCCAAAAGGCAAGACATTTCCAGTAAGGGAAATTGAGCCTTACCTCCAAAATTGGAAATGCCCCAAGTAGGATAAGGGATAAAAAGATAAAGCTTGCAACGATAATTTTCCCCTTAATAATCCCCTACGCCTAATGTTAAAATATTAGAAGAAGAATAATGGGATCAAACAAACAAAAAAAGCAGCTGCTGTCCCAGACCCTCCTTCTATCCTTCTTGTCCCCCTCCTTGTAACTCTGCCTCTTGGGAATCGTCCCAAGAGCCCACTCACTACCAGCCTGAGCATCCTTCCCTAAAAGGACTTCAGAACTTCCCTTTCCCATCTTCTCAGGGGAAGAAAGAGGTAGGATCTGTAGAGCTGCTATGGGAGCCTAGGAACCTGAACAACTCCCCCCACCCCCAAAACGTTCCTACAGCGGAACAAAAATTTCCCGCCCAAGACCCCCGTGGGACAGCAGCAACGCAGCCCACCGAGAAAACATGCAGGAAATATGCTGGTCTAGGTCTTGAGGATCGTCTTGGGCGGGGAATGTTGAAACTTAATTTTGTCACTAACAATTGGCCAAATATTCACAAGAAATTACAAAAAATATATATATAGAGAGAGAACTAGAAAGATAAGCCTGTAAAAGCTTCTAAAAGCGAGAGAAAAAAAGTCCTAGAGGAGAGAGAAAGACTGACAGAGGGAACAGAGGAAGTCAGAGAAAGAGAGAGAGAAAGAGAAAGAGAGTCAGGGAGGGAGAAAGGAAGAGACAGAAGTAGGAAAGAGAAAGCAATGGGCCCTATGCTTTTAGAAGCTAGGGTAAATTTAAAACCTACAAATGATCATTGAAGGTCTTCTAGGTGATGGGTTTCTTAAACTCTGTTGTACCCAATCTTTTTTTTTTTTTTTTTTTTGAGACAGAGTTTCGCTCTTGTTACCCAGGCTGGAGTGCAATGGCGCGATCTCGGCTCACCGCAACCTCCACCTCCTGGGTTCAGGCAATTCTCCTGCCTCAGCCTCCTGAGTAGCTGGGATTACAGGCATGCACCACCATGTCCAGCTAATTTTTTGTAGTTTTAGTAGAGACGGGGTTTCACCGTGTTGACCAGGATGGTCTCGATCTCTCGACCTCGTGATCCACCCACCTCGGCCTCTGAAAGTGCTGGGATTACAGGCTTGAGCCACCGCGCCCGGCCCCCAATCTTTTTAAAAGATGGCTTCTGGGCTTGTCCGTTGGCAGAGGACATCGGGGACCTATTTGCCTTTGAATGAGATCCTCACTCCAGTCGAAAATAACAATACTGATGGACGGTCTTACCCCAAGGGTTTACAGAGTCTCCAAATTTATTTAGTCAAATATTAGAACAAGTCATTTAATTAGCAAAGGTAAACGGAAAATGAAGCTTAAACAGGTTGAAGGCATTATATTCTTGCCTCTGCCGAAGACTAAACAGGAACTTAGAAAATTTTAGGATTAGTCGGATACTGTCTATGGATAGACTCTTATGCCCTAAAAATAAAGCCCTTTTACAAAAAGCTCACTCAAGACAGGTTAAACCCCCTTATTTGGCAATTACCAGAAATCCAGCAGGTGGAAAGGTTACCTCTTTAAGCAGCCATTCCCACTTTTTGTCAGGGTAAACAAGAACATTAGAAATACTTGCTCAAAGGCACGGAGGCCACTGACAACCAGTAGCCTTCCTATCAAAAATTCTGAACCCAGTAACCCTGAGATGGCCCAAAAGCATTGTGGGATGACACTTTATTATAGATTTTGCTAAAAGTTAATAATGTAATATGTATTATCCTGACTTCTAATCCTGTGGCCTTAGGCAGTCTAGTCCACAGACATGAAAAAAGTTTGCTTTGTTTGTTCTCTAATCTTGCCAGAAAAAAAAAAAAAAAGAGGTTTGCTTTGGAAAAGAACCATTATCATCTTTGACAAAAAACAAAAAAGGAGAATTTATGTAAAAAGAATCTTTTATGAGCCAGGCGCAGTGGCTCACACCTGTAATCCCAGTACCTTGGGAGGTCGAGGTAGGCGAATCACAAGGCCAGGAGTTTGAGACCAGCCTGACCAACATGGTGAAACCCCGTCTCTACTAAAAATGCAACAATTAGCTGGGCGTGGTGGCACACACCTGTAATCCCAGCTACTCACTCCCAAGGCTGAGGCAGGAGAATCGCTTGCACCTGGGATGCAGAGGTTGCCTGGGTGACAAGAGCGCGACTCTGTCTTAAAAAAAAATCTTATGTGGTAAATTCTTGTCCTAAAATAAATTAATTGGCCATTTAAAGAAAGGGAGGTTTATAACAAGTCAGAAAGTTGAAGATTGTCTGTGAAGGTCGTGAAAAATGGTATAAAAGGAAATTTATGCAAGAATTGTTATATAGTTTAAAAGTAATTAGGCCTCCTGAATATAAAACTATTGAAGAAAGAGTTTATGTGCAAGGTGTGTAAGGAGAGTAAAATATACTTCTGATTAAAAAAAAAAAAAAAAAAAGAGGGGCCGGGCGCGGTGGCTCAAGCCTGTAATCCCAGCACTTTGGGAGGCCGAGGCGGGTGGATCACGAGGTCAAGAGATCGAGACCATCCTGGTCAACATGGTGAAACCCCGTCTCTACTAAAAATACAAAAATTCAACTGGGCATGGTGGCGCATGCCTGTAATCCCAGCTACTCAGGAGGCTGAGGCAGGAGAATTGCCTGAACCCAGGAGGCGGAGGTTGCGGTGAGCCGAGATCGCGCCATCGCACTCCAGCCTGGGTAACATAAGTGAAACTCCGTCTCAAAAAAAAAAAAAAAAGAAAGAAAACGCTTCCTCCATGGCTGTTCACTACCCTCTGGCTGTGGGCCTCAATAAGGGCCACAAGGTGACCAAGAACCTGAGCAAGCCCAGGCACGGCCGCACACGCAGGCATCTGACCAAACACATCAATTTCCTGCGGGACATGATCCGGGAGGTGTGTGGCTTTGCCCCGTACAAGCGGCATGCCATGGAGTTATTGAAGGTCTCCAAGGACAAACAGGCCCTCAAGTTCATCAAGAAAAGGGTGAGGACACACATCCACGCCAAGAGGAAGCAGGGGGAGCTGAGCAATGTCCGGACACCATGAGGAAAGCCGCTGCATAAAGACTGAGGCCCCTCCCCAACCTCTCCCTGAAACAAAGAACAGCTTGACCCAATTAAAGAAAAAACCATAATCCCAGCACTTTGGGAGGCCGAGGCGGGCAGATCGCAAGGCCAAGAGATCAAGACCCTCCTGGCCAACATGGTGAAACCCCCTCTCTACTAAAAATACAAAAATTAGCTGGGCGTCGTGGTGTGCGCCTGTAGTCCCAGCTACTCGGGAGGCTGAGGCAGGAGAATTGCTTGAACCCGGGAGGCGGAGGTTGCAGTGAGCTGAGATCGCGCCACTGCACTCCAGCCTGGAGCCTGGTGACAGAGCAAGACTCTGTCTCAAACAAAAACAAAAACAAAAACCCACATAAAATGTGGATTTCTACCTACATTTAAAAAAAAAAGAAAACTAAAAATAAAAATTTTGTTCTGAAGGCCTAAGCAAGTTTTTTTTTTTTTTTTTTTGAGACGGAGTTTCACTCTTGTTACCCAGGCTGGAGTGCAATGGCGCGATCTCGGCTCACCGCAACCTCTGCCTCCTGGGTTCAGGCAATTCTCCTGCCTCAACCTCCTCAGTAGCTGGGATTAAAGGCACGCGCCACCATGCCCAGCTAATGTTTTTGTATTTTTAGTAGAGATGGGGTTTCACTATGTTGACCAGGATGGTCTCGATCTCCTGACCTCATGATCCACCCACCTCGGCCTCCCAAAGTGCTGGGATTACAGGCTTGAGCTACCACGCCCGGCCGCAAGTTTTAAAATGTTAATTATAAAGGAAATTGTGTGTGTAAATATATTGGCTAATGTCAAAGGGGTATCGTCGAGTTTTTCTTTTTCTTTTTTTCAAATTAAAGGACAGATTTAAAGTCGAAATCCGCTCCATACTCACTAGTCTGATGACTGAATTTCCTCTCCCAGCCGATGCACCAGAATGCTAGGGCTCCGATGAATGGAGAACACCAGGGTTCTTTGTCCTCGTGCTGGTTTAGATAAAACTACAGGGACACACGTGGAGTGGTTTTAAGGAGCAGAGCATTTAATAGGCAAGAAAGAAAAGAGAAGGCAGAAGGCAGAGGCTTCTCCATACAGAGACAGAGGGAGGGGTGTGCTCCAAACCCGAAAGAAGAAGTCTCCTATAAATAATAGAAATTTAAGGCTGGCTGCAGTGGCTTACACCTGTAATCCCAACACTTTGGGAAGCTGAGGTGGGTGGATCACCTGAGGTCAGGAGTTCGAGACCAGCCTGATCAACAAGGCAAAACCCTGTCCCTACTAAAAATATAAAATAGCTGCATGCCTGTAATCCCAGCTACTCGGGGAGCTGAGGCAGAAAAATCGCCTGATCCAGGGAGGCAGAGGTTGCAGTCAGCTGAGATTGCATCACTGAACTCCAGCCTCAGACTGTGTCTCAATAAATAAATAAATAAAAATAGAAATTTATTTCTCATAATTCTGGAGGTTGGGAAGTTGAAGATCAAGGCACTAGCAGATCTGGTGTCTGGTGATGGCTTCCTCTCTGTTTCATCAATGGCACCTCTTTGCTACATCCTCACACAGTGGAAGAAGGGCAAATGGGACTAACAGACTCCCTCAAACCATTCTATAACACTAATCCCTCATGGATGGGATTAGTCATGACCCAACCACCTCGTAAAGGCCCCGCCCCTTAATACTATTGCATTGGGGATTTTCAATATGAATTTTGGAGGGACACAAACATTCAAACTGTATCAAAACCATCAAAATCACTTTGAAACAAAGAAAGAGCATTTTAACCTGTTTTAAATTTCCTTCACTTAATATATATCTCTTTATATATATATATATATATATATATATACACACACACATATATATCCTGAAATATATCTCTTTCCATATCATATAGTGTCGAACAATTTCTTATGGCTAATGGTCCATGGAGAGTAAAAACAAAACTAGTTCTTTTGTTTTGTTTTTTTTGAAACAGAGTCTCACTCTTGCTCAGGCTGGAGTGCAGTGGTGCGATCTCAGCTCACTGCAACCTCCACCTCCTGGGTTCGAATGATTCTCCTGCTTCAGCCTTCCAAGTAGCTGAGATTATAGGTGTGTGCCACCATGCCTGGCTATTTTTGTATTTTTAGTAGAGATAGGGTTTTGTCATGTTGGCCAGGCTGGTCTCGAACTCCTGACCTCAAGTGATCTGCCTGCCTTGGTCTCCCAAAGTGCTGAGATTACAGGTGTGAGCCATTGGTCTCGGCCAAGGCTAATTCTTTTGAATTGTTTGCTAATCATCAATAGTCACTGTTTCATGGTGGTGAAATTATGGGTGACAATTTTTTACTCTCACTTTTCTGAAAAAGTGATAAAATGGTTTTGGAACTTAAAAATAACTTGCTATATCATCTTTATATGAGTCCACTAAGCAGAGATTTTTTTTTTTTAAGCACCTGCATTATATAAGGCCCTATGGAGGAAGCAAAGATGAATGAACCTCTATCCCTAAAGAGGAGGAAAATACAGAAGGAATACACATGAGGGAAGGCCTGATTGATTGTGAACTGAGTGGTGTATGGTCATCTTTGCTTGATCTCAGCTAATGTAAAGATAAATCTCTGTATGATATTTAGATGTCATTAAAGTTGGATCTGTAAATATGCTGAGCCTGAGTACAGTTTCCATCCACTTGTATTAAGATAAAATGTGAACCTGCCAGTAAGTCGTGTAGCTGGACACTCCCGCCACATGGTGACGGCATACCTAAGTGGAAAGAGCAGCTCCTGGTGTTAACAAGTCCCTGCAGGACTGAAGCTAGCTAGGGAAAAGCAGCAACAATTATATCACCCTAGGAAACAAACACCTTTGCAAGTGTGGCCATGGTTTAAGATGGCTGTCAGCAGAGTCCTGGAAGCACTTTCTTGTTCTTATTACCCACTACTTCAGTTGTCCCTACACAAGTCTCTGCCCACAGTTCCCCTTTAAGAATACTTTATTATAGGCCAGGTGTGGTGGCTCATGCCTGTAATCCAAGCACTTTGGAGGCCAAGGCGGGCGGATCACCTGAGGTCGGGAGTTCAAGACCAGCCTGACCAACATCGTGAAACCCTGTCTTAAAAAAAAAAAAAAAAAAGAACACTTTATTATAATTATTTTATTTCATTTGTTGTCTTACTTGCCACCCTAGTGTTCACACCATCAGAGACCACTGCAGCCTTTCTGTCCTTTAGTCCTTTAATTTCATTTCCAGACTGTTCTTCCTCTTTTCCTCCCCTTCCCTATGAGAATGTTTCCCAGGTCAAATGCAAATTCCTTAGCCATCTTGCTGAATATTATTTTCCTCCACCCCAAAGCTGTTATAATGATAAACTTATTGTCATGAACACTAATTTTTAATTACATCCAGTAACCTCATGACATTGGTTCATTACTGATACATGCTGTTTATTCATTCATTCCTCAAAGCACTGTGTCAGCAAAGTGCCAGGGAGCCGGGAACACAGAATGAACAAGAAAAGTCCTGGACTTTGAGGTGCTCACCATCTAGTGATAGATGACAAACAGTTATAAAATGATGTGATGAGGGCTGCAATAGAGGCATGAATAAGGAGTCTCGAGCAGGAGGCGGTGAAAATGGGGAGGCTGGGCTGTCTATCTGGGACAGTCCAGGTTTACACATGCGAGGTAATGATAAAGATAAGTCATAAAGGATCTTTTGGAGTTTGCCAGGTGAAAGGAGGTGGGAAGGTCATATTAGGCTGCAAAATTAAGAACACGTGAAAATACCCGTAACTCTTCAAACTGTCTAGAGTTCAGTAAGGTCAGGACAAACCAGGTGTAGGACAGCTTCAGGCTTCCTCAGGTTGCCAGCTAGATCTGATAGAGGTATTTGGTTTTATTTGTGGTAAGAAACTTGCCAGCCTATCTGGCCTGTCCGTGGCTGAGTTTTATTTGGTAAAACACTGTGTCGAAATTTTGAATTAGTTGAACAGGAACTTGCACATAATTAAATCAAGTTTTCCAGTCTCTATCAGAAAACCAAAAGTTTTTTGACACCGAGCTCACCAACTCCATGGCAACAATTAGCTGGAAGCACTTGAGAAGGAGCCTGGCTATCCCAGTTTGCTGTAGACCTTACCTTTCCTGCTTACTTCACCTACCTGGCCAGACACATTTAGTTGTGATATTTGCCCGACCTCTGTAGACAGCTGAATGTGACCTCTGTTTTACTATATCTGGGGGCCCCAGTTACAGGAGTAGGCCAGGATTCTGGTGCAGAATGCTGGAGAAATCTGCACTTTCTGGAGGTGATAATGAAGGGGAAGAAGGAGACAGAAGTTGACCCAGCTGCTGAAGGGCGCCACCCGGGGGGGATGGGTCACAGCACAGAAAGAGAAATGAGGCACAGTCCCTTCCTGTGGCTGGGGCCTGCAGGAGGAAGAGTGATGAATGAAGATGCTGGGACCCATTCCTTGGACATTAATCCTGACCTGCGGGAGTAAGAGTGATAGGTTCACCCCTAACTGTCCTGGGAGCCGGGGCAAGAGTTCAAACGGAGATCCAGAGCCCACAGCCTGCTCTTTCTCTTCCTATCCTTACTCTGTCCCGCCAAATAAGGTACGCATGTGTGCACGCACCCCAGGCCACAGGTCCAAGTTCTGTCCACAGCTTCCCTAGGTGCTGGCAAACAGCTGCCCCTTGGTCAACCCTTGGACCTGGGGGTATGTGCGCTGGTACATGGCCCACTCTCAGGAAGATAGACTCAAGAACCAGGACTGACCAGCCTCTTAAATCACTCTTAGAGCTGTTTGGGCAGGAAATTTTTGGGGTCTAGGTAGCCCAAATGCGGTTTAGAAGCTAGGTGTGGACTCTGGATGGGCACATTCCCTTGGGCTGGTAGAGTCCTCATCCCCTATGGAGGGGCATGGTGAGAAGAGACTCAGAGTCCTGGAGCCTTATAAACTTGAGGGTGAGTGCTGAAATACTGTCAGGAACAGGGACACACTTGGGTTACTATGGGTAATGGGGTCTGTATTAGTTTGCTTGGCCTACTGTAACAGGGTACCACAAATGGGGGACTGCAAACAGCAGACGCTTATTCTCTCCCAGTTCTGGAGGCTAGAAGTCCAAAATTAAGGTGTTGGCAGGATTCGTTCTTTCTGACGGTTCTGAGGGAAAATCTATTCCCTGCCTCTCTCCTGGCTTCTGGTGACATCGGACAGCCGTGAGCTTGCAGATACATCACCCTTCTCTCGGTCTCCATCTTCCCTGGCGTTCTCTCTGTTTCTCTGTGTCTGCATATGGCCATTTTCTTATTAAGCATACCAGTCATGTTACATTAGGGGCTCCCCCTGCTCCAAAATGACCTCATTTTAACTAATTATACCTGCAACAACCCTATTTGCAAATAAGGTCATATTCTGAGGTACTGGGAGTGAAGACTTATATGTATCCTTATTGGGGGACACAACTCACAAGAGAGTCTATCATCAAGTCACAGGCACCGACAAAGGAAGCAGGACTCACAAGCTTGCAGAAACCACCTTGCAGCCAGGGCTTCTACAGCTTGGGAATAAGATGGATGTTTCCCCAGGACAGCTTGGTTCTCATTGACTCTTTTTTTTTTTGAGACGGTGTCTCACTCACCCACGCTGGAGTGCAGTGGCATGATCTCGGTTCACTACAACCGCCACCTCCCAGACTCAAGGGATCCTCCCACCTCAGCCTCCTGGGTAGCTGGGAGCACAGGTGCATGCCACCACACTCGGCTAATGTTTTGTATTTTTTTTTTTTTTTTTTGAGACGGAGTTTCACTCTTGTTACCCAGGCTGGAGTGCAATGGCACGATCTCGGCTCACCGCAACCTCCGCCTCCTGGGTTCAGGCAATTCTCCTGCCTCAGCCTCCTGAGTAGCTGGGATTACAGGCACGCGCCACCATGCCCAGCTAATGTTTTGTATTTTTAGTAGAGACGGGGTTTCACCCTATTGACCAGGATGGTCTCGATCTCTTGACCTCGTGATCTACCCGCCTCAGCCTCCCAAAGTGCTGGGATTACAGGCTTGAGCCACCGTGCCCGGCATGTTTTGTATTTTTGGTAGAGACAGGGTTTTGCCATGTTGCCCAGGCTGGCTCATTAACTCTTGCTAACACATTTACTGATGATCTAATAGCACAGCACCCCTGCCCCTACTCATCAGCTTCAATCACTCCTACTGCTTTCCCAACCACCTGCCTTCACTCTGTGTATCTCTTTCTCCACCTGATGGCTTCAGCTGAATCTGGCCCTGTGGCCCCTATAGCTGCTCTTTCCTTGTTTTTCATCTTTTGCTCCCACTACTGGTTGCCCCTAACCTCCAATTCAAATTGCTGAGAGATGGTCTGGTCCAGCAAATTGCTGTGGTCTCTGTTGGCATAGCTTTCTCACCAGTTTGCCTCATGGGAAAATGGATAATCTGCACATTGGCTGCCCTAGGGATAGGTGCCTGCCCAGTCAGGTCCAAGTAGGTGTGTCTGTGGTATTCATGGCCATTTATCTCTGGGAGGCAGCCTAGTTGGTTTATTAGCAGGTGGCTAAGGACAGGCAGTTGCCCATTGCTCCTTCTAAGACAAGGTTTCCCAACCTTGGTATTACTGACATTTTGGGCTGAGTAACTCTTTGTTGTGGGGTACTGACCTGTCCATTCTAAACTATTTAGCAGCATCCCTGACCACCATCGAACAGATGCCAGAAGCACACTTTCCCCTTCCAGCAGATTTGTGACAATCAAAAACGTCTCTAGACTTTGCCAAATATTCCCTGGAGGAAAATCACCCTTGGTTGAGAATCACTGTTCTAAGGGTCTGGGAGGTACCAGAATTAGCCCATCCATGTGGGTGTAGTAGGTGGTCAGGACTGTGAATGTGAAGGCCACTGATTATATATCTGCCTCTGTCAGGGCTGGCTCAGGGACTGAGAGAAGCAGCTCTTACTAAGGGCAGGGGTCAGATAGAGCACTGGTTCATAGATGAATGGCTGTGCTCATTCAAAATGAGGAAATCAAGACAGAGTAGTGTGTGTGTGTGTGTGTGTGTGTGTGTGTGTGTGTGTTGCAGCTGCATGGATTTGAGCAAGCGTGTTCGTTGGTTTACTCTTTGTGTATGTATACATTTTTTAGAACATGCAATTCTCAGTGTGGGTGAACATATCTGGGTTGAAGGCATATATATATATGTGTATATCTTAAGGCTGAACTGTAAATAGTCCATGCTGCCCCTCCTGTGTTATCAGAATAGATTAGTGTCATAAATGACATTGGCATTCTGGGAATGTTATACAGGGTAAGAATGGAAAATGGAAAACCATTTCCATATCGATGTTGAAATGGAAAACAACTTTTGCTTCAGTGTGTGTGTGTGTGTGTGTGTGTGTGTTGTTGTTGTATGACCCTGTTTGCCTCTAAGCATATGTAATAGATAATGATCCCAGTGGTCTCCAGTGACAACATTCTTGAGCATCAGAATCCAGGATGGACTAAGCTCAGGGTCCAAGAGACACACAGCCAAGCCTATTCTGAACTTGTCTCTGTTTTCCAGTTTTAGTCTTTTTTTTTTTTTTTTTTTTTTAATTGAGACAGAGGCTCTCTCTGTCACCAGGCTGGAGTGCAGTGGTGCCATCTTGGCTCACTGCAACCTCCACCTCCTGGGTTCAAGTGATTCTCCTGTCTCAGCCTCCTGAGTAGCTGGGACTACAGGTGACTGCCACCACACCTGGCTAATTTTTGTATTTTTAGTAGAGACAGGGTTTCACAATATTGGCCAGGCTGGTCTTGAACTCCTGATGTTGTGATCTGTCTGCCTCAGCCTCCCAAAGTGCTGGGATTACAGATGTGAGCCACTGCGCCCGGCTGGGTGATTTTCTTATCCTTTGAAATTAATACTTTAAAATTTGTGTTCAGTCTGTCTATAGAGGAGAGATTGAGCAGTGCCTGGGCAAAGGCAGTGGACAAAGACTTTGCTGGAATATCAGCCTTTCCTCTGTGGTTCAGGGAATTTTATTTCAGACCTGACTCTTCACACTGTTTAGTACAAGCAGAACCCTGCATCTAACAAGACTCACTCCTGTTGGAAAGCATTTGAGTGAACTTCTATTGTTAGTGAACTTGTCGTTTGGATTGGTTCTCCATCAGTCCTGCCCCCAGCCCCCAAACCAACTGGTATTTCCAAATGCTCTTTCCAATCCCATATAAAACTCTCTGTAGAGTTTCAGTAGATAAAACCTTCTCCATCTTGTTATCTTTCCAGTAATGTTTTGGGGCTTGTTAGAGGTGAGTAACATAGGCAGCTGCCCAGACAAATCATCCTTTGATCTGTCTCTGCAATCTAAGGCCCTAAGGAGCAATACCAGGTGCCACAGTGCAAAAGCATAGAGAGGCATAGGAGTCGGGGGTGTGGAATGGGGAGGAGAAAGCATTATTGAGCATTCTCCAAAAGGCAGGACTTTCAACCATTTAAAAACATATTGTAGGACTACGGTGAATTGAAAACAAGTATTTGCTTTTTCTGCCTCCTGAAACCCCACTAAATTTTAAAAAGGCATATGGAGGCTGGGCGTGGTGGCTTACACCTGTAATGCCAGCACTTTCGGAGGCTGAGGCAGGCAGATCACAAGGTCAAGAGATCGAGACTATTCTGGCCAACATGGTGAAACCTTGTCCTACTAAAAATATAAAACTTAGCTGGGCACGGTGGCGGGTGCCTGTAGTCCCAGCTACTGGGGAGGCTGAGGCAGGAGAATCACTTGAACCCGGGAGGCGGAGGTTGCAGTGAGCCAAGATCGCACTACTGCACTCCAACCTGGCCACAGAGCAAGACTCTGTCTCAAAAAAAAAAAAAAAAAAAAAAAGAAGAAAGAAAAGGCATATGGAGAGGAAAAGCAGGAGGGAAGGAAACAGCAACAAAAGCCTGGAAGTTAGCCAGGCATGGTGGCGAATGCCTGTAATCCCAGCTACTTGGGAGGCTGAGGCAGGAGAATTGCTTGAACCTGGGAAGTGGAGTTTGCAGTGAGCCGAGATTGTGCCACTGCACTGCAGCCTAGTTGATAGAGCAAGGCTCTGTCACAAAAAAAAAAAAAAAAAAAAAAAAAGACTGGAAGCTGGAAAGCTATTACAAAAGTGGGAAATGGGCTGGGCACAATGGCTCATGCCTGCATTCCCAACACTTTGGGAGGCCGAGGCAGACAGATCACTTGAGGCCAGAAGTTCAAGACCAGTCTGGCCAACATGGTGAAACCCCATCTCTATTAAAAATGCAAAAATTAGAAATGATAGATCCAGAGTATGGATTCTTAACCTTTTATGTGTTATGAACCTTTTAGCAATCTGATGACATCCATAGATCCCTGCTCAAGATAATATTTTTAAATGCATAAAATGAAATGCGTAGGATTATAGAGAAAACTATTTATATTGAAATATAATTATCAACATATTTTTAAAAACTAATTTGTGACATGTCTTCTTTATTAATATATTAAACAATAAGATCTAACAGTAGGTCCAATAATTATAAAGTAGGTAAGAACAAAAACAATATTCTGAGGTATCCACAACAGTGTAATTGAATATGAAAGAATCCGTGATTTCTATTGTTGACAAAGCATTGGATACTGCTTTTATTGTAGTTTTAGTTTTTTATTTGTTTTTGCCCACATACATAATTGAATGCAATGCAAAATTTCACTTAAAGAGTAGTGCAGGCCGGGCGGGGTGGCTCAAGCCTGTAATCCCAGCACTTTGGGAGGCCGAGGCAGGTGGATCACGAGGTCAAGAGATCGAGACCATCCTGGTCAACATGGTGAAACCCCATCTCTACTAAAAATACAAAAAATTAGCTGGGCATGGTGGTGCATGCCTGTAATCCCAGCTACTCAGGAGGCTGAGGCAGGAGAATTGCCTGAACCCAGGAGGCGGAGGTTGCCGTGAGCCGAGATCGCGCCATTGCACTCCAGCCTGGGTAACAAGAGCGAAACTCCGTCTCAAAAACAAAAACAAAAAAAGAGTAGTGCAGATAAAGACGATAATTTTGTTCCTATTCAAACTCACAGACTTCCCAAATTCTGTGCATGGATTTCTGGTTAAGAACTTCTAGTTTAGAGGCTTGCTTAAATTCAGATTCAATATTTTTGGGTAAAAGTTCCTCATTCATGTTGCTGTGTATTTCCTTTTGCATCACACAGGAGGCACATAAAGTCTGGCTGTCCCACTTTTGATGATGTTGGGATTGGTAAAGGAGATTTTAAAAAACCCCGGCCAGATCTCTCCTTTCTCCTGCTGTTTTTTGCACCATTGATAATCACTGACTAGGTGGGCTCCCACTCTTTGAATATGGGAAATCTGAGCATTCAGAAAAAAAAAAATGACTGTAATGATTAAGGTACACCAACTGTATTTTTTAAAATCCATGGGTCATTTAGAAACTTTGCTGAATTCTAGGGTACCAACTCATTATGAAACTGGTAAATAAAGAGAGCAAAGCATTTACCCCAGTTTGTCTAAATGAACTATTTTTCAGGGTAACCACATGAGTGTAAATGAACAGTTCTTTATAAAAGAATTCCAGCTAATAAATGCAGAAAGAATGACATAATTAGAGAAATGATTTTTCTTCTTATTTTTTCTTTCTTTTTTTTTTTTTGTGAAACAAGTCTCTTTCTGTCTCCAGGCTGGAGTGCAATGGCGTCATTACGGTGCACTGGGCACACTGCAGCCTTGAACTCCCAGGCTCAAGCGATCCTCCCACCTCAGCCTCTTGAGTGGCTGAGACTACAGGCACATGCCACTATGCCTGGCTAATTTTTGTATTTTGTATTTTATTTTATTTTTTGAGATGGAGTCTTGCTCTGTCGCCCAGGCTGAAGTGCAGTGGCACAATCTCGGCTCATTGCAGACTCCGCCTCCCGGGTTCCAGCGATTCTCCTGCCTCAGCCTCCCAAGTAGCTGGGATTATAGGCGCAAGCCACCATGCCTGCCTAATTTTTGTATTTTCAGTAGAGACAGGGTTTTACCATGTTAGCCAGGCTCGTCTCGAACTCCCGACCTCAGCTGATCCGCCTACCTCGGCCTCCCAAAGTGCTAGGATTATAGGCATGAGCCACTGTGCCTGGCCTAATTTTTGTATTTTTTGTAGAGATGGGGTTTCTCCACGTTGCCCAGGCTGGTCTCAAACTCCTGGGCTCAAGTGATCCCTCCCCACCTCAGCCTCCCAAAGTGTTGGGATTACAGGCATAGGATTAGTCAAACTACCGTGCCCCTCCTGATGTTTCTTTTTAATGCTTAATTTCTCATGTTTGAACAGTGGAAGCCTGCTTGCAGGATCTTTGGACACAAGCCCATTACTCTTTGGTAACTTCTTTGATTTCTGGAACAACAAAATGTCCCAGGCTCAACTTGTACATTTCTGCCCCAGACTTAGACTCAGTAGTTTTCTTTAGAGTCTTGGTTTCTTGTAGAGAAGAATGCTGTTCAGAGATCACTTCCTGGGTACCAAAGGTGCACATTGTTAATGAGCCCAGTAATACCACATCATATCAAAGATGGACAGAAAGCCTAGAGCAGGACATAAATCATGAGTCCATGCTGGTATTTCTAATTCGGTTTTCAGATTACAGATTTTTCCCCTCAACTTCTTTGATTTTGTATTTGTATTTTTCTCTTATATTGAAAATATTGGTTTTGAATGACACATTGTCATAATTATTTGCTTATTCTAATTTATATTCATTACCAAGTAATATTTTTAAATAAATGTTTTAAAAATAGTGTACCAGTGGCCAGGTGCATGGCTTATGCCTGTAATTCCATCATTTTGGGAGGCTGAGGTGGGCGGATCACAAGGGCAGGAGTTTGAGAACAGCCTGACCAACATGGTAAAACCTTGCCTCTACTAAAAATACAAAAATTAGCTGGGTGTGGGCACACGCCTGTAATTCCAGGTACTTAGGAGGCTGATGCAGGAGAATCAGGAGGTGGAGGTTACTGTGAGCTGAGATCATGCCACTGCACTCCAGCCTGGGCGACACAGCGAGACTCTGTCTCAAGAAAAAAAAAATAGTGTATCAGTATTACTTAGTAAAAATATGACTACTAAATTTAATATTTTTGTTATTTATTATTTTTCCCTTAGTGTACATCCCTGAAGTCAAAATATTGTGTCTTTAATGTCACTTGAAATAATCTTTGTGTAGTTATGCTATCTACTTGATATACAGTTTAGTTTGTCTAAATTTGTTTTCAAATTTAGGAACTGCTTTTTAAAACTTAAATACAACTTCTCAATTATGTTAAATGCGTACACGGTTATGAAGCTAAAACCATAAAACAAGGCATATTTAAAGAAGCCCAGCTTCCCTCCTCGTCTCCTCGACGCCTTTCCTTCTTATAAGCATGTATCACATTTTTGGTTTTCTTTCCATTGTTTCTTTCAGAAATTGTAAGCAAAGACATAAACATATCCACTTCTTCTTACTTCAAAGGTAGCATACTATAAACACTGTTCTCCTCTAGATTTTTCTTACTTAGCAATATTTCCTAGCCTTCATCCCACAGTCTTACATAGAGATACTTCTCATTTCTTTTCTTATTTTTTTTTTTGAGATGGAGTTTCGCTCATGTTGCCCAGGCTAGAGTGCAATGGTGCGATCTTGGCTCACTGCAACCTCTGCCTCCCAGGTTCAAGTGATTCTCCTGCCTCAGCTTCCCGAGTAGCTGAGATTACAGGCATGCACCACCACGCCTGGCTAATTTTGTGTTTTTAGTAGAGACGGGGTTTCTCCATGTTGGTTAAGTTGGTCTGGAACTCCTGACTTTAGGTGATCTGCCCGCCTCCGCCTCCCAAAGTGCTGGGATTACAGGTGTGAGCCATCAGGCCCAGCTTATATATTTCTCATTTCTTAGTACAGCTCCATAGTTTCCCACAATGTGGATGTATCATAATTTATTCAGTCAGTTCTTTGTTGATGGATATCTTGTTTGCCTGTGTTGGTAATGAGTAGCTAAGCATCTGAGGAAAATCCATAACAAGGGGAACAAAACGTAGAACAGAAATCAGAAAGAGAATCTTGGAGAACAGAGCCTATGCAGAAGGAAAAAAAAATCCTATTAACATCTGCAAGGAGATGCTAAAAGATACGTAATCATGAAAAGACAACACGGTACTGCAACACAGGAATGCTCATAGAATAAAAAAGAGCTCTCGGAAAAGCTTAAGTGTGATATCAGAAACAAAAAACTCATTAATAAGAAGTGGAATATAAAGTTGAGAAGCTGTCCCAGAGACTAGAGCACAAAAGGCCAAAAAAGATGGAAAATAGGATTTGAAAATTAAGCAACTATATCACAGAGATCAGTCCTGGAAGTTCAATATCTGAATAATAGGATTTAAAAAAAAAAGAAAGAAAGAAAATGGAAAAGCAATCATCAATAAAATAATTCAAGATATTTTCGAAGACTGAAGAGCTTGAGTGTTGAGACTGAAAGAACCCACTCGGTACCCAGTGAAATCAATGAATAGGCCCACGTCAAAGCAGATCATTGTGTAATTTCAAAACACTACGGAGGAAAAGATTCTTCATGCTTCCAGAGATTAAGAAGAGGTCCTATAAAAAGATTTGTGATTGACAATTGAACCCAGGAGGCAGAGGTTGTAGTGAACCAAGATCACATACCATTGCATTCCAGCCTGGGTGACAAAGCAAGACTTGGTCTCAAAAAAAAAAAAAAAAATTGGTGATTGAATGTTTTCAGAATTCTCAACAGCAGTACTGGAAGCTAGAAGTCACTGAAATAATAGCTTCAGAATTCTGAAGGAAATGATTTCTATTTTTTTCCCCTCTGTTGTCAAGCCTGGCGTGCAGTGGCATGATCTTGGCTCACTGCAACCGCTGCCTTCTCAGATTCATCCTCTCCTCGGCAATGGGCGGATCGCCTGAGGTCAGGAGTTCAAGGTGTGAGCCACTACACCAAGTAGAAAATGATTTCTAGCTGATAATTTTATACCCAGCCAAGATATATCAAGGATAAAGGTTTTCAGATAAGCACAGTCTCAAAAATTTTACCTGATGATGCATAAAACTGAGGGGAAAAAAGTCCTAACAACAAGAAGTAGCAATACAAATGTTATTTAGAGACGTGAGCATAGGCATCAAAATAATCAGCTAAAAGATGTGAAAGTGGTTGTTTCTAGGGAAAGAGTCAGGTGGAAGGGAAAAAGGGGACTGCTCCTTTTTTTTTTTTTTTTTTTTGAGACGGAGTTTCATTCATGTTACCCAGGCTGGAGTGCAATGGCGCGATCTTGGCTCACCGCAATCTCCGCCTCCTGGGTTCAGGCAATTCTGCTGCCCCAGCCTCCTGAGTCGCTGGGATTACAGGCATGTGCTACCATGCCCAGCTAATTTTTTGTATTTTTAGTAGAGACGGGGTTTCACCATGTTGACCAGGATGGTCTCGATCTCTTGACCTTGTGATCCACCCGCCTCGGCCTCCCAAAGTGCTGGGATTACAGCCTTGAGCCACCGCGCCCGGCCCTTTTTTTTTTTTTAAATTGAGATGGAGTCTTGCTCTCATTTTAATTGAGAGGGAGTTTTGCTCTGTTGCCCAGGCTGTAGTGCAGTGGCACGAGCTTGGCTTACTGCAACGTCCACCTCCCAGCTTCAAGTGATTCTCCCGCCTCAGCCTCCGTAGTAGCTGGGATTACAGGCATGTGCCACCACACCTAGCTAATTTTTGTATTTTTAGTAGAGATAGGGTTTCACCATGTTGGTCAGGCTGGTCTTTAACTCTTGACTAGGTGATCTGCCTACCTGGGCCTCCCAAAGTGCTGGGACTACAGGCATGAGTCACTGCACCCTGCTGGGGCCTGCTCTTTTAACTGTGAATGTATAACTAATAAAAATCTAAAAATAGAAGACAGAGAATAAATAATTTTAAAAAGAAAGGTGACATTGATGTGACTTTCGAGGACTACGGTGAGGATATCAAAAGATATACAACAAGATTCTGAGATAGGAAAACTTGTGAAAGAGTGGTCAAAGGGCAGAAGGACCTTTTTTTGTTTTTTTTTAAATCCTCCTCTCCTTCACTAATTTATTGACTTGCTTTTTTTGATGTAAGAACCTGGTTAGGCTTTCTGGAAGTAGACTCCTTGCAGTTGGCAACAACAACAAAACAAAACAAACCCCAAAACAAGAAGGAAAAAAAAAAACCCAAACCAAAAGTATCTCCAAAACCAACCCTCCCCCACAGCCAAAAAACCCAAACCCAAAACCAAACCAAACCAAACCAAAACCCAAACTGAACAAAACCAAAAACCACAAACAGAAAGCTGTATGCCAGAGGAGGCGGTATGGGATTTCCTAAATATAGAATTGGAGGATGCTGGGAAAAGCATTGGAGGAAGGATATGGAAAATCTCCTAAAACTGAAAGGACCAGTGATGTCTGGGAAATAGCAAGTAGCCCAACTATTGGGAGGCTAGCAGTGATTCTCCAACTTTGCACACATTATCGTCTTTCACAAATCCTGATGCGACCGGGTGTGGTGGCTCACACCTGTAATCCCAGCACTTGGGGAGGCCGAGGCAGGTGGATCACATGAGGTCAGGAGTTTGAGACCAACCTGTCCAACATGGTGAAACCTCGTCTCTACTAAAAGCATAAAAAATTTAGCTGGACGTGGTGGTGGGTACCTGTAATCCCTGCTACTCTGGAGGCTGAGGCAGGAGAATCGCCTGGGTGACAGAGCCAGACTCTGTCTCAAAAAAAAAAAAAAAAATCTTGATGCCTATGACGTACCCATACAGATTAGACAATTTGGGAGTGGGAACCCAACATTGATGTATGTGTATGTGTGTGTGTGCATACGCGTGTGTTTTAAGCTCCCCAGATGATTCTATTGTGTAACTAAGGTTGGGAAACACTTTAGTATAGAGTTTGCATGAGGAAGCTAAGATTGGAAATGTGGGGTAAGACTGTGAAGAAGAATCTCAAATGCCCAGCTACTTAACCTGATCTCTGGGAGACAATGGAGTGCCACTCGTGGCTTTTGAGCTGCAAGTGATTTATTGTGATGTTTGGGGAAGATCAATGCACAGAAGAAATCTCTGCGATTCTAGAAGCAAGGAGACCACTAGCTAGACTGAGACTAGTTCACGGCTCAGAATGACCAGTGCAGAGACCTGTGGACTGTGCCTTAGGTGTGTCCACGTGTCACCAAAGCCTCTCTGCTTCACTCAAATGTGTGGTTCCCCTCGCAAAAGCTCTGGGTGGTGTGTCCTTCCCGCCACCAAGCAGCCTGGTGCGGTGGCCCCCCAGAAAAAACGGGCGTGACACCCGGATGCAATGTAGGCCGAAGCCTTGCCCCGGGGAGGGCGGCGCGCTTGGCTCTCTGATTGGGTGGATTCTCTGGAGTGTAGGAAAGTAATCCCAGCCCCAGAGACGCCAGAGGAACAGCAGCGGTGGGGGCGATGGACGTGCAGCTCCCTGGGCCAAGAACCGCGGGGGAGGTGGCAGCCTGAGTGGTCCTCTCCGACCCCCAACTCTGCCAGTCATCTCTGCCCTTCCAGGAGGTGGAAGGACGAGGCAAGACCCTCACTCATTTGGTTGCCTGCCCGTCCAGGCCTGCGCGCGCTTACTCGCCACCGACACGACGGTGAGCGTCGAGCAGCCCGCGGCCTCGCTGCCCCCTCCAGTCCCGGACCCGCAGCCCCCCGAGAGTGGAGGGGCGAGTGCACAGTGAGTACTCAATATTCGCCCGACTCTTGAACCCCTCCTTCGTGGGAGCTAGGGGGCTGGCTCTCCATACTTCCTTTGTTGGAGGGAGGAACGAGGGAAGGAGAAAGGCTCGCCGAGGACGCTGGCCGATTACTTTCTTTACTTCCCTGCCCACAGCCGTGGCCCCCCGAGGAAGGCCCAATTCTCGGTTGCCCGAGGAGTGTCGGAGGTGGGTGTGTGCGCAGCCCCTGATAGTGAAGGGCTCGAAGCACTCGTTTTTCAAAGGCGGCCGAGAGCCACCCCATTGGAGCCCTCGCTTGCAAGATGGGAGACACCGAAACGCCCCTTCTGAGCGCGATGACAAACACCCCCTCCCACTCAGCAGCGACGTGCACGTGACAGTTTTGGGCTCTCGCAACTACGTGGAAACTTGGAATACGTCTGCGGCTGCACCGCGCCCGGGCGCCGGGGTCCCCGCCCCCGCCCCTCTGGTCGCCGCGGGTTAGCCGAGCCGCAGGGAGCCGGGGGTCCCCCGAGCGCCGCCGCCGCCTCGCGCCGCCCCTGCCCCGGGCTCCGGGAGCTTTCGCGCTTCCGCATTGCCCGCCGTGCCCTGCCTACAGGAAAGCGCTTCCCGCGGCGGCAGCGGTCTGGGTGCGGACCCCCCGGCCGCAGCCATGTGGGACCCGCGCGCAGCTAGGTGCGTAGCGGCGCGGGAAGCGCGGAGGCACCTCCGGCCTTCCGGGCCAACCACCCTTCCCGGCGGGGGGCGGCCGCGCGCAGGGACTGGCGACCCTGTGGTAGCGGCCGCACGGCCAGCCGGCCCATCCCCGTGGGGCCCACATCCATCTCGGTGCAGAGCCGAGCCGGTCGCGCGGGGTCGGGCGCGGGGAACGGTTCCGGCTTTTCGGATCCGGAGGGACCAGGGCACGCGCTGTGACCGGACTGCGGCGGCGCGCGGCCTGCCTACCTCCCACCCCGGCCTCGAACCCGCTGCTCGCGGGCCCAGCGCCAAGTCCTCGGGGGGTTCCGGGGGCTGCCGGCACGTTCCTGACCAGCGAACGCGCCCCCGGGGCACGCACTCGGGTTGGGCGGGCGCCCGGGAACGGAGCACAGCGGTGCCCGGGAACGATGCCAGGCGGGAAGGGCGGAATTTGCAGGGAACTTGGAGCGCGCTGGCCTCTTCCTGGCGGTAGGAGGCCTTCTTCCCTGCCCGCCGAATTGTGGGCTGCTGGACTGGCTCAAATTGGGCAGCACGGTCCACCAGCCTCAGCTCACCGAGTTTAGGGACAAGGTGGTACCAGGGACCCGAGGCTGGGAGGCCGAGTCTTTAGAAGCCCTTGTTTCTGCCTCGGGCCGTTTCCGAACCGGAGCTCGGAGTCTGTTGCCTGGGAGGCGCGCTGCGCTTCCCCCTAGCTCCCTGTCTCCGTCCCACGGGGAGCCCTGTGCACTTGCAGCCCGGCTGAGATAGAGCCCATCTTTGTCGTGCAGCGCGGGCCACCTCTTCTCCCTGATGGGGGTGTTTCTGGGCGGTTGAAAGCTTTGGTGCTTTCCAGGGAAATTTTTATGGAACTGTGCAATTTGGAAAATCAAATAAAAAAAAAATTAAGAAGCAGAAGGAGAATGGGGCTCGGAGGTCTCTAGTCCCCCGACCTGCTCCAGCCCAGTTGCTGCTGGTTCAGTTAGTCCTTATGCAGGAAGGAAGAGCTGGGAGCAAAGGCCTTGTGTTCCCAGCATGGGTCTGCTCTCATGCTGCCTCGTGCTGAGCGTTTTGGGTGCCAGGATCCTTTTTGATACAAGGCTGTTACCCGGATGGCATCCTGTTTGGTCCTTTACAGAAAAAAAAAGTACTACCTTCTGTGTGTTGGGGGCGGGGGCGGTGGTCAGGAGTTTGTTTCAACTGTTTTCCCGGCAGGTCTGTTTTGTAGAATTGCAGGATGGGTGCTTGAGTTCCTGTGCTCTTTGTTGGCTTTTGCATCCTCTGCGGGGAGTGGGGGCGGAGGTGGGGTAGGTGTGTGTGGCATCCCAGAGTCCCATTGCCACTGGCCTATGTATGGATTTCTGTCTTCTTTCGACCAAGACCCACACCCACCTATCTATGTGTGTATAACGTATATATACATAATATGTGCGTAACATTTTATACATACACACACAAGTGCAAAATTGTAGCAAGAGCTTCATGGTATAGTTATTCTTTCTACGGGGTGAGGCACAATGACATTTTCCATTCTTTCTGCCTCCGCCCAGAGATTCTCGCTCTGTCACCCACGCTGGAGCGCCACTGCAGCCTCCCCCTCCTGGGTTCAAGGGATTCTCCTGCCGCAGCCTCCTGAGTAGCTGGGATTACAACGGGGCGCCACCACCTGGCTAATTTTTGTATCTTTAGTGGAGACGTGATTTCGCCATGTTGGCCAGCCTGGTCTGGAAGTCCTGACCCGCCTGCCTTGGCCTCCCAGAGTGCTGGGATTACAGACGGGGAGTCAGGGGGCCTGGCCCATTCTGTTGTTGTTGTTTTTTTTTGAAAAGCAGGTCATAAATTTTTAACCTCACTTTATGACTGACTGACCAGCTTTATGGGGCAACGGCAGGTTCTGTTTGGGCTACTCTCAAAGAGAATGAGGAGACTGTCAGTATTTCACTGGGGAATTAACTTTGGAAGTGGGGACTTGGTGTAGGAGAGATGAAGGAGACTGAAATCCATATTTGAGTAATTAGAATATTGTAGGACATGGCTACGTGGTTCAGGCCAGTAGCATCTACAAAGACAGATGCTTTTGGTTAGCTTGTTTCTGTCTACGCGTCCACACAGAGCTGGCTTCTGCATGTATCCGGGTCGGGCCTTGTGTGAATGAATGCTAGGGAGGTAGGGGCATAATGGCTCCTGTTCTTTGTTTTTGTTTGTGTGCTTTTTTTGGAGGAAGAAGAAAGGAAGATGCTGCCACACTACTGCAAACATGGATTCATAGTTTTCTAAATCGATTCTTTGGGTCTTGTCTCAGAATTTTACAGCTGCAATCAACAGCTGGACCAGATCATTTTATAGATGAAGAAATTGAGGCCCAGAACGGCCATCGCTTGTTAGTCATTACCAAGAAGTTAGTGTTAGATCTGGGATTAGACACCTTATCTCTTGACTTCCCAGCCCATGGCTCTCAGGAACCAAATAGAGACTGCCCTTGTGGAATCATTAAACTTACCTTTGCTGGTTGGTTCTGTTTTCCTGAAGTTACTACCAAAGACCCATTTCTATGGTATGTGCCTCGTTATTTCATCTTTGCTTCTGGGGATGAAGATTATTTTAGCAGCCATAATAGAGCCTGTAGCCCCGGTTTAGGGGCGGTAAAGTGATCTGAAGAGGAGGGTTTTAAGAACTGAAGTGGAGATTGGGTGTGGGCCTCTCTGGCCAGTATCAAGTGTGTGGTGTTCGTTTTTCTGACCTTGAGGAATGAACCCTCCTCTGCCTTTCCAGATGGGGAGGTGGAGCTGACACATCAGTGCCTTGCCCTCAGAGTGACTGCGGGCTCATTGCTTTTAAAACAAATTTCCTTGGAGTGCAGCCTGAGGTTCCCAAGGCCAAAAGCACCCTTGTGAGAAATCTTTACAAGAAAGAAAGATTTAGGGCAGCAAAGATGACACTGTAACAGTTACAGCAAAGATTGATAGTGGGGCCCCCCGTTACAGTGATGGGGAGAATGGTTAAGTTAAACTTTAAAAAAGAAAGTATTGAACCAGATAAACAAGCAACTTTGGAACACAAAAATGTCACAGTGCCCAGCCAAGAGTGGTTACTTCTTTGGTCACTCCTTTGGTTAGCAAGGTTCATTCTGCCTGAGCAGACATTTTTCTTGGTCTAAAATTGCATAAGTATTGCCTTGTTTGTTTTTGTTGAAAATCTGGAAGCGTGAATGACCTTTGCCTAAGATACCCTGGCCTCGGTTTACATGAATCAATTCCATCTTTTGCTTAGATGTTGAACCTCAGTGTCAGTGTCTGCCCTGCGCTCACCATGGCATGCTTGCCTGAGCTCCCATGAGCCTGGTGGGCTGGTGGGATTCCTTGCGTGTTTTTTGGAGCCAAGCCGACTCTGGGTTTAGCTATATCTGCCTTTGAAGTTCCAGCAACATTTAGATTGGGATGTTTTTTATTTTTTAAGCACTGAGCCCTCGTAGCACTTGGAAAAAGGGCAGTATTCCCAGTCCTAAAAATCAGTGATGATGTTTTGGAGGAAACCAGGCCAGTAGTGGACAACACAGAAAATACAGAGAATTATAGCGCTATATTCGGTGATCTTGATTCACTGGGACAAGAATGCTCAGACAGCAGCCTTGACCTGGGATGGCTCATCCTTCATGTTCAGCTGTGGCCACCAGGGCAACCTTTTTTTGCTCACCCTTAGACTAGTTTAACCTCTGCCCATGAAGGTCCACTCTACCTGGAGGCTCAATCATTGATAACTTCTAGGTACTCATTGGTCCGAACTCATTGGCCAGGTATTAAGGCCATCGATAATCTGGCCCCCAGAAGGTTTCTCTGACATGCTCTTTCTTCTTACCGCTTCTCACCTCTTTTTACTTTTTGTTTTTCAAGTCAATTCTGCTCCTCAGATATATCCAAGGGTCTGTATTGGGCTATGGAGGATGTAAATATTAAGACATAGGCTCTGCTAATGGTGGTAGAACAGACTTGATGTCACGTAAACCTGTGGGAAAGGATTAGTGGAGGTGCAGGCAAGCACTCTAAGAGACTTCCCAGCTCCTGAATCCTTCCCAGGAAGAAGTATGGGAGGTCAGTTTTGAGCTGCACCTAAACAGGTGAAGAGCACTTCTAACAGGCAGATTAGGGATGCCAGGAGGGAGAGAGGGACATTCAGGTAAAAGGAGCAGCTTCTTATTAAGAATAATGATGGGTTAGGCACAGTGGCTCATGCCTGTAACCGCAGCACTTTGGGAGGCCGAGGCCGGTGGGTCACCTGAGGTCTATAGTTCGAGACCAGCCTGGCCAACATGGTGAAACCTCGTCTCCACTAAAAAATACAAAAATTTGGGCCGGGCGCGGTGGCTCAAACCTGTAATCCCAGCACTTTGGGAGGCCGAGGCGGGTGGATCACGAGGTCAAGAGATCAAGACCATCCTGGTCAACATGGTGAAACCCCGTCTCTACTAAAAATACAAAAAATTAGCTGGGCATGGTGGCGCATGCCTGTAGTCCCAGCTGCTCAGGAGGCTGAGGCAGGAGAATTGCCTGAACCCAGGAGGCGGAGGTTGCGGTGAGCCGAGATCGTGCCATTGCACTCCAGCCTGGGTAACAAGAGCGAAACTCCGTCTCAAAAAAAAAAAAAAAAAAAAAAAAAAAAAAATTTGCCAGTCATGCTGGCGCACATCTGTAGTCCCAGCTACTCAGGAGATGGAGGCAAGACAATCGCTTGAACCTGGGAGGTGGAGGTTGCGTTGGGCCAAGATCACACCACTGCACTCCAACCTGGGCTACAGAGCGAGACTCCATCTCAAAAAAAAAAAAAAAAAACCAAAAAGTTGAGCAAAGGGGCTTAGACCGTAAACATCAACATAATAGTAATAGTAATGATGATAACAGTTCAGCCCGGTGCCAGGCTCTATGTTGGATGTGTTTCATATATTATCGTATTTAATTCCCACATAAATATTTTGAACGATTCCCATTTTACAGATGCACCTGCACTAGAATGTGAGCTTCTGGGGCACTCTGCATAATCATCGGGTGCCTAAATGAAGGACATATGGCAGTTACGGGGCAGCCTGGGCCTAGCACAGATACGTGAATCAAAAATTTTTTTTTTTTTTTTTTTTTTTTGGAGACAGAGTTTCGCTCTTGTTACCCAGGCTGGAGTGCAATGGCGCGATCTCGGCTCACCGCAACCTCCGCCTCCTGGGTTCAGGCAATTCTCCTGCCTCAGCCTCCTGAGCAGCTGGGACTACAGGCACGCGCCACCATGCCCAGCTAATTTTTTGTATTTTTAGTAGAGATGGGGTTTCACCATGTTGACCAGGATGGTCTCGATCTCTTGACCTCGTGATCCACCTGCCTCGGCCTCCCAAAGTGCTGGGATTACAGGCGTGGGCCACCGCGCCCGGCGTGAATCAAGATTTATGCGTAACCTGTGGCTAGCTGATGCTTCACTAAATCATTTGTCTTGAGACAGTGTGGAATGCTGACTTCTTGGTGATTCTTTGGGCTGGGTTTTGCGGGAATTTGATTTTAATTTTAAAGGCCTTTTTTCTGATTTTCCCAATAACCTTCACTCTTTGTGCACCTCTTCTCTCATATGTGTTGTTAACACAGATTTTTATATCAGACTTAGGTTTGTTTCTTGCTTGGAGAAGTCCGTTCATTTTGTGTAAATCTATTTCCTGACCTGTAAAATTGGGATATTTGTACCTCCTGGCATTCTTAGGGACATTCAATGAGAAGATGCTTGGGATGGGTTTAGGACAGGGCTGGGCACATAGTAACTGCTGAATACATTTTATTTGTTATCATGCAGCTGCCTTGAACCATTCGGCACACTAAGGAGAAGTCATGTGTCTACGACGAGCTGCACAAAGGGAGGGATGCCTTAGGGTCTACTCTTTGGAGGTTGAATGACTGAGATGCCACTTCAGTTGAAACTGATCTGTCTTTGCTATTTATTTATTTATTTATATATTTTTTGAGACAGAATCTAGCTCTGTCATCCAGGCTGGACTGCAGTGGCACAATCTCGGCTCACTGCCACCTCCGCCTCCCGGGCTCAAGTCATTCTCCTGCCTCAGCCTCCAGAGCAGCTGGGATTACAGGTGCGTGCCACCATGCCTGCCTAATTTTTTTTAATTTTTAGTAGAGAAAGGATTTTGTCATGTTGGCCAGGCTGATCTCGAACTTCTGACCTTAGCCTCCCAAAGTGCTGGGATTATAGGTGTGAGCTGCCACGCCTGGCCTGTCTGCCCTTTAGTAGTATTTCTTGAGCATTTTCCAGCTTGGTTTTAGAGAGTTGCAACCATCATCTGTCTTTCAAGGCCCATCTCATCTGCACACTGTCCATTACTCAAATGTAGGGTGAGGCTCTCAGCTCATCCTTCCTCTTCATTAGTTTTTTTTTTTTTTTTTTTTATTAGTTTTTTTTTGAGTTAAAACATTTCTCCTTTTGTGAAATTATTGGGGCATTAGATGGTACTTTTATTTTATTTATTTATTTATTTATTTATTTTTTAAGATGGGGTTCCACCATGTTGGTCAGGCTGGTCTTGAACTCCTGACCTCAGGTGATCCACCCGCCTTGGCCTCCAAAGTGCTTGGATTACAGGTGTGAGCCACCACGCCCGGCCTAGATGGTACTTTTAAAAAAAGTTCTTTTTTTGTCAAAATGAAGTGTTGGCAACCCTATCTTAGATTCTCTTCAATTTCTTTTTTTTTCTTTTTTTGAGACAGGGTCTCACTCTGTCACCCAAGCTGGGATGCCATGGTGTGATCACAGCTCACTGCAGCCTTGACCTCTTCTGTTTGAAATGATCCTCTCACTGGGCGCGGTGGCTCACGCCTGTAATCCCAGCACTTTGGGAGGCCGAGGCGGGTGGATCACGAGGTCAAGAGATCGAGACCATCCTGGTCAACATGGTGAAACCCCGTCTCTACTAAAACTACAAAAAATTAGCTGGGCATGGTGGCGCGTGCCTGTAATCCCAGCTACTCAGGAGGCTGAGGCAGGAGAATTGCCTGAACCCAGGAGGCGGAGGTTGCGGTGAGCCGAGATCGAGCCATTGCAATCCAGCCTGGGTAACAAGAGCGAAACTCCATCTCATAAAAAAAAAAAAAAAAAAAAAAAAGAAATGATCCTCTCACCTCAGTCTTCTGAATAGCTAGGACCCAGGCATGCACCACTATGCCTGGCTAATTTTTAATTTTTTTGTAGAGATGTCGTCTCACTATGTTGGCCAGGCTGGTATTGAACTCCTGGGCTCAAGCCATCCTCCCACCTCAGCCTCCCAAAGTGCTGGGATTACAGGCATGAGCCACCACGCCTATCCCATTTGCTTTTTTGTGTGTGCAAACTACTGTTCTCCAGTTCCAAAAAGATAGGAACTGCTGATCCTCCAGGATTGTTGTTTGCTTTTAGTATTTCCGAATCTCCAGGACTAGAATTGCTCGCAGGGATATGTAGCCTTGTTTGCTGACCATTAGATTCTGGATAGGTGTTTATTTGTAAACAGCTTTTTCCATTGTTTTCCCCAAGTAGCTAACAGCTTTGGTGATTTTATTTTAATGGGACTTACCTGGTTGTTTCTGGTTTGAACTTAGTGTGGCTGGCTTTTGTTAAAGGTTTGTATCTTTCTCCAAGGAACAGCTGACTGTTCAATATTTCTTGGCTTTACAGGAAATGGGCAGAAATCCAATACCACCAGTGAAATAATCTAGTCTGAACTAAATCCACCAAATTTTTATTCCTTTCCTAGTCCCCCTAGCTTAATCATCTGCCTTGATAAATAAGAAGTGGACAGGATCATTTATTCATGTAACAAATGCTGAGCCCTTGGGTTGCAGAAATAATAATACTTAAGACTGAGTTTTTGCCTTAAGAATTCAGGCTGCTAGGGAAAGCAGTAAAACAAATTAGTGTCTGGCACAGAGCTGTCGAGACTAGCACAGTGCCCAAAACATAGAGGCAGAGTGGGAAGTATATGTCAAAAGAAGAGTAAATCATAATTCAGGGTATTAAGTGGTATAAAAGTTACACACAGAGCCTTATAGAGGTGCGTTAAGAGCAGCAGCAGTGACTGTGGCCCCTTACCCTCCCAGGGTGGGCATGCAGGGAACAATGACGTTTTCAGGGGCTTAGAGTGGAGGGAGGGAGAAGGGTTCGGAGCATCTGAAAGTCCCTCGGGGAAGAGCCAATGTTCAGGGAAATTGTGCTTGGGAGGCAGATGGGGTGGGGGAACCGGGGTGATCTTGGAGTCTTTTTTAACCTGGACACATAGCACATGATCTGATGGTCTTGGGGACTGTCTTACTGGTGAAGAGGTGAAGCTGGAGCTGGGTGAGGCTGGGCCAGGGAGAGCAGTGAAAAGGCCAATATTGTATTATCCAGCCTGGCAAGGAAGATACCTCTGGAGGGTGTGTGTGAACCCAACTCAGAGTTGGCTATGCTCGGGCCTGCATGCCTCCTAAGGGAGGCAGGCTGGGAATGAGCTTGAGAATAGGCGACTGTGTGTCTTTGGCTTGTGGTTTCCCAGTTAGGACACTCTGGATGCTTGTGCTTAAATGCACAAGTTGATTTTTGGCCCAAGTCTTTGTTGTCATGTAAACTGGGAATGGCACCTAGGATTCATCTGGGGTGTGAACATGTGGCCATCTGGAATGAATGCTGCACAAAGGGTTCTGAGGCCTTGTCAGGTGCTGCAGGGAGGAAACCGTGACCAGAGATACCCAGAGTGGGGTGAGGGTAGGACACGCCTGGAATTGTAGACCCCTGTCTTATGTGAAGTTGCAGAGAAGATGAAACAGGCAGGTCACTCTTCCTTTTTTTTTTTTGAGATGGAGTCTCTCTCTTGTTGCCCAGGCCAGACTGCATTGGCATGATCTCAGCTCACCGCAACCTCTGCCTCCCAGGTTCAAGTGATTCTCCCAAGTAGCTAGGATTACAGGCATGCGCCACCTCACCTGGCTAATTTTGTATTTTTAGTGGAGGCAGGGTTTCTCCATGTTGGTCATACTGGTCTCGAACTCCCAGCCTCAGGTGATCTGCCCACCTTAGCCTCCCAGTGCTGGGATTACAGGCGTGAGCCACTGTGTCCGGCCTGCTTCCTTCTTTTTTAATGGATGAGAGAAAAAAACAACTCTGACTATTTAGACAGAAGGAGGGAAGTTCTGGAAGGGTGCTTAGTAACCAAGGAAGGGGTAGGGAACAGCTGGGCCTCAGGGCAATGGAATGTGGAATTTGGGGGCTGTGAGAGAGCCCCGCTTTCTGCCTTTCTTCTCTCTGGGCACAGGCATTGTATTCTTTTACCCCCAGAAGTTGGCTTCTTTTCGGGGTAGGAAGTAAGGCTGCAACCTTCTGAAGCCTCCCGTTTCAGCTTCCAACACAAGGGGACTCTTCCCAAAGTTCTAGTTCAAAAATTCCCAGGAAAGGGCCTTGTCCTGACAGGTCAGACCCGGGGAGCACACTCAAGGCCCAGGCCTGCCTCTCTGTTCCTTGACTGTCCCCTGGAAGGCCTTTGCAGTGAGCCGAGCAGCCATCTAGAGCATGCTGACCATGGTGACACTGCCCTCCAGCTGAAAAGAGTTTTGTAGGGATCCTGAGCAAGTGCCCTGTTTCCTAAAGGAACAATCACAGTAGAGGACTTGGGGCCATTTCCAGACATCACAGTGCTGCTGTCTCCCCTCTCGTCCTCACAGCCTCTCTTAGCCTGGGAAGTAGGGCAAGGCCTTGAGTCCCACCTACTTTCTCAGTTGTAGCTGCTTAATTGATTAGTAATTTCTGGGAACTCCTTTGAGAAAGAGGAAAATGCTAAGGCTCTGTTTTTACCAAATATTTTTTCCTTACTGGGTAAACGAAGCAAAGGTTCTGTAAATGTTGCAGGGATTACATTCAAATAACATGCAGGGATCACCATGGCCCATGTGCCATTAACCTGAACTGTTATGAACCAGGGGCAAACCCTGGGATCTCAGCCTGTGTTTCCTGCCTACCCAGAAATGGCAGGTGACAGGTGGTGTGGACCAGGGTGCTGGGGTGGATGCCAGGAGGTAATCCTGAATTTCCCTTCTGGTGCTCAGGCCCCCTAATCTCTGGGCTTTTGAGTTTTTTGCTCTAGAAATTGTCATCTAACCATCTCACTTTATTAAATTTTTTCTATTTATGTGATTCTGTGAATATATTCAGAATGGTGTATTAGTTTCTTAGGGCTGCAATAACAAATTACCACAAATCAGATGACCTAAAACAACAGAAAAATGTACTCTGTCATAGTTCATTAGCATTCTCCCCGTTCCCAGATCTACTCCCCAAAGATCACTGCTCTTATTAGTTTAAGTCAGAAATCTCTGTAGATCAAGTGTACATACACACATGTATCCTTAAGCTCTTCAACTTGTTTTCTGCATTGCTCTCCAGTTTGCTTTATTCACTTTAATTGAATATTTTGACACTCTGATAACTCTAACACATAGGTGTTCGTTTATTTGAGATGGAGTTTCACTCTGTTGCCCAGGCTGGAGTGCAGATCTTGGTTCACTGCAACCTCCACCTCCTGGGTTCAAGCAATTCTCCTGCCTCAGCCTCCCAAGTAGCTGGGATGAAAGGCATGGGCCACCACACCTGGCTAGTTTATGCATTTTTAGTAGAGGGGTGTTTCACCACGTTGGCCAGGCTGGTCTCAAACTCCTGGCCCCAAACTCCTGGTCTCAAGTGATCCATCCACCTTGGCCACCCAAAGTGCTGGGATTACAGACGTGAGCCACTGCACTCAGCTGTGCATTTAACATTTCTTTTTATTTTTAAATTTTTAAAATTTTACTTTAAGTTCTGGGGTACATGTGCAGATCTTGCAGGATTGTTACATATGTATGCACATACCACGGTGGTTTGCTGCCTCCATCCCCCTGTCACCTACATTAGGTATTTCTCCTAATGTTATCCCTCCCCAATCTTCCCACCCCCTGCTATCCCTCCCCTAGCTCCCCCACCCCCCAACAGACCCCAGTGTGCGATGTTCCCTTCCCTGGGCCCATGTGTTCTCATTGTTCAACACCCACTTGTGAATGAGAACATGTGGTGTTTGGTTTTCTGTTCTTATGTCAGTTTGCTGAGAATGATCGTTTCCAAATTCATCCATGTCCCTGCAAAGGACACAAACTCATCCTTTTTTAGGCCTGCATAGTATTCCATGGTGTATATGTGCCACATTTTCTTTATTCAGTCTATCATTGATGAGTATTTGGGTTGGCTCCAAGTCTTTGCTATAGCAAACAGTGCTGCAATGAACATACGTGTACATGAGTCTTTATAATAGAATGATTTATAATCCTTTGGGTATACGCCCAGTAATGGGATTGCTGGGTCAAATGGTATTTCTATTTCTAGATCCTTGAGTAGTCACCACACTGTCTTCCACAATGGTTGAACTAATTTACACTCCCCCTAACAGTGTAAAAGTGTTCCTATTTCTCCACATCCTCTCCAGCATCTGTTGTCTCCAGATTTTTTAATGATTGCCATTCTAACTGGAGTGAGATGGTATCTCAATGTGGTTTTGATTTGCATTTCTCTAATGACCAGTGATGATGAGCATTTTTTTGTATGTTTGTTGGCATCATGTATGTCTTCTTTTGAAAAGTGTCTGTTCATATCCTTTGCCCATTTTTTGATGGAGTTGTTTGCTTTTTTCTTGTATATTTGTTTTAGTTCTTTGTAGATTCTGAATATTAGCCCTTTGTCAGATGGGTAGCTTGCAAAAATTTTTTCCTATTCTGTTGGTTGCTGATTCACGCTAATGATTGTTTCTTTTGCCATGCAGAAGCTCTTAAGTTTAATTATCTCCCATCTGTCTATTTTGGCTTTTGTTGCCATTGTTTTTTGTGTTTTAGTCATGAAGTCCTTGCCTATGCCTATGTGCTGAATGGTATTGCCTAGGTTTTCTTCTAGGGCTTTTAGGGTGTTAGGTCTTATGTTTAAATCTTTAATCCATCTGGAGTTAATTTTTGTGTAAGGTGTAAGGAAGGGGTCCAGTTTCAGCTTCTGCACATGGCTAGCCAGTTTCCCCAACACCATTTATTAAACAGGGAATCCTTTCCTCATTGCTTGTTTTTGTCAGGTTTGTCAAAGATCAGATGGTTGTAGGTGTGTGGAGTTACTTCCGAGGCCTCTGTTCTGTTCCATTGGTCCATATCTCTGTTTTGGTACAAGTACCATGCTATTTTGATTTCTGTAGCCTCGTAGTATAGTTTGAAGTCAGGTAGCCTGATGCCTCCAGCTTTGTTCTTTTCGCGTAGGATTGTCTTGGCTATATGGGCTCTTTTTTGGTTTCATATGAAGTTTAAGGTGTTTTTTTTTCCAGTTCTGTGAAGAAGGTCAATGGTAGCTTGATGGGGATAGCATTGAATCTACAAATTACTTTGGGCAGTATGGCCATTTTCACGATATTGATTCTTCCTAACCATGAACATGGAGTGTTTTTCCATCTGTTTGTGTCCTCTCTTATTTCCCTGAGCAGTGGTTTGTAGTTCTCCTTGAAGAGGTCCTTCACGTCCTTTTTTAGCCTCTCGTATTCCTAGATATTTTATTCCTCTTTGTAGCAATTGTGAATGGGAGTTTGCTCGTGATTTGGCTCTCTCTTTGTCTGTTATTGGTGTATAGGAATGCTTGTGATTTCTGCACATTGATTTTGTATCCTGAGACTTTGCTGAAGCTGCTTATTATCTTAAATCTCCTTAAGATGATAAGCATTGAACATTTCTATAGACAGATGTTGTATTGCTTTATCCTGCCATGGCAGTATGTGAATGAATCTCTACCCATAGCCATGTTGATTTATTTTCAGTGCCTTTTGACATACAGGAATTTGTAATTTTCATGGATTCATGTTTGTTACTTTCTTTATGATTTCTTCTTTTGGTATCATTAGAATGACCTCAAATGTGACGATTACATAAAACTGCACTAAAGCTCTTTTGAATTTATGTAATTCAAGAATTTAACAACATATGAAAAGCTTGTGAAGAAAAGTCTCGTGTTCTCTGCCCCGCCCTCCCAATAAGGCTAAATAATTTTATTTCTAGTGGATCTTTCCAGATTTTTTTTTTTTTTTTTTTTTTGAGACGGAGTTTCGCTCTTGTTACCCAGGCTGGAGTGCAATGGCGCGATCTCGGCTCACCGCAACCTCCGCCTCCTGGGTTCAGGCAATTCTCCTGCCTCAGCCTCCTGAGCAGCTGGGACTACAGGCACGCGCCACCATGCCCAGCTAATTTTTTGTATTTTTAGTAGAGACGGGGTTTCACCATGTTGACCAGGATGGTCTCGATCTCTTGACCTCGTGATCCACCCGCCTCGGCCTCCCAAAGTGCTGGGATTACAGGCTTGAGCCACCGCGCCCGGCAGATTTTTTTTTTTTTTTTAAAGAGACAGATTCTCCTGCTCTGTCACCTGGCTGAAGTGCAGTGGTGTGATCATAGCTCACTGATCCTCCTTAAGTGACCCTAACACTTTGGCCTCCCAGAGTGCTGGGATTACAAGTGTGAGCCACCACATCTGGCCCAGAATTTCTTTATGCACATACAAGCAAATGCAAATATATATTCCTTCTTTCTTTTTGTGAGAGGGTCTTGCTGTGTTGTCCAGGCTATACTGCAGTGGTGTGATTATGGCTCACTGCAGCCTTGACCTGGGCTCAAGTGATCTTTTTGCTTCCAGCCTCTTGAATAATCGGGACTGTGGGTGTGTGCCACTATGCCTGGCTAATTTTTGCATTTTTTGTAGAGATGCGGTCTCGCTATGTTGCCCCGGCTGGTCTGGAACTTCTGGGCTCAAGTGATCCACCCACCGTGGTCCCCCAAAGTGCTGAGATTATAGGCATGAGCCACTGCACTTATTCGGCAATTCTCTTTCTTTCTGCACAGAATGGAACATAATATACACACTGTTCTGCATTTGCTTTTTCAAATATATTTTGGCGGTTATACTAGGTCAGTATACAGAACCATCTTCACTCTTTTTTTTTTTAACACTTGATTACTACTTTGTTTTTGGTGGGAGCTGCTCTTTAATTTATTGAACCAGTCCCCTGTCGATGGGTGTTAAGATTGGTCCCAGTCTTTTATTATTACAAGTAACATGACAGTGAATAATTTTATACACTTGCCATTTCCCACGTATGCAGTCAGTCTGTAAGATCCATTCCCAGAAGTAGAGTCAGTTGCTAGATCAAAGACCATCTGCATGTGCCACTTTGTTAGATATTGGCAAATTTCTTCCTAGGTTGGTTGATTATCTAAAATTTGTACCTATATTTTCTCTTAGTGCTTTTCTTTTTTTCAGTGCTTTTTTTTTTGGCCGAAGGGAGCTGCACTTTAATGGGGTGGCACAGGACAGCAGAGCCCTCAGCCAGCAGGGCCTGCCAGCCAGCACAGCAGACGCGTTTACATGATGATAGATCCGGGTGTGGGACTGAGTGGCTGGCACCTAACCCTTCCCACCTGTGCTCATCGCCTGGATCTCAGTGCTTTTTAAAAAATGAGATATTTGCATGGAATAAAAGGCACAGATTTTAAGTTACTGTTCATTGAGTTTTAACAAACATACGCCTATGTGGCCACCATCACAGTCAAAATCCATACTTCCATTCTCTCAGAAAGTTCACTGATACCCCATTCCAGTCTGCACCCCTCTTTTTCGGCAACTACTGTTCTGATTTCTTAGATTTGCCTGTTTTAGAATTATGTTTTATTGTCTGGCTTCTTTTGCTCAACATAAACTTTTGAGATTCTTCATGTTGCTGTTTTTTTTTTTTTTTGTTCCGTCTCCAGGCTGGGAGTGTAGTGGTGCCATCTTGGCTCACTGCAACCTCCGCCTCCAGGGTTCAAGCGATTCTCCTGCCTCAGCCTCCGGAGTAGCTGGGATTACAGGCGCACACCACCATGCCCAGCTAATTTTTGTATTTTTAGTAGAGACGGGGTTTCACCATGTTGACCAGGATGGTCTTGATCTCCTGACCTCGTGATCCACCCGCCTCGGCCTCCCAAAGTGCCAGGATTACAGGCATGAGCCACCACGTCCCATCCATGTTGCTGTTTTTATCAGCAATTTGTTCCTTTTTATTGCTGTGGTATTTTCACACTGACTTTTTTTATTCTTTTGGAACTAACTTTGGTATACGTGGTGTACGACGTGTATTAGTTTCCTACTGCAGCCATAATAAATGACCACAAACTTAGTGGCTTAAAACAGCATGAATTTGTCATCTCACATTCCACAGGTTAGAAGTGTGGGTTAGCTTGGCTGGTTTCACACTGCCAAAACCAAGGTGTTGGCTGGCTGGGATCCTACAGGGAAAGTCTGTAAAGACCTCCGCTTTAAAACTCACTCATGTTGTTGAACAAGATCCAGTTCCTGGTAGCTGTAAGACTGAGGTCCTCATTTTCTTACTGAGTGTCAGCTGGGAGCCTCTGTTCCTTAAGGTGACCCACATTCCTCGTCACTCTTCCCCACTCCACCTTCAAGGCCTGCAGTGATGGACCCACTCCTTTTCATGCTTCAGATCTGCCGCATCTCAGCTGGGCGCAGTGGTTCACACCTGTAATCCCAGCACTTTGGGAGGCCGAGGCCGGTGAGTCACCTGAGGGTCAGGAGTTCAAGACCGGCCTGACATGTCGAAACCCCGTCTCTACTAAAAAAATAAATAAATTAGTTGGATGTGGTGGCACATGCTTGTAATCCCAGCTACTTGGGCGGCTGAGGCAGAATTGCTTGAACCTGGGAGGCAGAGGTTGTAGTGAGCTGAGATTGTGCCCTGGCACTCCAGCCTGGGCAACAAGATCAAAACTCCATCTCGCTGCTGCTGCATCTCTCCTTCCATGAGTTACTCTGAGTCCCTCCTCTTTCCGTGAGCTTCTCTGACTCCAGCCACGAGCCACAGCCAAAGAGTTCCTGTCGTTACATTGGACTCACCCTGATAATCCAGAATATTATCCCTAGCTTAAGGTCTGTAATCATTATTACATTGGTAAAGTTCTTTTTACTGTGTAATGTAATATATTCATAGTTTCTGGGGATGAGGATCTGGATATCTTTGGGGGAATCCATTACTTGGCCTACTGCATGGAGTCAAGTAGGAATTTAACTTCTTTTCCAGACAGCCAGTTGTACCAAATGATTCATTTCTTTTTTGATTTACTTAAAAAGCCACCTTTATCACACATGGAATGTGTTAATGCTTTTTGTACTATATATATTTATTACTGAATATTCTATTTTATTCTATCGATGGGCTTACTTTCATGTTAGTACCCGACTTTAACAATTTAACGTTTTACAGGCAAGGCACGGTGGCTCATGCCTGTAATCCCAGCACTTTGGGAGGCTGAGGCGGATGGATCGCTCAAGGTCAGGAGTTTGAAACCAGCCTGGCCAACATGGCGAAATCCTATCTCTACCAAAAATACAAAAATCAGCCATGCGTGGTGGTGCACATCTATAATCCCAGCTACTCAGGAGGCTGAGGCAGGAGAATCACGTGAACCCAGGAGGTGGAGGTTGCAGTGAGCCAAGGTTGCACCATTGCGCTCCAGCCTGGGCAACAGAGCAAGACTCTGTCTCAAAAAAAAAAATTATTTTAATGTTTTACAAATTTATATTTTAAAATGTTAGAGAAGATTCCCTCTTCCACTTTTAAATTTTTTATTTCGTTTTGTTTTATTTGATTTACTATTATCCTGTAAGCCTCACCTGAAAGAAGATTCCCTCATTCCCTCTTGATACTTCTCTTTTTATTAAAAACATCTTTGCAATTCTGGCTTATTTATTCTTTTAGATAACCTTGAGAGCTGCTTCATTAAGTTCTTTAAACATTTTATTTTTTATAAATTGAAATTTTGCTGAAAATATATATTAATTCATTAACATGGGAGGACTTGACATTTTATAATAGTGAATTTGTCTAAACAGAAACATGTTAGTATTTTAAAAATACTTTTTTTAATAAGGTTTTGTTTTTTTCCATGTAAGTCTTGAAAATTTAAGGACATTAGTTCATGATTTCTAAGGAGCTTTTAAAAAATGCTGCTATGAGAATTATATATATACTTTTTAAAATTAACATTTTCTTATTACCTTGGGTTTTCTTTGAAAATCTGTGTCTGTTTCCTCAGGTCACACAGATACAAGTTATTTTAGTCCTATATTAATTTAATCCTTGAAACATCAAATCATAAAGCAGTATTAATATAATTAACCCCCCCCCAGGAGTCCTGCTTCTGCTTTTCTCCCATAGTGAAATGTTCCATGTGTAATGAAGAATTTAATGAAAAACATCTTTTGAAGTACTGATTGGCAAAGAGACAGGAGTGAGTCAGTGTGTGGTGAATGAAGTCCTAATGTGAATGTCAAGGGAAACAGGACTTTAAAGTTGGCTGTATCAAAAATTCTTAATAGCTGATCAAGTTGGGATCAAATCAGTAGAAAACAAGACTTTTTTCCCCCATCCCCTTCTCAAACAAAAAAACAAGTTGCTTCATGAAATCATGTCAGAAATTTTTCTTTATTCTTGCTTTGTAATGTCAATGGCAGTTTTTATTGGGTGTACCTTGGTTTTGCAGGTCTTTGCTCTAGTTTTCAAGGGAACAAGTAGATAGAAACTTATGTATGTATAGGAAGCTATGGGACAGTAAACCATTTCCAGTTGTAATACTGTGGGCACTCATCAGGGAATGTTTGGAGAGATATGGGCTGGGTTTGCTCACCACAACCTGTGACCCCACATTCCATATCAAAATGTGGCACAGAAGTAATTCCATGAGAATTTAGTTCCTGACTGCAGATATTCATCTTCACATCTTAGATTTGTGCAGGCTAGGAAGACAGCGTGATTCTCAGAGGTGGAAATAAGATGGAGCATGGACATACCCAACCCCTCGCACACTCCAAAATTCGGGGAGACAGCCTCATACCCTCACACACAAGAGATTGAAGGCTAAATTTCCACTGAGTAGAAAAGTAATATTTCAGATGGTGCACCTGGCTTATTATTCTATCTGGAACTGCACGCTCCAAAACTTTCTGCAGTGATTGAGATATTCTAGATCTGCACTGTCAGATATTATTGGGGGTGAGCGGCGACTGGGCCGATGGCGTGGGGGAAAAGAATTTACCGAGACAGTTGTAGGTGACACAGGGCAGTTTTATTAGAGAAAGTAGAAAAATATGTTGCAAGAGGGCAACAGAGTCAGAAGAAGAGGAGCCGCCTGCCAGGAAACAGAGTGTTGCTGGGGGTTTTATAGGATGGTTCTTAGGCTGCAGAATGCTACGTGCAGTACCGATAAAACACCAACGTTGCAGTGAGCTAACTTGCAGGTATCTGGTGATAGTTCACGAAGGAAGATTGTAAGTTATTTGTGCAGGAGGGCTGTGTGTCTGGACCATGAAGAAAGGCAGACTTCTAGCTTATCTGATTTCTGTTTTTGCTTTCCCTCCGTCCCACTAGTCTGACTTCTGTAATTAGGACTCCACATTCCTCCCCTGACAGAGGAGCGATGACAAATCTTTGGCATGTGAGTGAAGGTCTCACCTTCACCTTCTTGCTGACCAGGGACGTAGAGTTAGCCCCACCTAGGATTGATAGTCGGTCAGGAGGTTACATGGGCCTAAATCCCTGGTTGGGAGATAAATTGGGCAGAGTTGCTGTGGGACCACAGGGGAACAGCATTTGCAGCCTAAAATTTTGTTCTGCTGGCTCCAAAGGGGATTCATTAGTTCTTTTAGTAGCTGATACCCTACTGCAGTAACATTTTCGTTTGAAGTTGTTGTATTCTAGAAGACACAAAACAAGAGATTTCTTTTTCTTTTCCTTTTTTTTTTTTTGAGACTGAGTCTTGCTCTGTCACTCAGGCTGGAGTGCAGTGGCGCGATCTCGGCTTACTGCAACCTGTACTTCCGGGTTCAAGTGATTCTTCTGCCTCAGCCTCCCGAGTAACTGGGACTACAGGCATATGCCATCATGCCCAGCTGAGTTTTTTTTCTATTATTAGTAGAGACGGGGTTTCACTATATTGGCCAGGCTGGTCTTGAACTCCTGACCTTGTGATTCACCCACCTTAGCCTCCCAAAGTGCTGGGATTACAGGCGTGAGCCACCGTGCCTGGCTAACAAGATATTTCATTAACAATACAGGGTGCAAATAAACTAATATAAGCATTATTATAGGCAGGAGAAGTTGAGTCTGTCCTGACAGATAAATATTAATGGGATAAGGGAAAATTGAGGAAAAGATGGAGACATTAGTGAGGTTAAGAAGTTGCTCAGTTTCAACCCTTGTTCCTCTATATTCCATCCCATTTCCGGAACTATTTATAGGCATAAAGAAATCACTCTAAATTTTGCTGGCATTAACTTTGTTGTTTCCCAACCGCAGAGAAAACCTGCAGAGGTACACAGAGAACTTGTTAGAGTTGTTGTGTGGCTACCATTCCTGGTGTGTTTGATTATAGTTAAGGATGTAATTATAATGGGCTTTGGAAGGCGACCTAAAGCGTCCACCAGGCGGGCTTTGTGTGGGCAACAAGGCCGTTTATTTCACGCTTGGGTGCAAGCGGGCCAAGTGTGAGTTAGGCAAAGGGGGTAGACGAGGGGATTGGTTCTATAGATTGGGGCACATGTTCAGCTAACGCTGGTAATCTATCTTGGGGAGAGGAAAGGCATCATGGGATGCATGATCACAAGGGTAGGGGTCATTTATTACAAACAGGCGTGATCATAAGAGTGGGGGTGTATTGGTCGCAATCAGAGGGGAGGGTACGGTAAACTACACAGTTACAGGGGTGGGGGTTTTGAGAAACCCAGTGTAATGGGGGCATTTTTGCAAGGCTAAACAGGAACAATGGTTGCAGGTTGCAAGGGGAGAGCAATTAGTTGAGGCAGGAACAAGTTGTTTCACTTCTTTCTGTGGCCACCTGGTTACTTCACACTTCCTGGCTCCTGGGGACCATCCAGAGGTGTATGTGTGGGTCACCAAGGCTATAATGGCCAGGCTTGGACTTGGAGGCCTGACAGGCTGGTGATAAAGCCTCTAGCAAAGGGCCAGACCCCTTGGAGTTTCTGATGCGGAGGCGATCCTTACAGGCCATTTGTGGTGCCTTCTCTATTTGCTTTGTCACGGTGGATGATCGCCGTGAGGGGCTTATTGGCCTAGGTCCCTCTCCTAGACCTATGCTTTTGGTGTGCATGTAAACGGTGTAGTCTAATCCAGAGAACTGGGCTAAACAATTTCTTCTATGTAGATCATGGGACGGCTAAGAGTGTGATGTCGTCCTCAAGTGCTTGTGTGTGAGGGCACATCCAGCAGTTAGTGCTGTGTGTTACGGTAGCAACCTGTGATGTTACTGAGTAGAGCGGATGCCTGGGTATAGACACTGAGACAATGGCCATGATAGACAAATAAAAACAGAGCCGTATTTAAGGAAAATAACAACATACAGGAAACGCAGGGAGACAGGAAAGAAGGGCTGTAAAGAGTGTAAGAAAAACAGTTGAACACCAAGTACCTCAGCACATTGTTGTGCTGTGGTGGTTATACATCATTACTGGGACAATTATAAAGAAATTTTGTCTGGGGGGTAATCTTGGAAGTTTCCTTGCAAATAGCAATTGTATACTATCTCCCTTATAAAAACTTCAATATTAAGAGGGTGAAGCTGCATAAGAGAGGCAGTTGGATAATTACTGAGAGCCTGCAACAGAACTGAATAAAAAGGTAGCTCTAATAAGATTCAATGGCTGGACGTGGTGGCCCATGCCTGTAATCCCAGCAGTTTGGGAGGCTGAGGTGGGTGGATCATGAGGTCAGGAGATCAAGACCAGCCTGGCCAACATGGTGAAACTCTGTTTCTACTAAAAATACAAAAATTAGCTGGGTGTGGCGGCGCACGTCTTAGTCCCAGCTACTCAGGAGGCTGAGGCAGGAGAATTGCTTGAACCTGGCAGGCAGGGGCTGCAGTGAGCTGAGATTGTGCCACCGCACTCCAGCCTGGGCGACAGAGCGAGACTCTGTCTCAAACAAAACAAAACAAAACAAAAACCAAAGAATAAGATTCGAAAGAGGTGTAGGACTTATCTTTATTAATTTTTTTTTGATATAGAGTCTTGCTCTTGCCATTCAGGCTGGAGTACAGTGACGCAATCTCAGCTCACTGCAACCTCTGCCTCCTGGGTTCAAGTGATTCTCCTGCCTCAGCCTCCTGAGTTTAGTAGCTGGGATTACAGGCGCCTGCCACCACGCTGGGCTAATTCTTGTATTTTTAGTAGAGATGGGGGGTTTCACCATGTTGCTCAGGCTGGTCTCAAACTCTTAACCTTATGAGCCGCCTGCCTTAGCCTCCCGAAGTGCTGGGATGAGCCACTGGGCTGGACTATTTCTATTAACTTTTAAGGAAGTTTAAAAAATTCTAGGTTATTTGTTGAACAGAGCTTCTTTTACCTTTTTTTTTCTTTAACTTTAAATGAGTTTTCAATGTTTACATTCTAGTTAGACCATAAATAATGAGTCTTATCTCAGCACCAGTGACTTAGTAACAGTAGATTTAAAGCAGACAGGAAAAAAAAAAAAAGAGAGGAAGATAGAGAACTTTAGAAGATTCTACTTAACCCTAGCGTGCAGGTTAACCATTTGCGCTCCGAATTTTTCTTGTAGTTTGCCCATTAGTTTAAAATGTGCACAAAAACAGGCCGTAATATGTAACCAGCTGGAGCTTTAAAGAGAACAATAAAATCAGGGGTTAGGATGTTCAATCTGGACCCCTAAATTGAACAGAAAAAGAAAAAAGGAACGGAGAGGAAAAGGTTAAGCTTTACAGGAGGGGTTGTGAGCCTTTCAGCCACTGCATAGTGTGGGGCCTATACCCCTAACACCCTTGTTTATCTCTCATCAGGGAGAGCCTTAGCAGCCCAGACCTTTATGGGTGAGATGAATTCTTCCTCACCTCTGCAAGTTACTGGTTAAGGTGAGCTGGTAAGGAGCCTCTTTACCTTAAGGCCATTGGGGTTTGGGATTCTGTCCCGGAGGCCCTTTGGCTCTCAGGGCATTCCTGTTTCCAATGGCCGAGCTTGTGGCAGAGGGGGCAAGCATGTGGGGCTTTTGTTCATTTATTCAACTGAGGTGTCTTCCCTTTTAGTGGCAGTTATCTGGAGGAGTGTCCTTAGGGCCACGGAAAGTGGCTGGGGTCTTGTGAAGCAGCCAGCAGTTGAGCCTGCTTTTTTTCTCTGCATCTGTCTTTTTAGCCTCATTCTCCTTATTCTGCTTTGGTTGTAAAAGACTGAGGAGGCTAATTTGATGATTTTTTTTTTTTCCCATAAGGGTTATGCTGTGTTACACAAGAAAATTAGACATTTCTCTTTTTTGAGAGTCTGAGAGTTAAATTTGTTTTAAGGCTTTAGAGTGTAGCCCAGAGGTGAGTTTGAAGGATAGATGGGGGAACTGTCCCATGGTGGGGCTGGAAAACATGCTGCTTGGGGGCCGTGCCACGTGAGGGCACTAACTACACTTTTCTTGGGACGTCCTGCTGAGATGAAAAGAGGGTTCCGCTTGCATCTGCGGACTGGGGTGTACTTTCTGAAGGGGCGTTCCACCGATTAGAAAAGAGCACTTGGCTGGTCATGGGTTTTAACGCCGGACAGCCAGTCCAGGTACTCACGCTGGGTGATCAGCCCAGGTCTGAGGAAAAAAAGGATAAAGGAAGATCTCACCTGATGCCTGTCCAGGAGAGGGGGTGGGTAAGGGAACCCTCACCATTTTGAGGCTGTCCGAGGTCACCTGATTTAGCAATGTCCAAGACAGAATGGCTGGCTGACTCCACAGGAGAATGTAGAGTGAGAGAGTGCCTGAGTTACCCAAAATGTGTGAATTCGCTCTGAATGAGCTTCTGCTGCCAGTCACGTCACTTGTAGTGATCAGGGACTTTTGACCAGAAAAGATAGGCCAGTCTTCTTCTCTTCAGGCAAGGCAGCCAGCCCTCTTCACCCTTTGGCCTTTAGGCAGCACTGGAGAGCAGCCAGATGGTTACCATCGAAGCCAGCTGCTGAAAGACCGAAAAGAGTAAGTGAACCCAGGCCGCTCACCCTAACCGGGCAGTGGCAGTCAGACGCTTCCACACAGACTCCTCAGTCCCACCAGAGTGTAGCTCCTGCCAGAGACCTGCAGTTGCCTCCATGCTTAGAGGCTGTTCTCTGAGGGTGCCAACTTGAGAAAGGGAAAGAGAGAAGGGAGAGGGTTTCCTATGAGGAGAGTTCCCATCCAGAGAGAGTTCCCCCTAAATGCCACCAAAATGTTGTAGGTGAGCAGTGACGATCTAGGCCGGTGGCACGGGGGTAAAATAATTTACCAAAGCTGGGTGCAGTGGCTCACACCTGTAATCCTAGCACTTTAGGAGGCCAAGATGGGTGGATTACCTGAGATCAGGAGTTCGAGACCAGCCTGGCCCACATGGCGAAACCCCATCTCTACCAAAAATACAAAAAAATAGCCTGGTGTTGTGGCGCACGCCTGTAATCCCAACGACTTGGGAGGCTGAGGAAGGAGAATCGCTTGAACCCGGGATGTGGAGGTTGCAGTAAGCCGAGATTGCGCAAGGAGCGACACTCCATCTCAAAGGGAAAAAAAAGAAAAGAATTCACCAAGACAGTTGTAGGTGAAGAAGGGCGGATTTATTAGAGAAACTAGGAAAATATGTTGCAAGAGTGCAACAGTCAGAATCAGCAGAAGATTCTTTGTTTCCTGCCAGGAAACAGAGTGTTGCTGGGGGTTTTATAGGATGGTTCTTAGGCTGCAGAATGCTATGTGCAGTACCGATAAAACACCGAGGTTGCAGTGAGCTAACTTGCAGGTGTCTGGTGATAGTAGGCGAAGGAAGATTGTAAGTTATTTGCACAGGAGGGCTGTGTGTCCTGGACCATAAAGAAAGGCAGACTTCTAGTTTATCTGATTTCTGGTTTGGCTTTCCCTGGGTCCCACCAGCCTGACTTTCTGTTCCTAGATCAGACTCCACAGATACGATAGCCACTAGTCACGTGTGACTATGGAGTACTTGAAATGTGGCTAGAGTGACTGAAGAATTAAACCTTTAATTGTATTTAATTTTAGTTAAATTAAAATGTAAATAGCGCCAGGGTGGTGGCTCACGCCTGTAATCCCAGCACTTTGGGAGGCTGAGGTGGGGGGACCACGAGGTCAGGAGTTCGACACCAGCCTGACCAACATGGTGAAACCTCGTCTCTACCAAAAAAAAAAAAAAAATAATAATAAAAGTAAAAAAAAAAAATGTAAATAGCTATGTGTGGTTACTGTTAAGCGTGCTTTGAATGAAGATACCCCCCCCCAACAGGCTTTGTGTGAGCAACATCGCTGTTTATTCACCCAGGTGTGGGCGGGCTGAGTCTGAAAAGAGTCAATGGAGGGTGGTGGGATAGGAGTTGGTTTTATAGGTTTGGGGTAGGCAGTGGAAAGTTACAGAAGTTATAGTTCAGGGTGGTTTTTGCAAGCCAGGGGGCAGGGGGTATTGTGGGGGGAGGGGTTGTCACGAGCTCCAAGGTCCAGCGTAACAAAGTTGGCTTATCAGTTGAGGCAGGACGATTGAGGCAGGAACAATGGCAGAATGTTGCAAGGTTGGTTAATCAGGTTGTAGGGTCCAGTGTTACAAGGTTGACTTAGACTTTCTGGCTCTGGAGCCCATCTGGAGGCGTGCGTGTGGGTCACAGGGGTCCATGGTGCAGACGGTTCAAAGAGCCTTGCATTCTTGCCTTTCTTATATTAATAATATAAAGGAAAAAGTAAAAACTAGAAAAAGGGGGGGGAACAGGGAATTTGGGGGGGTGGTACAGAGGGGTGGTGGGTGACATTTCTCTGGGCTTCATCAAGCAGGATTGGGGGCAGTGGAGAAACCTAAAAATGGGAAAGAATTCAGACTACCAAGAGATTTTGAGGCAAAGGTTGATAATGTGGGGTTGTTAAAAGGAGCATTTGTCATATTGACTGACTGGTTATAGCTTGGATACAATTTTGTAGGGATTGAGAGATTGGTCAGAAAAGGCAAGGTCCAAATAAGAGAAGGAGAAAAATGGGTATAAGGGGCCTACTAATGGAGGGAGCCATGATACCCAGTTAGAGAGTGGCTAGCTAGGTCCAGATTAATTATTTGCCTGATTAATGAGCTTTTGGGCCCTGTCTTTAAAGTCTTTTGATGGCGTTATAGACAAGGCCGGATTGGTTTAGATAAAAGCAGCATCCTTCATGTAGGAATAGGCAGATTCTTCCTTTCTTAGCAGTCAGTTGATCGAGGCCTCGGCAATTTTGGAAGACAGCTGCCACCAGGGAATTAACTTGGGGCTGGAGAACAGATAGTGTTTGAGTTACGTCTGAAATGCTGGCGGAAAAGTCGTTAGAGAGACGGTGGGATGTAGTGATGGAAGTAGTGAGGCCTGCCGTACCTGTCCCGATTGCAGCCGTGGAGACTCCTAATCCTGCAAGCCAGGGGATTAACGGAATGCGTGTAGGAGTTACAACGGGACAGGGAGGTGTTTATTTCCATTGGTAAACTGGATTTTGGGAGTAAGGAAAATTAAGGTACAGGTGCCTGAATAGTTGGTAGAAAGGCAGAGGTAGGTGGAAGAGCCACAAAGGAAGAAAAGTCCTTGGCTTAGGCAGAACTGGAGGTGTAGACTGAAAAGGTGAGAAAGTATTCCAGAGGAGCTAGGGTTTTGTACCCAGATACCAAGAGAACCAGCAAGGGCCGTGGCTGTTAAAGGTTGTAGTGGGGTTTGATAGGGTAATTGTGTGGAAGGAGAGGTCTTGTTTTCAAGGTGTATGAGAAAGCACTTCTTTGTTTAACAAATAATCAGGGTTTTCCCTGATTATTTATTAAACAAAGAAGTGGTGCTGACTTTTTGGGGGTCCTGTAAAGCGGACAGGTTGGCTAAATAAAGCAGCTTGGGTGACTAGAAAGTTTTGATAGTTGGTTGGGGCTTGGAGTTTTAAGGTAAAGTTGCATTGATGGAGTAGGAGGTGGCCAAGAGGTAGGCCGGAGGGTAGATTGTGTTGGAAGCAAGAAGGGGCCTGAAAAGTTAAAACAGTATTTGTGGTTACAGAACCATGTATGGGTTTGTTATTACCTGTATATGGAGTGAGGTTGGAAATGTAGGGGCGCAGAAGCTGTACATACTCCTTTTAGGGTATGTTTGATCCTGTTAGTGATGGATGACTGTGTATTTAAGAGTTGAAAGGAGATTTTTAGCGAGGGTGATAAGCTAGGCGAGTTAAGAACCCAAGTGTTTGCAGGGACCGGAGTAGCAGTATAAGTTGTAGCTGATAGAGAGATGCAAAGCCCAGCGACCCTTTGTTAGGGTTGGGTTGGGCTGGTTTAGCAAAGAATGGGTTAAGTGAAGGGTTTTGTTGAGGTAGTTGGAAATAATGGGTGCAATTATGTGGGGCAGCCAAGGAAGCAGGAAGAATAGGCAGACAAAGAATGGGGAGGGAAGTAAACAGCTGTCCTTTGTTGGGGGAAAAGTTACATGGGGTACCTTGGAAAAGAAGGGCGTTTATTCATTTTAGAAGAGTGTTAAGGGTGGCAGTGGGGGGTGGCACCATGAAAAGTCTTGGCATACAGAATGGAGGAAGAAGGTGAAGCAGCAAGACAGGAGCAGGCGTCCAAGGTTTTTCAGGAATTCGGGTGACTTTTAGAGAAGCTGGAGAGAGTACAGGGGTTTGGCACTGCAGGGTGGATGGGGAGCACAATCTGATGAATAAGGCGAAGGTTTTGGACTAACCTGTAGGTCTTGTCCGGTTTTTGGACGGGTAGGATGGGGGTATTGTAGGGAGAGTTGGTGGGAACTAAAAGGCCAGGTTGTAGTAAGCGAGTAATAACAGGCTTTAGGCGTTTTAAGGCATGTGCTGGGATGGCGTGCTGGTGCTGGGCAGGATAAGGGTGGTTAGGTTTTAAAGGGATGATGAGGGGTGAGTGAGCAAGGGGTGGGGAGGTGGTGTCCCGCACCCTAGGGTTAAGGTAGGGGGACATAAGGGGAGCTATTGAGGGAGGTACAGGTTCCAGGAGGAGGGCGTCAGTGAGGTGTGGCTGTAGCCCAGGACTAGTGAAGGAGGCAGATGATTTTGCGAGGCTATCTCAGCCTAACAGGGGAACTGGACACGTGGGGATGATTAGGAAATAATGTGGAAAGGAGTGCTGGCCTAATTGACACCAGACTTGGGGAGTTTTGAGAGACTTGGAGGCCTTGCTGTCAATTCCCACAACAGTTATGGAGGCCAGGGAGACAGGTCCTTGAAAAGAAGACGGCGTGGAGTGGGTGGCCCCCGTGTTGATTAAGAAGGGGGTGGACTTACCCTCCACCGTAAGAGTTGCCCAAAGCTCGGTGTCCCTGATGGTCCAGGGGGCCTCCAAGATGTTTGGGCAGCGTCAGTTTTTAGCCGCCAAGCCAAGGAGATCTGGGCAGGATTCGGTCCAGGAGCTCTGGGAGCCGCAACGTGAGTCAAAAGGTCCGACTTTCCATGGGGGCCCGCACAGACGGGGCAGGGCTTAGGAGGAATCCCAGGCTGCAGGCATTCCTTGGCCCAGTGGCCAGGTTTCCGACACTTGAAGCAAGGTCTGGGAGGGGCGGCTGGACGCCACAGTCTGGGCACTTTGAAGCCTTTGTGAGCTGGTGGTGTGGTTGCGGTTTGTCTTACGGCCGAGCCCAGCATCTGTAGTGCTGAGATGCGCTGCCACCAGGCAGCTTTTTCCCTGTTACTGAACACCTTAAGGTGAGGTTGATTAATTCCTGTTGTGGGGTTTGAGGGCCAGTTTCTAATTTCTGTAGCTTTTTAATGTCAGGGGCTGATAGGGTGATAAAATGCATATTAAGCATTCTTCAGGGGTGAGAGTGGAAGTAAGGATGACATTTAAGTCATTCCAGATGAGGCTATGGGCCTGGGTTAAGCATTGGAACTCTTGTATATATTTAGTAGAATCTGATGAAAAGGAGCCTAACAGTTGGTTGATCTGGGAAAGGTTGGATAAAGAGAAAGGAACGTGCATCCTAACTGTGCCTTCGGCTCCAGCCACCTCTCGAAGTGGGAATTGCTGGGCAAGGGCGAGGAGGTCACCACGGAACTAAACTATAAGCCAGACCGGATATGAGGTGGGAGGTGGCAGGAGGGGCATTAGGAGGTGGGTCGTGGGCAGAGGAAGAGGAGGGAGGCTTTGCAGGTGGGGGGGGTGGTTAGGGCGTGGATTAGGGTCTGGTTCGGACAGGTGGGGAGGAGAGAGGTCGGAAGGGTCAATGGACAAGGAGGATTCTGAGTTACTGTTGGAGGCAGAAGGGGCAGACAGAAGGGAGAGAAGGAAAATTTGGGACAGGTTGCATTGAGAGTAGAGATTAGGGTGGGATTGGAGTATAAAAAAATGCCTGGACGTCAGACCCCTTAGACCATTTGCCCATTTGTTGAAAAAAATGGTCTAGGTCTCATGGAATAGAAAAATCAAAAGTGCCGTTTTCTGGCCATTTGGAACCATTGTCTAATTTGTATAGAGGCCAGGCTGTGTTACAGAAAAAAGTGAGACACTTAGGTTTCAGATCTGGGGACAGTTGAAGAGGTTTTAGGTTTTTTAGGATGCAGGCTAGAGGCGAAGATAGAAGAATAGAGGGCAGAATATTGCCCCTGGTGAAGGAGATAAGTTTTAAGGAGAAAAGTCGTGTAGAGAGGAGAAGGAGTGAGAAGCTACCAGGGTTTTCAGTAGGTGTCCCTGACTGAATCCTGGGCCGTAACGTGAGTGAGTGATCAACGCAGGCGTCCCTGTGATTTACCAGACACCGAGGGAACACTGTCTTCCCGAGTCTGTGACCAACGTTGGAGTTTTTGAGCAAGAGAGAGAGACTTGTCTCCTCTGTCTCTACACGGATAAAGAGTGTCTCCTTTGTCTCTAAGGGAAAAGAGAGAGAAAGAGGGAGAAACTTGTCTCATTTTCTCTACCTAGAAGAAGGATTTAAAGGAAAAGAGAGAGAAAGAAGTAGAGACTTGTCTCCTTTTCTTTAAAGGAAAAGAGAGAAACAGGGAGAGACTTGTCTCCTTTTCTCAAAAGGAAGAGAGAGAAAGAGGGAGAGACTGTTTACCCGATCTGAATGTGGAAGAGGGTTGCTGGGCTGCTCTGATGTACTGAGGTGCAGGTGGTTCTCTTCACAGAGGGAGAGCAGGGACAGGGGGTCGGTCTCCCAAAGGAGCACCCCTGCCCAGGTTTTGACACCAAATGTTAAGCATGCTTTAAATGAATAGATCCACCAAAACAGGCTTTGTGTGAGTAACATGGCTGTTTATTCTCCCGGGTGCGGGCGGGCTGAGTCAGAAAAGAGAGTCAGCGGAGGATGGTGGGATAGGAGTTGGTTTTATAGGTTTGGGGTTGGCAGTGGAAAATTACGGAAGTCAACAGTTCAGGGTGGTTTTTGCAAGCTGGGGTCGGGGTGTTGTGGGGGAGGGGTATCACAAACTCCAAGGTCCAGTGTCACAGTTGACTTATCTGTTGAGTCAGGAAGGGTTGAGGCAGGAACAATGGCAGAATGTTGCAAGTTGGTTAATCAGGTCACAGGGTCCAATGTCACAAGGTTGACTCAGACTTTCTGGCTCCGGAGTCCATCTGGAGGTGTATGTGTGAGTCACAGGGGTTACCATGGCTTAGTGCATGGTGCAGTCAGTTCAAAGAACCTTGCAGTTACCATACTGGACAGAATGTTCCAGGTAGAATAGGAACATTAGCCAGATAGAATAGTAACTGTCACAGAGCTAAACTGCTGTGCTTTTATTTATTATTATTATTATTATTATTATTGAGATGGGGTCTCTGTCACTCAGGCTGGAGTGCAGTGGCATAGTCATGGTCACCACAGCCTTGACCTCCAGGGTCAAGTGATCTTCAGCCTCAGCCTCCCAAAGAGCTGGACCTACAGGTGCATGCCACTATGTTTGGCTAATTTTTTAATTTTAATTTTAATTTTGTAGAGATGGAGTCTCACTGTGTTGCCTAGGTTGGTAGGGAGCTCCTCAGCTCAAGTGATCCTCCTACGCAGGCCTTCTAAATTTTCGGGATTATAGGTGTGAGCCACAGTCCCTGGCCTGCTGTCCCTTTAGTTATAAGTAACAGAAAGCCTGACTTAAACAACAAGGATATGCACTGGCTCACCCTGTTGTCTGGCAAATTCAGCAGCTCCTACCAGCGCCCTCTTCCCTGGCCACCTACCATTATAGAACCACATACTTGTTTTCATAGATTCCTACTTCTGACTAGTGAGACACAGAAAAGTCCGCTTAGGGGCTTTGGGAAAGTTTTCCTCTTTTAGAAAACAAATATGCGGTGCCGGGGAGCCAGTGGTTGCAGGGACCCCTTCTTCCTGTCTTGAAAGTGATGCCTGGAGTCACAGCAACCTTCGACCTTGAGGGGACAAGCATGAGGGCACAAACCCAGTGTGCTTAAGATGGTGTTACAGAGAGATTAAGAGCTGTGCTCTGACTCCCTTACTCCTGATTATGTGAGAAAATTACACACAGCCCCACTCCTCATTTGTGGCCAAAGGCATCCTAACTGATGCACTCAGGTAAGTAGAAGTGCAGAGATAGGGCAACTCAGGATTCTCCCAGACCAATGGCTCCCCCAACCCCCACTTTTCCTTTATTTCTTTGGGCCCTGTCCTCTTCTGTGAGTGTTGGGTTCATCCTTACGCCAGAAGCAAAATGCAGCTGAAATGTAGCACCACACATTTACACATCTCAGTGTCAGGATTCACAGCTTCCCTTCCACACTGGACAGTGCCCCATGTCATAGAGTGATCTCCTTCTGGAAGCTTATCTGGAGTAATGATAAAACACATTCTCAGAATCCTCCAGTAAACATCTTTTTACATTTCAGGGGCCAGAATTTTGCCCCACACTCAATACTGAACTAGTTTCTGCCGTGGAGATCAACTTGCTCATCAGACCCTTAGGAAGCAAGGGCGGGGTCAGCTTCCCTTAAGTCTAAGGAGCTTGAGGAAAGAGGCAGATAACAGAAACAAAACTGGGACTCAGTTAGGAGGAGTGGTCACTTTAAAGGTGTCCAGAACTGTTCGTTGTAGCCAAATGGGTAGAGGGTCAGAGCTTCCTAAATTGTAAATATCGTTAATGGTTACTAAGGATCAACTTTCAAGTATCTGCTATAAAAGTTTAACCCATTTTTTTAGTTTTCTACGAGAATATTTCCAGGCACCATTCTGTCACTATAATATAATGAAATCTCCTTAACTATTTATTGGTAAAGCATTTTAAGAGAATTTATTTTCCTGAGCTTATTATAGTTTGTGTACTGTATAGTTGAATGATGGCTGTCAAGTGTCCAGGTCAGAGTCCATTCTTTCTCCTGCTGTCTATTAGCAATGTTGCAAGAACGTGAGCTAAAATGGGCCTGGCATATTGTCATCCAGTGGTTAATTATTAAAAACAAAACAAACAACTCTTTTAGGATTGGGTCTATTTGGAGCTTCATAAAAGAGGACACTCATATGATCAGTAAAAGGCACACAACGTTATTAGTCATCAGGAAAATGCTAATTAAAGCCACAATGAGATACCACAGTGGCTAGAATTAAGAAGACTGATAGTGCCCAGAATTCAGAAATGTTGGCAGTTTATATACTGAAAACACTGTTTTTGTGAGTATAAATTGGTTCAGCCACTTGGAAAACTGGCAGTCTCTACTAAAAGTAAATAGTACAACTCCCTGTGACCCAGCAGGTCCACTCCTGGGAAGAAAGGCAGACAAATACTCACTGAAAGACATGTACAGGATCATTTAAAACAACTTTATTCACAGTTATGTCAAGCTGGAAACAATTTAAATGCCCATCAACAGAATGAATAAATAAACCGTGGCATACTCGTGCAATCAAACACTACACAGCAGTAAGAGAAAGGAGTTACTGATATATACAACAATATAGTTGAGTCTCACATGCATAATCTTTAAGGAAAGAGTGAAATTACTGTGATATTATGGGGTTCAAGAACAGGTGAAACTCATGTATGGTTTACAGGTCAGAATAGTGGTGAAAGGTGGGTTTGGACTAGGAATGGACAGGCGGGAACCTTCTGGAGACCTGGAAATGTTTTATATATGCATCCAGGTGGGAGTTATGTGGGTATAAAAATCAGAGTTGAACACTGAAGAGTAGTGCATGTTACACACATTATACTGTGTGTTGCCTCAGTAAAAATGTTAAAAAAAAATTGGGCCCGTCAAGCTAACGGGATGTGACAGACCTCTACTCTATGTCTTTGTGTTAATATTGCATGGTAGTTGTGGCTGTATGTTGTTTGACCATTTGACTGTAATCCCAAATACACTTATGCATAATATAGTTTTTTAATGGTCACAGAAAGATTACATTTTGAATACTGCAAGCCCACCTGCCTGTGATGCCCGCTGGGGGATATTTTAACTGCCATCTTGTCAGTGGGGCTGTGTAAGTAACTAGTGTCTTGGATGCGTTTACTTTCCTGGGGGGCATGTAAATCAGTCCTGCTATGAACAGGGAGTCTTTGATATCCTGCTGTCTTTTGGGTATCATGGTGTAGCATAGTGTGCATAAGGAAAATCAGTAATGTTTTTGTCCAACTTGGAGTAGAAATACAAGTCCAGATCATACTCATTTACATTGGTCTTTCTTTCTCCTCTTCTTTCCCTTTCCTTTCCTTTCTGGGTTTTTGTTTTGTTTTCGTTTTATTTAAAAACAAATTTAACTGTGATAAAAAACACAAAACATAATTTGCCATCTTAACACTTCTTAAGTGTACAGTTCAGTAGTGTTAAGCACATTAATATGTTGTAAACAATTTCTGGAACTTTGTCAATTTGCAAAACTGAAACTCCATATTCATTAGACAACAACAACTTCCCGTTTCTCTTTCCTTCCAGTCCCTGGTAACCACAGTTCTACTTTCTGTTTCTATGAAATTGACTATTTTAAATACCTCATATAAGTAGAATCATAAAATACCTTTTTTTTTTTGTGGCTGGCTTATTTCACTTAGCATAATGCCCTCAATATTCATCCATGTTGCAACATGTGTCAAGATTTCCTTCCTTTCTAAGATGAAATAGTACTGCATTGTATGCATATGCCACACTTTGTTTATACATTCATCAGTAGATCTTTTGTTTACTTTTAACACCTTTTCCTCCATCCCTCAATTTCCTCCAGGGCGGTGTTATTCAAGCATTTTTTCATTATAGCTCTTTCTGACATTTTCAGACTTGTAGCTAACCCAGCTTGCTCACCACCCATGAAATTTAAATACCACAGATAATACTGTATATCCTTTTTTGTGTTGTATGTATATCTGTGCTTTGTATATGAAAATAATAAACATTTTTACTCCCCTCAAAACCATTTTCTTTCCTTTGGGGACAACATTGCCCCAAATGTATGTATGCTATAGAGAATGTATGCTGTAGAGAAACCCAATTCCAGATTAATACATATAGGCGTAGCCCCAAGTTTACTAAATATACGGTAATGAAGGAAATGGTAGAAAATTGGAGAAAATCTGAAACTCACCTCTCTCTTCTCTGCTCCCACCAAACTCCCAACATCTCCTGCCCTCCCTTAAACAAACAAATAAACATACAAAAAGAAAGAAAGACGTACATTTGAAATATGGCTAGTATAAATGTACAATAGCCATGTGTGGCTACTGGCTTCTGTATTGTATAGTGTAAAATTGAACATTTGCATTATCACAGAACGTTGTAATGGACAGTGCTGCTTTACCAGTTGCATTTAGATGAATTCCAAGAGCCTCTGATGGCCTCCAAGATCCATCATCTACTTACTGCAGCAATTACCTCCTCTTTCAGCTTCGTAGGCACCTGGCAGTTCTTGAACAGTAAAGCTCAGAGCTTTTGCACATGCTGTTTCATGGCCTGGACACCTACCCTCCTCTTCACTGGGCTAACTGCTCACTATTTAGATCTTGTCTTAAATGTCAATTCCAACAAAGACTTGTCTTGACATCTACAATCTAGGCAGTGTTCTCCTGTTACATGCTTTCTTATATTCTCTACTTTTTCTTTGTAAGAAGAAAAATCTTTTAACTGTAATGTTTGTGTGATTATCGATTTACTTAATATTCGTCTCCCTAACAGACAATGAACTTCTGGAAGGTGAGGATAATGGCCACCATTTCACCATCAGCCTCCTGATGCCCAGCATAGGGTAGATGCTATATGAACAATAGAACTGAGGTATGCTGAAAGTCCAGATCCAATGGGAAAGCACCTATGTGTTGGGTGTGTGAAAATTAAAAGCAGTTCTTTATCACTGTAGGATGACTGTAGTTTACAATAACATATAGTTCAAATAGCTAGAAGGAGGATATTGTACATTCCCAACACAAAGAAATAATAAATGTTGGAGATGATGGATGTGCTACGCACCCTCATCTGATCACACTATACATTATAGGTGTTGAAGCATCACGGTTAATGTGCACATTATTAATATGTCAATTTAAAAAATAAAATAAAAAATTCTAGAAAAATGTTGCCGGGAGCTGCGGGTGAGGGAGGGGGGGTGTTCTATATCATGACTGTGGTTGTGGTTACATGACTGTAAATTTGTTAAATGAATTGAACACTGAATATAGGTGAATTTCATCCTTTGTAAATTGTACCTCAATAAAATTTATCTTAATGAAAAAAAAAAAAAAAGAAACCGGCTGGGTGCAGTGCTCACGCCTGTAATCCCAGCACTTTGGGAGACCTGAGAAGGAATCACCTGAGTGATCACCTGAGCTCAGGAGTTTGAGACCAGCCTGGCCAACACAGTGAAACCCCATCTCTACTAAAAATACAAAAATTAGCCTGGCATGGTGCTACATGCCTGTAATCCCAGCTAGTCGGGAGGCTGAGGCAGGAGAATCACTTGAACCTGGGAAGGGGGAGTTTGCAGTGAGCCGAGATCATGCCACTGCACTCCAGCCTGGGTGACAGAGCGAGACTCTGTTTCAAAAAAAAAAAGAACCCCACCCAAATGCAGTCAAGAGACCCCACATACCCACATATTAGGGAGGGAGATAATTATTTATGGTGTTTACTTTTTGCTGTGAGAATGACTTTTAGAACATAGATTTCACAAAAACAGTTTGGAGCTGGACTGGTCAAACTGGTTGTAGAAACATCTTTGATGTGCATGTAAGTTGGGTGTAATTGAGGCAATAAATAGAGGAGGAATAAGTTAACGTTGATGGGCAACGGGGATAAGTTGCACTCATAATGCCCCAGGTTTAGTGCAGGCCGCTTTACTGGGCTTTGGTCAGCTTGGGCAGGATGGTGAGACAGCTGAGCGGGCTGGTGGCAAAGTGATCGGGTCTTGTTTTATTTAAATGCACTGGGTAGGGAAGACTTGGGTGCAGCACCTTATACTTTGCTAGGGGACTTCTGATAGATTTTGAATGAGTTTCTTAAGAAAATCCTGTTCTTCTCTTCCCACATTCGTACCTGTTTCTCCAAGAAAAAAAAAAAAACAAAAAAAAAAACACACATCGAAGTCCCTAGGATGTATTCTGACTTTGGATTTTTATCCCTGACTGTGGCACCTGTCCTGTGGGGAAGAGGAAAGAGTCGCTTTTCAGAGAGAAAGAGAGAAAGAAAGAAAAAAGAAAGAGAGAGAGAGGAAGGAAGGAGGGAGGGAAGGCAGGAAGAAAGGTGAGGGAGGGAAGAGGAAGGAAAGAAAAAAGAAAGGAAGGAAGGAAGGAGGAAAGAGGGAAGGAAGAAAGGGAGGGAGGGAAGGAACGGGCATGGTGGCTCACACTTATAATCCCAGCACTTTGGGAGACCGAGACAAGTGGATGACTTGAGGTTAGGAGTTCGAGACCAGCCTGGCCAACATGGGGAAACCCTGTCTTTACTAAAAATACAAAGGCATGGTGGTGCATGCTTGTAATCCCAGCTACTCAGGAAGCTGAGGCAGGAGAATGGCTTGAACCCAGGAGGCAGAGGTTGCAGTGAGCCGAGATAGCATCAGTACACTCCAGCCTGACTTCATCTCACCAAAAAAAAAAAAAAAAAAAAAGTTATTATTTCCAGCCTCAACTTTGATCTGTCGCCACCGCCGGCATTCCAGAGTTTATCTTGGATCATTGACTGCTTTTGGGCTCTTTTGGCAACCCTAAATGAAAAAAGCAAGCAAGCAAACAAACCCCTAAAAAATAAAAAAAGTAAACAAATTTGTTTTCAAGAATTCAAGTAGTATCCAGATAATGTATGAAGGGAAAGCCTTCCTCTCTGTCCATTTCAGTAACAGCTCCCGCATACTGATTGTTGCCAATCTCTGCGTTTTGCGCTAATCCTGTAAGTCAGTTACAGAATTTCATGTGTATACGTATACACAATGAGTCATAAAAACCACAACCACCTGGATCTGCTCTGTGTCACACTTGCTTGTTTCAAAATCTTCTCAGCGCATTTGCATTTTTCTTGCATCTTCTTCCTTTTTCTTGCATCTTCTTCCTCATGTGTAGCTTAGCAGCCTCTGACGCCTTCCATCAACTGGAGTTTGAATTCTTATGGGGACATAGTGAAAGTCTGAAAGCCAGCCAGGCAGCTGTGCAGCTGTCTTTATGTATCTTACAGCTTTTGCACGATTAACAAAACTGAAAGCGCAGGGCAAAGTGCTCAGTGCCAGCCAAAATAGCACACGCTTTAGTGATTTTACTGGGTGCTGATCTTTTAGCCTCTGTCTTGGCTCTTGAGAGTATAGTTTAGCTCTTAAAGTGAGGTCACCTAGGTTGGAATTCTTGCATCACCAGTTTCTTTGTGACCGTGGCAAGTAGCTTAATCTCTCTTTGCTTCACTTAACCTATGTGCAAAATAGAGACACAGTCACACTGACCTCATGGGGTGGCTTCTTCTTCTTCCTTTTTTTTTTTTTGAGATAGTGTCTTACTCTGTTGCCTAAGCTGGAATGCAGTGTTGCAATCTCGGCTCACTACAACCTCCATCTCCTGGGCTTAAGCGATTCTCGTACCTCAACCTGAGTAGCTGGGACTACAGGCATGCACTACCATGCCTGGCTAATTTTTTTATTTTTAGTAGAGATGGGGTTTTCATCATGCTGGCCAGGTTGGTCTCAAACTCCTGGCCTCAGGTGATGTGCCCTCCTTGGCCTCCCAAAGTGTTAGGATTACAGCTGTGAGCCACTGCACATGGCTGGGCCTTCTTAGAAGAAGGAAAAGACATACTGATGTAAAGCACATAGTAGGTACTTAGTAGATATTATCTATGAAGAATATTGTCATTATGGTAAATTATCACCACTTGTATTTAATAATTTCATCTTGTAAACAGACCACCAGTTGGCCAGTTTTTTTTTTTCCTAAAGACCCAACAACTGAGCCATCTGTATTCTGTGGTGGAGATACAAAACATTCTTCTGTGTATTGAGAATGTAACTCTCAATGAATCCTATTAGGAAGAAAAAGGCCTTCTGTATGGTTGGCATTCTTCCTTTCACCTTTGATGTGATTGTACCAAGAAAAAGCAGAAACATAGGTGGGTGAATACATTTGTTGTTTGCCCACATAACATTAACAGCTGACTGTTGGTTTCTAAAGGAGTATGAAAAATAATCTTGAAATGAAGAGTTTTTTTGTATTTGTAAATACTGTGGAAACATTTTGTGTTTGAATTCTTCAGTTAAACCCTTAAAGAGTCTCTTTGATAACATTTGTGGTCTGATTAGTAAGGGGGTACATTGTAGAGTAATTAGAGATTCAGAAAAACAAGGAGGAAAATTAAAATCCTGCTGAAATACCAATGGTGTGGCTTTTAACATTTTGGCATATTTTCAATACCTTTTGTGTATTTAAAACAATTTGGGATTGTATGCCTTTTCAACCCTATAGGCTTGTATTTTTCATTCACTAACTTGCTCTATCATTAAATGTTCTTTTACAGAATGTTTTTTTTTGTCAGACAAAGTTTTGCTCTTGTCACCTAGGCTGGAGTGCAGTGGTGTGATCTTGGCTCATGGCAACCTCTGCCTCCTGGGTTCAAGTGATTCTCCTGCCTCAGTCTCCTGAGATGCTGAGATTACAGGTGCCCAGCTAATTTTTGCATTTTTAGTAAAGACGGGGTTTCACCATATTGGCCAGGCTGGTCTTGAACTCCTGACCTCAGGTGATCCTCCTGCCTCAGGTGATTTGCCTCCCAAAGTGCTGGGATTACAGGTGTGAGCCACCATGACCGGCCTTTTACAACATGATTTTATTTTATTTTTTGGAGACAGAGTCACTCTCTGTCACCTGGGATGGAGAGTAGTGAGATGATCTTGGCTCACCGCGGCCTCTGCCTCCTGGATTCAAGTGATTCTCCTGCCTTAGCCTCCCGAGTAGCTGGGATTATAGGCATGCGCCACCACGCCTGGCTGATTTTTGTATTTTTAGTAGACATAGGGTTTCACCATGTTGGCTAGGCTGGACTCGAACTCCTGACCCTCAGGTGATCTGCCTGCCTAGGCCTCCCAAAGTGCTGGGATTACGGGTGTGAGGCACCATGCTCAGACACAACGTGATTTTTAGAAATAACTGTGTGCTGTTCCACCATATGAATCTTCTGTTACTGATTTAAACCCTTTATGTATTATGGAACATTCAGAGTTATTTCCAGTTTTTCACTGTGGTGAACATTCATGAAGCTAAACCCATTCATGACGAATTCTATTTCCCCTGTAAGCAATATCCCCAACACTTAGTGTCATTATTTTACTTTCCAATGATATTTTGTTGTTCAATTTTTGATTTACTTATGCACTACTGAGGGTGATCCTGTTTACCTACTTTTCTTATATTTAGTAGCAATTACTTGGTGTTTATTTGTGAATTGTTTCTTTAGGACCCTGATACATTTTGATCAGAATGTTAGTCTTTTCTTGCAGTGAAAAGCTATTTATAAAGGAGGGATATGAACTGTTTGTTTGTCAGTTATTACAATAATTATCTTGTTTTAGTTGTCTGATCATGGCCAGCTTGAACAATATTTATTGGACAAATGGCCAACAATATTTGAAAGAAAAGCATATCTTTATTCCCTAGTACATCAGTTCTTTAATTTTTTTTCATGTTCTTAGTCATCCCTGTGTAAATAGTAGTCATGTAATTTAGAGATTAGTAAATGAAAAGCACAGGTAGAGTTTTGTATTCTGACTTAAGAGTCACGTGTCTCATTCTGTTAAAGCTCTGCCTAAGAAATGCAGTACGGTCCAAAAACCTCATTCCCAAGAAGTCAAATGTGTTTAGAATAAATCACCACTTATGTATGCTTGAGTCTGTTTCCCCCTCCAGCCCCCCGCCAGGTTTTGAAATGATAAAATTAATAATTACTATCTATCCAAGAATTGTGTTGGTCATCAAGACACCTAATACATTTTATGGACCCCACAGGTCCTTGTCATCTGTGAACACTTGAAACTGTCCACATCTTTAAGGCCTGCCCTACCCTACCCTACCAATTTGCCTTTCCCTCCGCCATCCTGAGAGGAAGGAATCCTAAAGGACCTGTCGCCTGACCCCTACCTTTTCCCTGTCTTCTTGGCAGCTGTTCTTACGGGCTTCCTGGGTGCTCTCCTCTCCTGCCTTTGTTCAGCACACTTACTAAGGCCCCCCAGGCAGCTTTCTCCAACCACCCAGGCCTCATGGGGAAAAAGTGATGTGTGTCTTCTCTGGGTCTGGCATTCAAATTGTCATACCACAGATATTTAAATACCCCTTATGTTCGAGGCCATGGGGCTGCAAAAATGAACAAAATAAGGGTATGACCTGAAAGAGGCCAAATACCCCTGGAGCACACAGATAAGTAGGCAGGCAATGGCTGTCTCAGGGACAAATATTTCAAGGCTTATTTTATAGGTTTTTTTTTTTTTTTTTGAGACGGAGTCTCACTCTGCTGCCCAGGCTGGAGTGCAGTGGCGTGATCTCGGCTCACTGCAGCCTCCGCCTCCTGGGTTCAAGCAATTCTTCTGCCTCAGCTTCCAGAGTAGCTGGGATTACAGGTGCCCACCCCCACACCTGGCTAATTTTTGTATTTTTAGTAGAGACGGGATTTCCCCATGTTGCTCAGGCTGGTCTCTAACTCCTGACCTTGTAATCTGCCCACCTCGGTTTCCCAAAGTGCTGGGATTACAGATATGAGCCACCATGCCCAGCCTATTTTATAGTGTTTTAAGAAAGGAAGGGGCAGGAGAGACAGTGGTTGTGGCTCTCTGTCCTAACCACTTGCATATTGAGGCCTTCACCTCCCCTCTCTGTCTCATCTTTTGAGAGAGTAGAAGGACTATCAACTCAGTTTTGTTTTTACCAACAGGTAATGTGGTACAGTGGCCAAGAGCAGAAACTAGGAATTTATCAGTCCTGGGGTCAGAAATGGGAAATGCCAATAGCAGATTTTTAGGCAAGTGACTTGAACCTCTGAGCCTCAGTTTTCTTATCTGAACAGTGGGGACAGTGCCTTCCTGTGGGCGGTGGTGATGGGTAAATGAGATTAATAATAATGCTAGTTTTAGGGATAGCACCCACTACCGACCAGGTTTGTGTTGTCTCATGCATGGAAGCAGCCTCCTCCAGACTGTTAATGCTGAATACATGGAATTGGTCTGGCCACCCTTGAGGACAGACAATAACTGAGAACGAAACGGTCTTGTCAGACACACTGCCTGGTTTCCTGGTGGTGGGAGGTGTTGCCAAGATGTGCACTTTGAAGGTGGGTGGGGCTAGAGCGAACAAAACTCCTTCTCCAGATTTCAGCAATGCAGATGGGAAGGTAAACAGCCCTGCGTGGGCCTGGCAGTAAGCCTCTACCCCATCTCCTCACAGGATGGACCCGACAGTGTACGCTGAGCTGTTGAAAGAATCTGGCAACCAGGTTCTTAAGAATGGAAACTTCTCTTTGGCCATCCGAAAGTATGACGAAGCCATCCAGATTCTCCTGCAGTTATACCAGTGGGGGTAAGTGTTCGCAGTTCACCTCACTTTTTCTTTTTCAGTACACGGGGACGCTGTTCCTTATGTTTTCTTTTCATTTCTTATCATTCCACATAGTTTCTGTTTTCTTTCTCCCTCACTTCCTATTTATCTTCTCTGCATTGTCAGCTTAGAAACTGTAGGGAGATTGTTTGTTTAAGAGGGGAAATAGAAAGTGAAACAGAGGACTGTTGATAAACGAAACAAAACTTCCCCTTCTGGCTGGCTGGGGTTAGATTTCTTGGGATGGTTGAAGTCCCTGAACGAACCTCCTGGTTGTCATTCATTTCATCTTCTTGACTATCTGTGCCATTTACCCCCGGCCACAGTGCACCCTGCCCCCACCACCTGCCCCCGGCCCCGCACTAAGGTTCACCTTCTCTTTCCCTGCCCCTTCAGCTTCTCGTAGACCTGTTCTCAAACATGTAGTATCACAACATGCTTAAACATTTCTGAGGACCCCCAAAGGGCTTCTTTTGTTTATGTAGGCTGTAGCTGTCAATACAGTATACTAGAACTTAAAACAGAAAAAAATTAAAATATGCATTTATTTAAAAATATCAGTAAATTTGCCGGGTGCAGTGGCTCACACCTGTAATCCCAGCAGTTTGGGAGGCTGAGGCGGGCAGATCACTGGACATCAGGAGTGCAAGACCAGCCTGGCCAACATGGTAAAACCCCCGTCTCTACTAAAAATACAAAATTAGCTGGGTGTAGTGGCACACCCTTGTAATCCCAGCTACTTGAGAGGCAGAGAATCACTTGAACCAATTACAGTGAGCTGAGATCGTGTCATTGCAGTCCAGCCCAGGCCACAAGAGTGAAACTCTGTCTCAAAAATAAGTAAATAAATGTATCAATAAATTTATTACATTTTTTTTTTTTTTTGAGACATAGTCTCTCTCTGTCTCCAGGCTGGAGTGCAGTGGTGCGATCTTGGCTCACTGCAACCTGTGCCTCCTGGGTTCAAGTGATTCTCCTGTCTCAGCCTCCCGAGTAGCTGGGACTACAGGCATGTACCACCACGCTCAGCTAATTTTTGTATTTTTAGTAGAGATGGAGTTTCACCATGTTGGCCAGGATGGTCTTGATCTCTTGACCTCATGATCCGCCCACCTTGGCCTCCCAATGTGATGGGATTACAGGTGAGAGCCACCATGCCCGGCCTACGTGGTGTATTTTTAAACTATATTTTCCAAAACAGAAAATTGTACATTTTTGCAAATCTCCTTAATGCCTTGTCTCTGTAGAAGACAGTTGGCTTCTTACATCTGCATTCAGTCTGTTTCAATATCACGTTTCTTATAGCTTCTGGAAAACTCCCTGTGTGAGTGTGAGGGAGTGAGTATGAAAAAGGCGCATTGATGTCTTACTTATTGTATTAGCTTCCTGTTGCTGCTCTAACAAATTACCACCAATTTAGGGCTTAAAGCAATACAAATTTACTGTCTTGCAGTTCTGAAGGTCAGAAGTTCTAAATGAGTCTAATGGGGCTAAAATCAAGGTATTAACAGGACTGGTTCTTTGTGGAGACTCTGAGGGGATATTCCACTTCCTTGCCTTTCTCTGCTTTGAGTGGCAGCCTATATTCTTTGGCTTGTGGGCCCTTCCTTTATCTTCAAAGCTTATCATTCCAACCTCTCTTCTGTTATCACTTCCCCTTCTTCTCAGCTGTGCTCCCGTCTCCCTCTGTCTCTCTCTCTCTCATAGCGACCCTTGTGATTTTTTTCATAATTCAGGATGATCTCCTATTCCTAAAAGCCTTAAATTGATCACATCTACTACATCTTTTGTTAATCACAGAAGTGAGTTTTTCTGTAAACAGAACAGTATTTGGGGGCCATTATTCAGCTTACCACAATTGTGAAAGTATACCTTGTGGGTCATCTGCAGCGGTCTTGAGGGTCTCAGAAGTTCCCAGATCATCATTTGGAACAGCTGCAATAGAGCGAGCAGAGGTTGGTCTCTGTGGGGTGCACACAGCCTAAGCTTGTGCTAGGAAATGGCACCAAATTAAATGACTGAAACACGGCTCCCACCTCCCACTCCCACCTCCTTGATGTCTACACTCTAGTTGAGCTTGAGTAGAGTATAAGAGGCTTGTGCCTGCAATTTCTGCAGTTCTGCCTTGTCCTGGTACGTGTCAGAATCGTGTCAGAGCCAGGCCTAGAGATCCTCGATCAGGGAAAACATTCAGCTTTCTTAGAGGTAGTATTGTATAGTGGTTCTGGTTGTAGTTTGACCCCATACTATGTGTGTTCAGAGCTCAGCTCTACCACTTACTTTGTGACCCCTAATGGGATTTATGCCTGTACATTCATACTGCCTTTTATGGGACCTTCCTGACACTGTTTCCCTTGCCCATCGCCTGCTGCTGGATTTCCTGCCGCAGGTAGCCAACACCGAGACTCAGGTGCATGTGATTCACAGCGTACTTGCAGGAGAAGGGGACCGAGGGAAGCAGGATGGCCCAATGGAAGCCTCTAAGCATGGATGCTGTCTAAACCAAGCAAGATTTTGCCTGGTCACATGGGCAGCTCTGGAGCATGAATCTGCTGCAGAGCTGGTTCCACTTTGAGGCAAGGGGGTTGACTGTTTGATTCTCACGTCAGTCAGCCACTGGCTGTAGGCTGTCTGGTCCCCAGCAGTCATTCTAGGAAGTGGGGCTATATTAGTCTGCTTGGGCTGCCATAACAAAATAGCACAGACTGGCTGGCTTAAACAACAGAAATTTATTTCTCAAAGTTCTACAGGCTGGGAAGTCCAAGATCAAGTTGCCCCCTGTGAGGGATGTCTTCTTGGCTTGTAAATGGTTGACTTCTCTCTGTGTTACCTGCAAAGAGGGAGAGAGCAAGCTCTCTAGTGTCTCTTCTTATTCCATCGTGAGGGCTTTACCTTCATGACCTCATCTAAACATAACTACCTCCCAACAGCTTCATGTTCAAATACTGTCACATTGAGGGTTAAGGCTTCAACATAGGGATTTTTTTTGTTGTTGTTGAGATGGAGTCTTGCTCTGTTGTCCAGGCTGGAGTGTAATGGAGTGATCTCGGCTCACTGCAACCTCTGCCTCCCGGGTTCAAGCGATTCTCCTGCCTCAGCCTTCTCAGTAGCTGAGATTATAGGCATCCCCTGCTCCACCATGACCACTAATTTTTGTATTTTTAGTAGAGACAGGGTTAGTCAGGTTAGTCAGGCTGGTCTCGAACTCCTGACCTCAGGTGATCTGCCCGCCTCCACCTCCCAAAGTGCTGGGATTACAGGTGTGAGCCACCTCGCCCGGCCAACATAGCGTGTTTTTTTTTTTGGCTGTTGGGGGCAGGGGAAGTTCAGTCCATAGTGTGGGTGTGACTCCTGGGGAGAGGGCAGCTCTCATTAGGCTGAAGATAAATCTCTGGAGAACAGGGTGCTGAGAACCTCTAGCTATAGCCAACAGACATTGCAGCTGGGAAAGACTGCACTGGCCAGGGTGTCTGGGATGGACACCATGGCATCCCGTACACCTGTGGTCACAGCTCCATAGCTGATCCCCCGCTACTTGACCCACTGCCTCCTGTGTGTTTCTGGGGCCTCATCCTTTCATCTAGGGGTTATGATGGGCCATGAAAGAAGCCAGACACAAAACACTGAGGGTGGGGACAGTAATGGAGGTGATTTTTCCTTTATTAATATTTTTGTGCTTATCTGTATCGTCTACAGTGATTTCTGTATTATTCTACAGTGATTTGTATTATTTTTACAATTAAGTTTTTTTTTTTTTTTGAGACAGTGTCTTACTCTGTCGCCCAGGCTGGAGTGCAGTGGTGTGATCTCAGCTCACTGCAACCTCCGCCTCCTGGGTTCAAGCGATTCTCCTGCCTCAGCTTCCCAAGTACCTGGGACTACAGGGGTACACCAGCATGCGCGGCTAATTTTTATATTTTTAGTAGAGACAGGGTTTCACCATGTTGGCAAGGCTGGTCTTGAACTCCTGAGCTTGTGATCCACCCGCCTCGGCCTCCCAAAGTTCTGGGATTACAGGCGTGAGCCACCGCGCTTGGCCACATAGGGTCATGAGGTCAGAAGTTTGACACCAGCCTGGCCATCATGGTGAAACCCTGTCTCTACTAAAAATACAAAAATTAGCCAGGAATGGTGGTGCATGCGTGTATTCCCAGCTGCTCAGGACGTTGAGGCAGGAGAATCACTTAAACCCAGGAGGTGGAGGTTACACTGAGCCAAGATCACACCATTGCACTTAAGCATGGTCAACAGATCGAGATTCCATCTAAAAAAAAAAAAAAAGAAAGAGAGATATTAAATAAAAAAGAAGTCATAAGGCTTGTTTTTTTTTTTTTCTTTGTATCTTACATTCAATTGGTAGCTAGGCTTCTCTTGACATATTGTGGTTTGCTTTGAATTTTCCTTCTTCTTCTGGCCTGGTTTCGGCACTAACTTGCAGCTGTATTACCTCTAGACCCAGGCCAGAGCCATCCCTGCCCTGCCACGCTTTAAAAGGCCCCATTTTGGGCATCTTCCGGCTGTGCCCCTCCTTGCAGGCAAGAGTCTATGGGGCCAGGGCCATACTCACCCAAGAGAAATCACCCAAAGCAGATTTCCTGCCTCCACTTTGGTCTACACTGTGGGTACCAGGACTATGGAACTCTTTGCCCATAGGCTCCGCTCCCAGGGCCTGCACAGGCCTCTTACCTGCAGCCCATTCTTCTGAGGGCTGGCAGTGAAGATGGTGTGATTCCATGTGGAGATCAGTGAGAGATGGGACCGACCTGTTGAGAACATTTGTCTTTAAAGGATGGGAGCAGAGTGTTTGGGAGTGAGGAAGCACAGGTTTATAATTTGTAAATGTTCCAGGCTTTTGGGGGGCTTGGGAGACTGATCTGACAGGCATAAATGAGTCATTTCCTACTGAAACCCCTTTCCTGATGGCATCAGCCAGCACCAGAATGAGGGACTTCAAGGAATGTTTTCTGTGCTTGCAGAACCGTGACTGACAGCGATTTGTTCTTACAGGGTTCCCCCGAGGGACTTGGCCGTGCTGCTGTGCAACAAATCAAATGCATTTTACAGCCTTGGGAAGTGGAATGAGGCATTTGTTGCTGCCAAGGAATGCCTCCAATGGGATCCAACCTACGTGAAGGTGCGGGGCGGGAGGGTGAGAAGGTGGGGGGCGGGAGGGTGAAAAGGTGCGGGGCGGGAGGGTGAAGGTACGGG